>NC_136422.1:74620000-75082500 GCF_052625555.1 Lactuca saligna
TGCATAGCTTGAATTACACCTGAAACCCTTCTAATGCTTAGCTATGACTTAGAAACTAGCATGCATGAACTTAGAACCCCAAAATAATGTATTAATGGGAGTAAACATGAGTTTACAGTCCATGAACATTCATAGACCGTAAACTCCTTTCATGGTGTTAAAGTGTCCTTAAACAACTCCTATAGCTTGGATTAATGCATAAAACCTTGTATCCTTTCATTTGAAGCACCAAAATATGCAAAAATGAGCCAAACATGAGTTTACAGCCGTAAACTCATGTGTTTACGGCAGTAAACTCACCAAGGGTCCTTCAAGAACCGTAAACTCCATTTTCAAGGTCATTTCAATGCCCAATCCCTTCCTAAGCCCTAGAATCAACCACCATCTAAGTAGGAACCTTAAACATCAAAGAAACCAAGTCCTCATAGATTTTACGACTGTAAACCCCCAAGGAATTGGTCCTTGGCCATTAAGTCCCCTAAAGGGTCCATATGGAGCCCTAGTCACTTCATATGCCCTAGATTTGAGTCTAGCTTACTTCCCGTGTGCAATATAAGACCTTTGAGCACCCAAAAACAACCAAACCATGAGTTTATAGCTGTAAACTCATAGGGATATGGTCTTTGGGATGTAAGCACCCCTAAGGGTTTACACTTGAAGAGTAAACTCCTTATCAAGGCCCTACTCTCCTTAGATGCAACCCGTATCACTTCGAACACTTGAGATAAAGTGTTTTCACACATCGGAGTGTATTATCTTACTTAATTAGTGGTTCAATATCTAATTAGATACAATTATGCATCACTTCATGTCACATAGGATCCTCGCGTGTGTTCAAGTCCTAAATTGGCACTTAGCATCCTACCCGACACATTCTCGTCTGGTGAGTTCATACCCCTACACTTTTTCCGACTTTTTCATGTTTTTAGGTGCAGAATCCAAGCAAATCATAAAGGTTTTCGTAAATTAAAAACTGATGTAATTATACGATTTTCTGACAAACTTTTAGATACTTTATCCCTTTTGTAATATGCAAAGCATAAGGGAGATTTTCTGAATATAATTATATGGTTTTCAAATAACGTAGGAACTTAAAAAATCATTCAAATTATTATGGGAATTATTTGGGATCTTCATTACTTGTTTTACAGATTCAGATTTCATACAAAGTCAATAATATAAACTATGTCTGATTTAGTTTATCCATGTTTAATCTAGAGTATCATGTTAAATAATTACTTTGTATTTAATTATTTATACTCTACTATGTTCCAAATAGTTTTGAAACTCGAGAACGAGCTATTATCCCGTGAAATACTTAATACAAGCTTGTGAGACTTGTCTTCGTTATACCCTTCGGTGTACCAGTATATCCTCTCCGAATGTATAATGAGAGTCTCCTGAAGGGAGAGCGTGAAATTTGTGGATAGATCTATTCGGGACTGACAATCCCACACCTAAACTGCTAGATGAAGTTAGGCGGGCACACCTGGGGTGACAAATTTTGAAATCGATCGATGACTGAAGAACGTCAAGGAGGTCACGGGTCAAATCAGTATGGTTATACGACTCACAATACGTATTAAACTAACTAAGTTTGTTCATGGATTTCTTTCTTTCTTCTATAGTTTTATTTATGGAAAAAAATTACCTACTTTCGTACTGGAGGGTATTCCATGGATCTTAACCTATAGTTTTATGTGTTAAAACTACCCACTTTTGTACTGGAGGGTATCCCAGGGATCTTAATCTATAGTTTTATGTATTAAAACTACCTACTTTCGTACTGGAGGGTAATCCAGGGATCATAACTTAATGTTTTCTTATCTTACTGGTGATAACCAGGGTTTTTCTTATCTCATGGAAATCGACAAACATGTTAGAAAATATGGAATTTTCTTGGAAAACATGCATATGTATTTCATAACTCAATAACAATGGTTTTCGATATTACGACACTCTTTATCAAAGGAAATGAAGTATTTTCACGAGATTTAATAACCAGTTTTCCTTACAAAATATGCTTATGAACTCACTAGCTTTATGCTATTATTTTAAAACTGCTTGTATTCTCAAGTTCTCGTTAGACAGCTACTTCAATCACTTTTGGAGAAGACGGAGCATATAGAAGTCTCGTCTTTACTTTTTTTCAAAATGATGTACATATATAAAACATGTATTTCCTTACTTTCAAACAAATATAAATATTCATATGTAATGTAATGGTTGTGTTTACTATGCTTACTATGTTCAATGGTTGTGATACTACGCATGACGTCCTCCGCCTCGGAACGTTTCCACCGTCGGTTTCGGGGTGTGACAGATTGGTATCAGAGCCCTTGTTTATATTGAACTAAATATACCGAACCTTACATGGTATATAACTATAAACACTAAAGGGCCAAAGTGCTCTGAACTAAAAGTATACTTTAAATTACAAGTATTTTTTTTCAAAAAGTATACAAGAATACCTAAACGCCAGAAACCGTAACCACGAGTAGAACAAAACATAAGTAATTAGGTGTTGTACAATGCGGTTAAACCTACGCAATTATGTAGTCGTGTCTAGGGTCAATATAGCCTGATCAACTATATTCATTCGGGACACGGCCAACATGTGCTTGGGAGTGACTGTGGTGTACAGCAGCCTAAAACTTACCAAATATCCAAACAATGAGTCAACATCGCAACAAAACATAAAATACTATGGGAGTATTTTCTAGAGTCAACTTTGTTATAGAAATCCTCATTCAAGTGTTGCTACTCATTCCCTTTAGCGATAATTCCTTTGCTTTGGTAGCTTTCATATATATTATCGCATAGTAGAACACTCTATCTACCATAATGAGATATCTCTTGTTCCATATCTCTTGATTCAATTCAGAGGACTTACCATCCTCTCTTTCCTGATCAAATTAGATCAAGATGCCTCCAAGGAGAAGACCCAGCTCAAGGAACAACAATCCTCCTTCACCACCTCATCAATTTGATCCTGCCATGTTCAAAGCAGCACTGCTGATGTGGCTGCTGCCATGTCCCAGATGAACCCCGGTGGTTCCGATGGGCTAGGAGTTGTTGCTTATCCTCAGAACTAGGAAGGTGGTCAGGGACACCAGAAGGAGTGTTCCTACAAAGATTTCATGAACTCGAAACCCACATCTTTCAATGGCACTGGAGATGTTATTGCTCCGACTCGATGGTTCGAGAAGATCGAGTCTATTTTCGAAATATGTTCCAGTTCGGCAGCTGACTAGGTGAAGTTCACCGCCTACACTTTAACCGATAAAGCCTTGACATGGTGGAATGACCGAGTCAAATCCTTAACCCTGCCGGTAGGAAATACTATGGGTTGGGAGAGCATGAAGCAGATCCTACTTGCTGAGTACTGTCTACGGGGTGCAATGCAGAAACTAGAGCATGAACTCTGGAATCTAAAGATGAAGGTTTCTGATATTGCCGCTTACACCTCCAGATTTGAAGACCTAGCGCTTCTCTATCCGGGAATGGTTACCCCAGAAAGCAAAAAGATTGAAAGATTCATCTGGGGGTTGACCCAGCCAACCAAAGGAAATGTTTTGGCTGCGAAGCCAGATACCTTCGATAGTGCTAAATGCCTAGCACAAACTCTGATCAATCATGGAGACGATCTTAATGAAGTGGCCACCACTCCTGAACTGGCTAAGGGGAGCGGTGAAAATAAAAAGAAATTCTGGAACAAACGGAAGGCTCAGGGTTCGCAAGGATCCTCAAAGAAACAACAAACTGTGGCATTTCATGCTACTACAACTCCTGCCGCTGCTCCTACAGCTCAATCTCCTACCAGTGGATATACTAGTACCCTCCCTTGGTGCTGCAAGTGCTGTTACCACCATCGTACTCCCGGTCCATGTAGTCAAAATCTCTGCAACAACTGTGGCAAGAAGGGCCACATTGCTCAAAACTGCAGAACACCAGCCCAACCAACCAATCAGGCATCTGGGGAAAGTGTCAGTCAAACCTGTTACGGTTGCGGTGAAGTCGGGAATTTCAAGTGAGACTGCCCCAAAGTAGAAACAACCAACAACAACAGGAGAGTTCTAACAATGGGGCAAGAAGAGGCAGTCTCCGATCCCACCGTCGTCACGGGTACGTTCCTTCTTGACAACTCCTATGCATGCATCCTTTTCGATTCTGTTGTTGAAAAAAGTTTTGTTAGCCATTCATTCAACCATATTCTTAAACATAATCCTCAACCGCTAACCGAAATGTTTTCCGTTGAGATGGCTAATAGCGAGAAAGAGAATGCTAACGATATATTCATAGGCTGCACCCTTACCCTCAATAATCATTCTTTTCCCATCGACCTTATGCCAGTCTCCATAAAAAGCTTTGCTATTATCATTGGCATGGATTAGTTGAGCCCCAATCATGCTGATATCCTTTGTTATGAAAAAGTTATCCATCTCAATCTTCCCTATGGCCAAACCCTCATGATCTACGACGATAAACTTAGTCCCAATCTTCAAATCATTTCATGCATCAACGCCCAAAAGCTTCTGCAAAAGGAGTGCCATGCATTCCTAGCCCATGTGATCAACGAGAAACAGGAAGTTAAAGACCTTGAGATCCTCCCCGAAGTTTGCAACTTTCCTGATGTCTTTCCCGAAGATCTCCCGGGAATTCCCCCCGAACGTCAAGTCGAGTTTCGCATCGACCTAATTTCCATAGCAAATCTTGTAGTGAAATCTCCATATCGCTTAGCGCCAGCAGAAATGCAGGAATTATCCAGTCAGCTTAATGAACTACACAGCAAAGGGTTCATCAGACCGAGTTCCTCACCTTGTGGAGCCCCGATGTTATTTGTGAAGAAGAAAGATGGATCCTTTCGGATGTGCATAGACTACCGTGAACTGAACAAGCTGACCGCCAAAAACCGTTATCCTCTTCCTCGAATAGATGACTTTTTCGATCAACTTCAGGGAGCCAGTTATTTCTCGAAATTAGACCTTAGATCAAGGTACCATCAGTTATGGGTTCATGAGAATGATGTTTCCAAGACATCATTCAGGACTCGATATGGTCACTATGAGTTCGTAGTGATGCCCTTCGGTCTAACCAATGCACCAGCAGTGTTCATGGACCTGATGAACAGGATGTGTCGCCCCTTTCTGGAAAAGTTCGTTATCGTGTTAATTGACGACATACTTGTCTATTTTAGAAGTGAAGAAGATCACAAACAACACTTGAGGTTAGTGTTGGAAACCCTTAGATCGGAAAAGTTGTACGCGAAATTCTCCAAGTGCAAATTATGGATTCGGAAGGTAACTTTCCTTGGTTATGTGGTAAGTGAGGAGGGTATACACATGGACCCGTCCAAAATCATGGCAATAGAGAATTGGTCAGCACCGAACACACCCACAGAAATCCTTCAATTCTTGGTTCTCACCGGTTATTAGCGTAGATTCATTCAAAAATTTTCTAGAATCACCAGACCCCTAACCACTCTGGCACAGAAAGGTGTACCCTTTTGTTGGAGTGAAAAGCAAGACACTGCATTCCAAACATTGAAGCGAGCCTTGTGCAGTGCACCTATCCTATCCTTTCCCGAAGGGACAGAGGATTTCATTGTCTCTTGCGATGCATCCAATCAGGGCTTAGGCTGTGTGCTTATCTAGAGAGGAAAAGTTATCTCTTATTCCTCGAGATAGTTGAAGTCACATGAAGTTAACTACACCACTCACGACCTGGATTTACGAGCATTGGTCTTCACACTAAAGATTTGGAGACATTATCTCTACGGAACCAAGTCCACGATCTTCACTGACCATAAAAGCCTACAACACATTTTCGATCAGAAGGACTTAAACATGAGGCAACAGCGATGGGTAGAGCTGCTCAGTGACTACGAGTGCAAAATCTGCTACCATCCCGGCAAGGGAAATGTGGTAGCAGATGCTCTTAGCCGAAAGGAAAGCTCAGACAACAAGGCGAAGACCCTTACAATAACCATCCATTCCCACTTATCCGCACAAATCCGAGAGGCTTAGTTAGAAGCTCTAAAACCAGAGAACATGTTGAATGAAGCCTTGAAGGGAATGGCTAAGAATCTTGAGATCAGAGGTGACAGAGTCTATTGTTTCATGGATCAAATTTGGACCCCAAGGTTCGGAGGTTTCATGGAGGTTGTCATGAACGAAGCTCACAAGACCAGATACTCCATACACCCAGGTTCGGATAAGATGTACCTGGACCTCAAGAAACAATATCAGTGGCCAAACATGAAAGCTGAAATTGCCACCTTCGTGAGCAAGTGCCTGACTTGCACCAAGATAAAATTCAAATATCAGAAGCCCTCAGGTCTACTTCAGCAGCCCGAGATACCTGAGTGGAAATGGGAGATGATTACTATGGATTTCATCACCAAGTTACCCAAATCTCCGAGTGGGTAGGATACCATTTGGGTAATTGTCGATCGACTGACAAAATCCACTAACTTCCTACCGATTAAAGAAACATTCAAGATCGAAAGACTCACGCGACTCTAGATTCAAGGATAGTCCGACTGCACGGTGTGCATGTGTCCATTATCTCTGATCGAGATAGAATGTTTACCTCGAGATTTTGGCAGTCCCTACAGAAGGCTCTTGGAACTAAGCTAGACATGAGCACGACTTATCATCCTCAGACTGACGCACATAGTGAGAGAACTATCCAGACCCTGGAAAACATGTTGAGAGCATGTGTCATCGATTTTGGAAAGTCATGAGACACTCATTTACCCTTGACTGAGTTCTCGTATAACAACAGTTACCACACTAGTATCAAGGCTGCCCCGTTCGAAGCCCTCTACGGTCGCAAGTGCACATCCCCTCTGTGTTGGGCCGAGGTAGGGGACACGCAGCTAGCCAAGGGTCGATTCCCCGACAGTGCTCTCACTGGCCCTAAAATCGTCCGTGAAACAACCGAAAAGATCATTCAAATCCGAGAACAACTGAAAGCGTCATGAGACAGACAAAAGAGCTACGTGTAACAGCCCGGATCTCCAGATATCTTTACTTTCATATTTTTGGTATTCTGTGAGGGGACTCGGCGAGTTGGAGGTCGAACTCGCCGAGTCGGGTCGCGGTTTTGGACGGAGGTTCGCGTCCGGACTCAGTGAGTCCAAGGGATGGACTCGG
The DNA here is from genome assembly GCF_052625555.1 of Lactuca saligna. Classification (NCBI taxonomy): domain Eukaryota; kingdom Viridiplantae; phylum Streptophyta; class Magnoliopsida; order Asterales; family Asteraceae; genus Lactuca; species Lactuca saligna. The sequence goes on from NC_136422.1 coordinate 74,627,158, forward strand.
CGAGTCCGCGCTGTTTAATGAAACCCTAATTTCCCGGTCCTAAGCCCTATTTAAAGGACCTTATGGCCTTCATTTGCGGCCACCTTGAGCCCTGAGTGCACCCAAACGGCTGAAAGACCTTGTGAGTGAGATAAGAGGCTATTTGTTCATCATTTTGTGTGTTATTGCAAGAAAGGAAGGAGAAGATCAAGCTTGAAGAGTTGGGGAGCTTGGATCTGCTTCTATTTCATCAAGGGAACCTTCTTGAGGTAACTTTCAGAGCTAAACTTCATATTTTGGTTGATGTGCCAAATCTAGGGTTTCTTCTTGCCTTATTTGGCTTGGATTGGAAGTATGAAAGGTCCCATGGAGATATGGAACCTAGATCTAGACCTTAGCAGGTCCAGAAGGCCCCAAATGACAAGCTTATGTCCATTCTTTTGACTTGGAAGCTAGGGTTGCCATTTTAGAGGTTATTTCCCCAAAATGAGCCTTATATGTGTTGCATGGCGACCAAGACTGAGACTTTATGTGATAAATGAGCTTGGGAAGGCCAGATCTATGTGTGTATGGAACGGATCTGACCGCAAAAGCAAGTTTTAGTTGATACATGGCATGGACTCGCCGATTCTGAAGAACAGACTCGACGAGTAGCTTGAAGATTGTCCTTAAGACCACCCAGTGTGTAGTTCTGCCAAGTTGTGAGTGACTCAGTGAGTCACAGAGAGTTAGAAAGGTATTTGACAGGTGGACCGACTCGAGTTGGGACTCGCCGAGTTATCCTTACGACTCGGCGAGTTGAGTCGTGGTGGCCCCGTGATTCATGCCCAGGTGGAACTCGTCGAGTCAGGGGAGTACTCGACGTGTCAAAGGGAAAATCCTTTTGAGTTGGTGAAAACGCGTAGACTCGCCGAGTCACTCTAGTGCGCTCGCCGAGTCCGGTCAATTTGACCAAAGACTGTTGACCAAGTTGACCAGTGTTGACTTGATAAGGATGGTCAACCTTAGTGGTACAAGTAATAATTATAGATATATGATTTCATAGGAGGATTACAGCTCGGGGGTTCGAGCACGAGTGATTTCCAGGGATCACGAGTTATCGAGACATACGAGGTGAGTCTTCTCACTATACTGTACCCGGAAGGGTTTGACTGTGTGACCGGAAGGTCGAATATGATGTGAGATGTATGCATTATGTGTGATAAGTTATTCGTTATATGTGCCATGTATGATATGCTTGTTATGGGCCGGAAGGCATTATGTTATGGGCCGGAAGGCGTTGTAAAATGGACCGTAAGGTTGACGTGGGTAGGACTGGAAGGTTTACCAAGTTGGGACGGAAGTCCCCTAAGACACATGGACTGGAAGGTCAGGGCCTGGAAAGGCGTATGTGCATAAGTTGTATTTTGGGGAACTCTCTAAGCATTTATGCTTACAGTTGTTGTGTTATGTGTTTCAGGTACTAGCGAGGACCGTGGGAAGGCGCCGGCGTGATGGTACACACACACGGGGAAAACTATTTTGTGAACTTTGTTATGTAATCGGTCATGACAATATTATTTACATTGGAATTTAAATTATTACTCGATGTTTGATGTTTTTAAAAATGAAAAAAAATTGGTTTAAAAATTACGTCGTTACACTACGCCGATAAACGACGAAAACCCTAGGAATTCCAAGTTGGAGATTGTGTCCTATTGAAGGTCTCGCCCTGGAAGGACATGATACGCTTTGGAAAGCGCGGAAAATTGAATCCAAGGTACATAGGACCTTTTGACATCCTCGCTAGGATTGGTCCTGTAGCCTATAAACTCCGATTACCCAAGAGCTTAGCAACATCCTTCTTGTTTTCCACGTCTCTAATCTTAAAAAGTGTCTATCCGATGAAAACCTCATGATCCCTCTTGATGAGATTGAGATCAACAAAAATCTGAACTTTGTGGAAGAACCAATTGAAATCATGGATCGAGAGATCAAACGTACGAAACAGAGCCGCATCCCGATAGTGAAGGTTCGCTAGAATGCTAAGCGGGGACCCGAATTCACTTGGGAGCGTGAAGACTCGATGAAGCAGAAATATCCACATCACATTCCAAATCCATGATTTGTATCTTAATTCTAAATTTTGGGAAGAAATTTCCTTTAAGGGGGGGGGGGGGGGCGATGATGTGACAACCTGAAATTTGTTCCGTCGCTGTAACCCATTTCCATTAATAAAATTTATTTTTATTGAAATTTTCCGTTAAATTTTGGGTTAGGCAAATCAATTAATGTTTTTATTTTTATTTTTATTTTCATAAGTGTAGAAACGAAATAAAAACATGTGAATCACCCTCGAATTCATTTGGAAAAGTTGTTAGTTTATGACCATTTAATCAGGTACGACCATAAACTCCGTTTAACGTCAGGATCGGGTGGATGCCCACCTGGCCGCAAACTCAAACCCTATATAAGGGTTGAGTGGCCTTCATTTGAGTCTTTTTTCACTCCTAAAGCTCTCTCTCTCTCTCTTTACTCTCTCTCTCTCTCTACAACTCAATTTTTGATCAAAAAACTCCCCTTTCAAGCTCCAAAATCGTAAGTAATCCTTCCTATCTTGTTGTGTAGCTTCGTATGCATGCAAATTCATGATTGAATCATCCAAATACCTCAAAAAATTGTGTTTAAGGTTGGGGAACACCTCCTAATACCGTAAACTCCCATAAGGGGGTTTTGAAGCCCCAAAAACCCCTCCATAACCCTTCTAATGCTTACCTATGACTTAGAAACTAGGATGCATTAACTTAGAACCCTAAAATCATGTCTTGATGGGAGTAAACATGATTTTATTGTCCATGAACATTCATATACCGTAAACTCCCTTTCATGGTGTTAAAGTGCCCTTAAACACCTACTATAGCTTAGATTAATGCATAGAACCTTGTATCCTTTCATTTGAAGCACAGAACTATGCAAAAATGAGCAAACATGATTTTACGGCCGTAAACTCATGTGTTTACGGTAGTAAACTCACCAAGGGTCCTTCATGAACCATAAACTCCATTTTCAAGGTTATTTCAAGTCCCAATCCCTTCCTAAGCCCTAGAATCAACCACCATCGAAGTAGGGAGCTTAAACATCAAAGAAACCAAGTCCTCATAAAGTTTACGGCTGTAAACCCCCAAGGAATTGGTCCCTTGGCTATAAACTATTTCAAAGTTTCAAGTTTATATGTGTTTATGTAATTATTGAAAAATGTTGATTATGAATGTTCATGCTTATGAGTTTTGGTAGATCATAGGAATTATGTGCAAATTGTTTGTTGTTATTCTTTGATCTTAATGGATGGACTCCATAATTTGTCCTCAAGTTATGGATTACCAAATGTTTTTTATGTTTCCATGATTTATGATTTAGTTTAGATTGATGAAAAAAATTATGTTTTGTGGATTTCAATCCATATTAATCTAAAAGAAGTTCATCAAATATGTTTTTGTAACTTGTCTTCAAGTTATGTGAAAAGTCATATTTATGAATCTTAAAAATCATAAAAGTGTTGAAGGTTACATAAAAATGAAGAGTTTATCCATTAAATTGCTTAATGACTCCATAACTTGTCTTCAAGTTATGGATGTTGAAAAGTCACTTCATTAAAAATGTTATTAAAGAATAAGGGGTTACATTAAAATGAAGAGTCCTCTTTTTAATGAACCATTAAACTCATAAGTTATGAAATGAAAGGTTTTGAATAGTTTCAAAACTTGCTGTCAAGTTTTGGAATTTGTAAAAGTCTTACACTCTAATACTTTAATTCCAAATTGAACCTTAGAATTTTAAAAGCTAAAATTCAAAATTTATAAACTTCATTAAATTAATTAAAGTGTTTAATTAAAAGAGTTAATAATTCCATAAATACATGGTTTAAGTTTAATTAAATTATGAGTATAGTTTAATTAATGGATTAAACCACCAAGTATTTTAAATGTTTAAAATACACCCTTATACTATTATTATAATTTTAATTATATAGATATGTATAAGATAAAGTCAATATTACCATTAGTAGGCCTCATTCACGAAGCCAGTCTATAAGGGGGTATAAGGTTACTGCCTATAAAATGGCAGTTTAATGGGTGTCCACTCTCACCCACCGCTTCCTTGACTGGTGGAGGGTCGTTAGCCGAACGGGTAGGAAAGGACTATAATTCTCCCTTCATTAAAAGTGTAATGAAAAATACTAAGTAACTAAACACTTATAAATTCTCAATCTTAGCTACTTAGGAAAATGTGAAAAGGTGCTAGCCCATGAAATTACACTTTGTACCTTACCAAGTCGTTAGTAGAGCGTATGTGGTTAACCGGCATGCTAACAAGGACTAGTAAGAGTGGCAAAAGGTAACTTGACTTTATTATAGATCGGTGGAGCGTGTGTGGTTAACCGGCACATCGATTAGGTGAAAAAGTTAAGGGTACCAAGTCAATTTGCATGGTTATTCACACCTTGTGTGTGATCCTCGGCATCCCAGTCACAAACTTGAGAGGGCACAATCGAGATTCAAACATGTCATTGAAAGTTCAATGTATCTCAAAAGATCTAGGAGTTTCAAATCCAATTAAAACTTAATTGTTTTTCGTTTTTCATGGTGGAAATTAGTAAATCGTCATTTACCTACCTTCAAATATTTTATAACTCGGATTACAGCATCCCTCTTCCGGTTATAAATAGGTTGTTGGGTCCTAGCCTTAATATTTCATATTGGGTGTTATATTAAGGACTTTAAATCAACTAACTTGAATTTATCCCTTATAGATGTCTAGTTTAGACAACTATGGTCTTCCCAAATCTTTAGGAACAAGCTTCCTAATGAAGACGATATCCCAAAAGGCAATCAAGATGAAAGACTAATCCCTTTATTTAGCGCTAATGGGACTGGAAATCATACTTCATTTCCTCCACCTCCTTCAATAAATCTCCCTATCCCACTAGTTTCAAGACTTGATAAGTTCTAAGTCACTCAATCCCTATTGGCAAAGAAAGTCTATATGTGCTTATGTCTTGGAGATTAAGTAACATATTGATAAGCCGGGAGATTCGGGCATCGAAATCTCGAGGTAGCTAGTCGTTGACTTGGTTCTTCAGTTACTCCCTGATGACGGATCACGACATGACCCTTAATGATCTTACATATTTTCTTGATTATGTTGAATCAACAATGATTTAGAGCATTGGTAAAGCAAATTAGATTGGAAGATCTACTTCCCAAACATATTTGGACATTGAAAATGGTAACATTAGAAGTCCAGAAAAACTTTCTCTTCCCAATTGAAAGGGATCGTCCATGGTCAAGTCGTTTGAACCAATGGTAAAGAGAAAGGATAAGTCTGTGATAGTCTCATGTACCATTTACAAAGAGTAAATGTGTTTCGTTTGCCAAAAGAAGGGACATTGGTTGTGAAGCTGCCGAATTTACCTGAAACCTCATGAGGATGGTAAAGTCAAAAGTTTGACTTTACTTCAGGTAAAGTCCATTATCTAACTCTATTAAGTCTCTTTTCGAGATTCTTCATACATGATGTAATTTAATTACATTTTGATGTTTTTGAAGAATCAAATAAAGCTTAAAAGGAAGTGTGCTGATTCTGATCGCATGGTTCGATGACCAGAATTTTGAGCCACTGCATGAGAGTTATGAGATATTGCTTAGGAATAGATAACAACAAAGTTTTCATATGAATTTGCATTGTAAGGATAAGTTTTTCCGCAAAGTTTTAAAATAAAAGAAAATTTTTTGATTTTATTTATTTTAAGCATCCTTACAAAGGCATTTGTGAAAAATTGTTATTTATATGTTTCCATTGATAAGCAATATTGCAGAAAGGAATTTGATTCTTTCTTTTGTGGTAGTGTCATAATTTATCAAATAAGGAAATATTCTCATCACCCAAGTTTTAGTTGAATAGAAACTTGGAATCATGCAAGATGTATTGTGTGATGAATGAGGTTTTTAATCTTTGGTGAATTAAGACTAATTCCTTGTTCACATTCGCATGTGAGTCAAGCGAAGGACTAAAGGATCAGGTACATTAGGTTGTGCACTAGTCAGGTCCACCGCAAAAAGGTTGATAAGATTATTCGTTATGATTTACTAAAAGTTTAGTAAATATGATTATGCTTACAAGGTTAAGTGTAATTCTGAAACATTAGAAAAGTTTCAATGATTGGCGGAATGAATAAGAAGAATCAAATAAGGCAGAAAGATAAAAGTTTCTCCAATCTGAAGAGATGGGAGAGAGCTTTTGTATCTTGCTTTATGACTATCTTAGTGATTATGGAACCATATCACAATTGATCCTCTAAGGACAGATTAGTGCTTCTGTTGGCTAAGGAGAGGAATCATGAATTGTTGAAATGGTTAAATCCAAAGATAAATCATACTTCATTCCAAAATCAAATCTTAGAGTTATACTCCAAGATTGAGCCTTGAGTGACATAATCTTAAGAAAGTTTTAAAACACTTGTCAAATGTAGAGTAAAATGTTTTCTTAATCTTGTACATTTGAAATTGGTAAGTTGTGATGTTTTGGATAAAACAAAGACCAACTAAGGCCAATTGTGTGAAGTGTTTGTAAAAGAATCCGCACTATCTCTTGAATATTTGGCAAGAGAGTCTTATATGTCAAGAGGTTAGTGGGAGTATAAAAGATCTTAAGATAGGTTCAAGAACTAATCAAGATGTTTGTTAATCACTAGCCCATAACTTGATGTTTGTAACCTATCGTGTTGACATATTCTTATTTCTGTGTCTATTCTAGTTAAATTTTGACTATGCTTGTGAGTTCTATGAGTTCTCAATTATTTGCATAACAACCTGGAAGCAATGGTAGGCCCTTATGCTGCTGGGTGGCAAGAAATTAAGATCGAACAAGTTCAGTCCATATGTGTTTAGATTTGCCACTAACCTTGTCTTGTGATTATGGTTATGACAAATTCACAAGGATAGGAACACTTACACCACAAAATCTAAGTGTCATAAGGTTTCTCTTCGATTCATGAAAATTATGGTGAGGAAACTCTTTCATTAAGTAGATTTTAAGTATATAGCAATTGTGAGAATGACAAAAGGTGTAAACATTATGATTACGGCATCCCTATTCATAATTGTTTAGACACATAAGTGAGCTATCTAAGGAAAGGTGTATGATTTTGATAAAGTCTTATCAAAGCATCTTGTATCAGAAATCTGAACTTTGGTAAGAAAGTCAATAAAGTATTGTTTTTCAAGAAGTCCAGCTGATTTCTGAGTACATGTCAAAGCTAGTGGGAGCATAAGTATTATGCTAGTAAGATAATAATCATTACGCTAGTGGGAGCATGATGATTATTTTGCAAGTCAGCAATCTTAATTATAAAAAACGAATGTTTCAATTCGCTTTGAAAAGTTGTTTCCCTATAATTAAGGGAGAGGATTTTGTACTTCATTCCAATTCTACAAGCTTAGATTGAGATTTTAATCTACTTTAGTCAAGGATATATAAGAATGTTATGTTACAATGGTTCAACATAAGGAAATTCTATATATGTTGCATTCTCAAAATTCGATTATGATTACGGAATACCTCTTCATAGTTCGAATTGTGAGAATATGGCAAATAAAAATTTTATAGCATGAATCGTGTCCCATATACTTTGGGTATAGGATCGATAACATGAGCTATAATAGTTATCCTTTCTAAATTTTCCTAATTCTTAGGGCATTAAGAGAGGAAAAGGGATTAGAACTAGATATGACTAAAATGATTAAGCAATTGTCGAGGACAATTTTAGGTTTACCAAAGATTGGTTACTCATGGACAATTGGAAGTATAAAGTAAGGACCATATTGACATATTTTGAAAAGTGGAAACTCTTGTTCAAAAGTGATGGTCAAAATGGGAATATGGAATTGTTTACATAGGTGGAAGTTATTCTTTGAATAAGTGTAAGATTAAAGAACTTAATGCAAGAAGGATGTTCAAAGGAATGTACTTTGAATTTCAGACTTCATTTCCATGGAATTGCTTTCCATTGGAACAACTTGTAATGTATGTTGCCAAGTCTTTGTGACTTTTACGTATATTCATTACAAGAGGATTATTGCATATAAGTTTAGAATCTAACAAGATTAGGCTAAATGACAAGAATTTGGTGTTCTTACATTTACAAAAGGGATTGGGATTGTGAAATTAGCATCATTGGAGTCATGTTCAATTGATCTATTTCACAAAAGAAAGGACCATAGGTAAACATAGTGTGCATGCTTGGAGCATGGCATGACTATTGTTTCAATTCAAGTATTAAGTTGATTAATCGAAACATGAATAATCAGTAATCAATATGGTGCTTAGATAAAAGATGTTTTATTTACATTCAAAGTGTTGGGGCCATATAGGATTAGTATTGTTTTGTGTTTCACTTTGCATGTTTTGACTTCCAGAATAGCTAAGTTGTTCTTCCTGAATGACTAAGGTATTCAAACCATCCATAGTCAGTCATATGTTGGAAGTAGATATGAATCAAGACTGTCATGAATTTGGCTTGTATGATTTGTCTAATGTGCATTAGACATACCAAGAGTTGCTACAACATTCATGAGTGCTCATAAGTTCTGAGTATTGGATTCAACCCACGCTCATTTGAATCACTTCATGGATTTTATCACGAGTGAATCATGAGATGATAATATCTTATATTCTTCAAACCTAGAGATATGAGTTGTTGACTATGACTTGCTTATACATTGATTGCACGTAAACACATTGGTAACTCGATGTTATAAAACGTTCTTTTGTGTATGATTCAACAAGTGGTTAGTACAAGCATATGAGTCGAAGTTTATCCATCCCTTTTACCTTTGGGATAAAAGCGATATCTGTGGGCCCCTCGATGATTTAGTGATGACAAAACGTAAGTGCTCGGCCAGGCCTGGACTGATTTGATTTGTTCAATTAGTCGTTCGTCATAAATCGGAAATCGGGAAACAACAAATGGACAGAGAGAATGATTATAATCCATGTCTAAGTCCATATGATATCTAGAATGGAGGAATATATGATCACTTATCTAATGGAAGCGTCATTGATTTGTTCAGAGTTCGACAACGGCTTTTGAGAGCTACGATTGCTAGTCGGGTTATGAAGTCATACTTGCAATAATAGTTTTAGACTTATCCAAGTGGGAGACTGTTGGATTAATGTCTAAGTCCATAACTATAACTGGTAAGACTTGACCCGACCCGACATGGTCCATTTGGGTTGCATGGTATCATGCACTTGGATAGACTAAAATGAGAGAAATAACACTTAAGGTTTATTAATATATTATAAGTTCTAATATATTAATAGAGATTTCATAATTAGTATTGATCAAGAATTAATCTAGAATTAATTAAGTTATCAAAAGAAGACTAATTAAATGGATTGATTGTGTAAATCATCCATAACTTATATAGTGGGCTAATACTCCATGGATTATCAAGTTGGGCTAAAACCCATAGGGTGCTCCACGGTGTATTTGAACCCATGGATCCAAGGAAATGGAAAGCCATGAAAATTAGGGTTTACCCTAATTGTAACAACTATATAAGCATCTTATTGATGTGAGAAATCAGCCACTAAGGGTGTGTAGAGGGCAAACCGATTCATGAAGTGTTCTACTTTCTCTCATGGTTATTCCAAGTGCACTTGATGTTGTGTGAACCATTTGAGGTGTCACGTTTGGGGCACTAGGCTCTCGAGCTACATGGAATCATGCACCAACATGGAGGTATGTAATTCTACTAGATTTTGTATTATATGTACTTTATATTATGCTAGTTAGAACAATACATTGGAAATTGATATTTGCATGTATAATAGAGAAAAAATAGATCCAAGGTATTTAGTGTTGCATGTACACAATAGGAGTGTTCGAATGCTCAAAACCCAACATCAACTTCTTTGAGTAGTAATATATTCTCCTTTTGCTGTTGGGTCACCTGTTGCGTCATTTTCCTCATCATAGCGAAAAGTTCTATAGTAGTGACTGAGACAATCAGATCCTATAACCCTGAGCATCCCAAACTTCCTGGACTAGCGATTGTAGGGGTGATTTTCTTGCAAGCATCGGATGTTTTCCTCTGAGTGGGTGGTCCACTCAGAGGAGGTGGTAGCTTTTTGGTTGGAATGGAAGGAGCAAAGGTCGAAGAAAGGATCGGTTGTGTAGACATGATTTTTTCGAGGATTTTAAACACCACGGCCCCATGGTGGGCGCTAAATAGTTTTGGTTAAAATTTACACAAATACTAATCAACCAAATCGTCTTGGCTTTTTTCCTTAGACAATGTTAATTATCTTAGCATCATAGGGTGAAAATCCTGGTTTCTCTGGGATCCTGTGATCGTCTTGGTTGTTGTCCTTGGACTTTTGTCTTTTTCTCCCAAGGATCTCTTTGAGGTGTCCTTTGCTAAGGAGGCAGTTGATTTCTTTTTGTAGAGCTATGCGGTCCTCCATCATGTGAACAAAGTCTTCATGGTAATTATACCATTTGGACTTGTCTTTCCAAGCGGTGGATTTTTTTATCTCTCTTTGGCCATCTTGCTTTATCCTTAAGATCCTGCATAGCATGAATTACACCTAAAATATCCACAGAAAAACAATAGTTAGTGATTTAGGATGTTCTTGTTCTTCTCCTCCATCTTCAAGGTTATTAGCCCTGTGATGATCCAATTTGGAATAGGTCTTCGATATGTAGGATCTTTGAGTCGAGGATTCGGACTTCCGGTTGGGGTTGTCATAATGATCCGAAGGGTTGCTTCTCTTGTGGATCTGTTTATCCTTTTCGAGCCTTATCAACCTCAATGACCGGCATTTGACTTCATCCAATCTTTTTCATGGGGTCATCACAAGGTCTTCGTAGAAGGGTGAATGCTTTCTTAATCCCATTTTAAAAGCTTCCACAGCAGTGGCCATCTCAGTGTTGGGGATGCTCAGAGCTTCCCTGCCAAACCTATTAACAAAGTCCCTAAGTTTTTCCTTAGGATCCTGAACCATCCGGTAGAGATCACTAGTGGTATTCCCGAAGGTTCTGCTGCAAGAAAACTGGTTATTAAAGATATTGACTAAGTGTGCAAATGAAGCAATAGAGTATGGGGGAATGTTTAGTAGCCATTTAAGGGATGATCATGTAAGATTCGAACCAAATCCTTTGCATAGGAAAGCCTCCTTCAAGTACCTTGGGATGGGAATGGTCTCTATCTTTTCTCTGTATTGTGCTATATGCTCTTCAGGATCTATAGCCCCATTGTATAACATCATGTTGGGAGTTTCGAAGCGTTTAGAAACTTCAATATCGACTACGGTAGGAGCAAATATCGAGCTCCTGTGTCTTGTAAGGGATGCTTCTGGTATTGGTTGGACCACTACGGGTACAGAAGAGATCATTTGTCTTAATTGTTGAAGTTCCCTAGCCAAGTTCGGGTTTATTCCTACATCAACATTAGTACATTTAGTATTAGTAGTATTCCTGTTTAAGATGTTACTAGAGTCAAGGTTTCTAGGATTGTTGAAAGGCTCATTAATCATGGATGCTCGGTTGTCCATTATTGGCCCCCCAGGGTGACGCCACAGTGGCAGGAATTATGTCCTTCTGGCAATTTTTTGAGGATCCTGATTTATTAAAGTCTAGGATCCTTGGATGCACAACTGTGGGCATAGTTTCCTGGGATTTCTAAAATCCTTCCTTCATCCTCTCATCTTCTATGAGTAGTAATATATTCTCCTCTTGCTGTTGGGTCACCTGTTGCGTCATTTTCCTCATCATAGCGAAAAGTTCTGTAGTAGTGACTGAGACAATCGGATCCTAGAACCCTGAGCATCCCAAACTTCCAGGACTAGCGACTGTAGGGTTGATTTTCTTGCAAGCATCGGATGTTTTCCTCTAAGTGGGGGGTCCACTCAGAGGAGGTGGTAGCTATTTGGTTGGAATAAGGAGCAAAGGTCGAAGAAAGGATCGGTTGTGTAGACATGATTTTTTCGAGGATTTTGAACACCACGGCCCCACGGTGGGCTCCAAAATAGTTTTGGTCAAAAATTACACAAATAATAATCAACCAAATCGTCTTGGCTGTTTTCCTTAGACAATGTTAATTATCTTAGCATCAGAGGCTGAAAATCCTGGTTTCTCTGGGATCATGTGATCGTCTTGGCTGTTTTCGTTGGACTTTTGTCTTTTTCTCCCAAGGATCTCTTTGAGGTGTCCTTTGCTAAGGTGGCAGCTGATTTCTTTTCGTAGAGCTATGCAGTCCTTAATCACGTGAACAAAGTCTTCATTGTGATCACCATTTGGACTTTTATTTCCGGACGGTTGATTTTTTTTGTCTCTCTTTGGCCATCTTGCTATATAATTCAACAAATATTTTTATTTTTATTCTTTTTATGAAATTTAAAGATACGGTTATTGAGATGATATGATTTTAATATTAAGATAATATGATTTATTAACTCTAAATTAATATATATATATATATATATATATATATATATATATATATATATATATATATATATATATATATATATATATATATATATATATATATATATATTCGTTACAATTATTTGTTATAATTATTTTAATAATCTAAATTATTTTAAACACGAACAAAACTTAAAACGAACACCATTGCTCTTTTTTAATAACGATGTGAGCAATTTTTGTGTCAAAGAAAGCATGTGCTCCAATCTTGATGTTATCGACTTAGCTTCCGCTCGTATCAATCGATTACATCGTACAGATTCGGTTTACATTAACCGATAATATGTATCATAAATAGCTATCGTTTTATACTTTTCGTCTAATGGTACAGAATTTTTACTGCTTTTCGTATCTGGGCATTTATTGGAACAAGATTTAAGGCTTTAAGCAGCTTTTCCAACACAAGTTTTTCTCTCGGAGGTTGTATAGTTTCTAGTAAAGTTTTGGGGAGTGGTGACACCCATCTCATCAAAAAAAAATGTAACAAAAAATGTTGTTACATGTGTGTTACGTTAGCTTCACAACCAACCTACCACTAACCCACTAAATATTGAAAATGGCTACCGCTTAACAATTTTTTTTAAACATTATATTAATTAAAAACATAATTTAGAATATACATTAATTTTTTTAAAACATAAAAAATAAAACCATATTTCACTAATTAAAAACATAGAAAGTTAAAACTTAAATTAGTAAAATTAAACATTACATTATCTAAAAAAAATAAAAATTAAAGAACATAAAAAACATAGAAAAATTCTAATCGTCATCGTTATCGTCACTAGCATCATCTGTCTCGTCGTCACCATCGTCATCCATCTTGTCTTCACTGTCATTTTGCTCTTGAAATTGTTGTTCCCATATGTATTCTGTCAAATCATACCGTAGATTGTGATGTGTTTTACGATTTTGTATTTCCAAAACCCTTGAGAAGTATGCTAGCTGCCAATTGGTATTATTGCAGGTGGCTTAAGTATATCGTTTGTGATATATGAGCAAATAACCCTGCCCTCTTCTTGTATTATCATGTTATGTAAAATAACACAAGCACACAATACCGTTGTCAGTTTTTCTCTATCTCATGTTCGTGCCAGAACTTTGATTATTTGTCATTTTTGTTTGAGGACTCCAAATGCCCGTTCTACATCATTCCTTGCAGATTCTTGTGCTAACTTAAACATTTTCCGTTATCGTCGGCTGGAAATGTATTTTACTTGACAAATGTAGCGTATTCTGGATATATCTTATCACCTAGGTAATACACATATTTGTATTCATTTCCATTGATAACATATGACATATATGGTGTTTTACCCTATAAAATATCATTAAATATCGGAGACGCTTGGAGCATATTTAGGTCATTGTTTGACCCGGCCATAGCAAAGAATGTATGCCAAAACCATAGGTTATTTGAAACAATTGCCTCCAAAATAACAGTCGGTACCCCATGATCACCTCGCGTGAACTGGCTACGCAACGCGTTGGGACAATTTGCAGACTCTCAATGTGTACAATCAATGCTACCAAGTACCAAGCATCCCTGGAAACCATGTTTAGCTTGATGCGCAACATACAAATGTTCGACATAGCTTTTAGTCGGATATTGCAAGTATATATCACGGTAAAGCTCTATGACAGAATCCCAAAATAGATAAGTACACTCTTGACCCATCCTTTCAGACATTTTCAGATACTCATCTGATGCATCTGTGGCGATGCAGTATGCCAATTGTTTAAGAGCGCTCGTACATTTTTGTATCGTAGTAAAGATGCGTTTACCTCTAGCATCCCATCGTAATTGGAAAATTTACAATTACGTTCCAAATCTCTAGCTATACGTTAAAATAAATTTCTACTAATACGAAAACGTTCTTCGAATTTTGATAGATCATATAAACTATCAACAGAAAAATAATCACTTACTAAAAGTTCATGTGCCGCCTGAGGATCCCGGTTGATCCATTTTATATGCTTCTTCTCGACGTTTGAACTTTCGTCTTTCTCACGTACTATGTGTCGTATCGTGGACAACAGTGTATACAAAATTAAATTCTCATCAGAATCATTATTATCGGATGATGAAGAAATCGGAGGTGGAAATTTAACGTGTGTGTGTTTGTTTTGAAAAAATGTGTGTGGTTTAGTGGAAATTATATGTAGACGTACATATAAAGAGAGAATTTGAAAAGTAATAAAAAGTTTTTTTTTTTAATGGTTAAACGGTTTGAAATTAAATATATATAACATTCGAAGCTGAATTGACCAATAAAGAGATCGTCTTCACCCGTCTTCGGCCTCACGCCACACACAACACACGCAACTCACCGAACTTGGGAGGGGTTTGCACGCGGAAGGCATGCAACCTCAGCCCAAAACCCAAAACCACTGACATTACCCTATACAAGGTAGCTAATGGTGAAATGTAAAAACCTCGTACATATTCCACGCGTCCCTACTATGCTAGGTGGACCACCATTAAAGCTATCACGTGTATCCAATTTTCACTTTTACCCCTACTTTTCAGCATATATATTTCATCACTTTTCATTTCTGATTTCCCAGGTCATTAATCTCCCTTGCCCCCTCTTACAACCATCATCACTACCACCGCCTCCTTCTTCTCTATCTAAAAATGGACACCTCTGTGACTCTCACAAGATGTTCAACTGCAACATTAGCACGTATAAGTACACGCCCATCAGTTACATGCATAATTCAAATAAATCATCATCCGACTACAAACACACCACCCCAGACGTCAAAGCCACCTAAGATAAAACCGATAACCAAATCCTTGCCGGAATTATCGACGGTGTCGCCTCCGCAGCTCAACCCATTTCAAAAACTAGCAGCCTCGGCTCTAGACTTTGTCGAAAGGTCACTTAATGTTCTTGAAAACGATCAGAAACGATCACGCCAGGTTGATCCGGCGGTTCAGCTAATGGGAAACTTTGCGCCAGTTCCAGAATGTCCGGTCCATCATGGTCTGGAGGTAATTGGTGAAATACCTAACGATTTAAATGGTGTTTACCTTAGAAATGGTGCCAACCCCATGTTTAAGCCAACCGGTGGCCACCACCTTTTCGACGGCGATGGGATGATACACGCTGTGAAGTTGGGACCAAAGAATAAAGCCAGCTACTGCAGCCGGTTCACTCGAACCAGCCGTCTCAAGCAAGAATTATCGTTAGGCCGGCCGTATTTCCCTAAGCCAATTGGCGAACTGCATGGCCACCTTGGTTTGGCTCGGCTGGCTCTGTTT
The DNA here is from genome assembly GCF_052625555.1 of Lactuca saligna. Lineage (NCBI taxonomy): Eukaryota > Viridiplantae > Streptophyta > Magnoliopsida > Asterales > Asteraceae > Lactuca > Lactuca saligna. The sequence goes on from NC_136422.1 coordinate 74,642,934, forward strand.
TATGCAAGAGGTTTAGCCGGGTTATTGGACACGGCTCATGGAATCGGCGTTGCTAATGCCGGTTTGGTTTATTTTAACGGTCGATTGCTCGCGATGTCGGAGGATGATCTACCGTACAGCATCAACATAAAAAGTGACGGTGATCTCGCAACAAATGGACGGTTTGATTATGATGGACAGGTTAACTGCCCTTTGATTGCGCACCCTAAAGTGGACCCCGTTACAGGCGAGCTGTTCTCGCTGAGTTACGATGTTTTAAATAAGCCTTACCTTAAATTCTTCAGTTTCGAGAAAAACGGTAAGAAGTCACGTGAGGTCTCCATCTCACTAAATCAGCCAACAATGATCCATGACTTCGCCATCACGCAAAGTCACGTCGTCATTCCGGATCACCAAGTTGTATTCAAGTTATCTGAAATGGTTCAAGGCAAATCACCCGTTCTACTTGACCCGAATAAGGTATCCAGATACGGTATCCTACCAAAATCCGTCGAAAATGAATCAAGTATCCAATGGATCGACGTACCCGATTGCTTTTGTTACCATTTATGGAATGCATGGGAAGAAGTTGACGTAAAGGGTGACCAAATCATTGTAGTAATTGGGTCATGCATGACACCGCCTGATGCCATTTTCAATGAAATCAATTTCGACCTTCTCAGAAGCGAATTGACCGAAATTCGGTTAAACAGAACAACCGGACAGTCAACGCAACGGGTTCTGGTGTCAGGCATCAACCTTGATGCTGGCAACGTAAACAAAAGACTACTTGGACGAAAGACACAGTATGTCTACTTAGCAATAGCTGAACCTTGGCCAAAATGCAATGGCATAGCCAAAGTTGACTTGGAGACGGGATTTGTCTCCAAGTTATTTTATGGGAATGGACGGTTTGGAGGTGAACCTTGTTTCATTCCTGTAGAAGGCAGTGATAAAGAAGATGAAGGATACATAATGAGTTATGTTAGGGATGAAGCTATGGAGAGGTCCGAATTAGTAATTGTTGAAGCTTCAAGTATGAAGGAAATAGGCATAGTGAGGTTAGCTGGTAGAGTGCCGTATGGGTTTCATGGTACGTTTGTTAGCACCCATGACTTGGCTAATCAATTTTAATTAATACGTTTACATGTCCTTATATAACTATTGTATACATATATATTGTATATACACAACATAAGTATGTGTATAAATTTTGATATAATATTGTTATTTATTTGTAGACAGTTCAATCAAGAAATTTTTTTGTTGTTACTTGACGACACTTCAATCGTGTTCTGTGTTCCTAGTATGTATTATTCACTCGATTTCCTACGACACATCAAAGAGTCTATGAAGAAATAAGGAAACGACATATGTGACCAAACAACAACAAACGATTTGATGTTATGTTGATTTACCTACTCTAATCACATATGTAAGAGTATTCTCTTGGAAAATAATTTAATTATATAATTCCATGGACTATTTATGTAATTAGTTAATTTCACAAAGGTATAATTATTATTTATACTATTCGCGTACATATTCTATTGGCATTGTATTATTTTGTAGAGTCCATGTATATGTATAGTGATAGGGTTTTTGGCACGGTCCATATATGTTCCTATGTGTTTCTCTATTGTACACATTTGTGAGGAATGAGAATGATATGAATCTACATGGTATAGAGAGTATTTAGAACTTTTCTATTATTTCTTCATTCTTTTCTCCTTTCATTCTCCAATATTTTGTTGGGGTTGGAAAACTCTTCTATTAAACACTAAAATAGAATTACAATAGGAGGAACAACTCTTATATTCAACTATTACAAAAAACCAACCCTCTCACTAACACTCTCACTCTAAGTGTTGTATTATCTTTTTCTCTGTGTTTGAGATGCTTACAACTGAAGAATGAAAATCTCTATTTATAGTCTTGGCAGCCACCATTGTAATTGCCTTCATTAACTGTGTTCATCATAGGGTTGAAAGACTTTGTCACCCCATGTCTTATTTTGTCAACAAAGGTTGCTACTGTAGCTTTGGAGGCTGGAACACAACAAATCTCCCCTTCCAGTCTCCGTCCAACAATCCTCATCCCAACTATGTCAGCACATAGTTTGTGTTTCTCTTGTGTCACCACCTTTGTTAGCATGTATGCAGGATTGTTGTTGGTGTTGATCTTTAACAACTTCAATTCCCGTCCCTTAATTGCTTCGCTAAGCCAGTGATAACGTATATCAATATGTTTTGTGGGGGAATGGTACATCGATTTCTTACTCAGGTCCATAGCAATCTGACTATCGCAATGAATGATGTACTCTTCTTGTGGAAAGCCTAATTCTTAAAGAAACTGTTTCATCCATATAAGCTCCTTCCCAACTTCAACGGCAACAATGTACTCGGCTTCTATTATTGATAGTGCGACACACTTCTGTAACTTGGATTGCCATGAGATAGCTCCCCCTGCCAAAGTGAAAATGTAACTTGATGTAGATTTTCTATTATCAATATCTCCTGCCATATCGACATCTGTATAACCTTCCACGATTGGCGTTGCTCCCCCTTAGCATAAACATAGTTTTGAACTACCCTTTAGGTATCGAAGTATCCATTTGACCGCTTCCCAATGTTGGTTTCCCGGATTAGCTAGATATCTACTCACAACACCAACAACATGAGCAATATCTGGTCTTGTACATACCATCGCATACATAAGACTTCCTACAGCTGAGGAATAAGGGACTACTTTCATCTCTTCTTTTTCTTTCTGAGAAGAGGGACAATTTTTCTTACTTAACTTGAAGTGATTAGCCAAGGGTGTTCCAACGGGCTTGTCACTTTCCATGTTGAACCTTTTGATCACACGTTCAACATACTCCTCCTGTGATAAGAACAATTTTCTTGATTTTCTATCACGGATAATTTTCATGCCCAATATCTGTTGTGCTGGGCCTAAGTCTTTCATATCAAAGAACTTAGACAATTCCTTCTTCAAGTTTTTGATCATCGTTGCATCTTGGCCTGCTATCAACATATCATCCACGTAGAGCAAAAGGATGACAAATTTCCCATCTGGAAACTTCTTTAGATAGACACAATGGTCTGCAACAGTTCTCTTGTACTCATGATTCATCATAAATAAATCAAACTTCTTGTACCACTGCCTTGGGGCTTGCTTAAGTCCATAAAGGCTCGTCTTTAATTTGCAAACGAGATGCTCTTTCTTTGGGACTTTAAAGCCATCGGGCTGCTCCATGTATATTTCCTCATCCAAATCACCATGGAGAAAGGTTGTTTTCACATCCATCTGCTCAAGTTCAAGATCTAGAATGGCAACTAATCCGAGTACAAATCGAATAGACATCATCTTCACAACAGGTGAAAATTTTTCATCAAAGTCGATTCCTTCTTTTTGTTGGAAACCTTTGACAACGAGTCTTGCCTTATACTTCATAGTATTTCCATTGTCGTCTTTCTTCAACTTGAAAACCCACTTGTTTTTCAAGGCTTTCTTTCCTTTGGGGAGTTTCACCAAATCATATGTTGGATTCTTCTGCAAAGAATTCATTTCTTCTTCTATGGCCTTCTGCCACTTTGCTTTGTCAACATGAGATTGAGCTTCTTAAAAACTCTATGGCTCCCCCTCACTAGTATGAAGGATGTAGTTTGAAGTCGAATATCTTGTTGATGGAGCACGTACTGGTTCGGATCGTCTAATTTGAGTTCCTTCGTTTGTAACTTCTGGAAATATATCTAAAGTATCATGGGGGTGGAAGCTCCCCCTGCTCAACACCTTCTTGATTTGCATCATCAACTTCTTCACCGTCTTTTTTAGTGGAAACATCATCTTTATTTTCAGATGTTATTTCTGAAACTTTGGAGCATGATTGTTTGTTAATCGATGCTTTGAAATCATAATATTGGTTTTCATAGAAACCTACATCTCTACTTCGAAAAACCTTCTTTAGTTCTGGGTCCCATAGCTTGTACCCGAACTCTTCGTCTCCATATCCAATAAAGATGCATGGAGTGGATTTGAGGTCCAACTTCTTCTGCAATTCACTTGATACATGTGCAAATGCCTTGCACCCAAATACTCTCAAGTGAGAATATGATATGTCTTTACCCGTCCATATCTTCTTCGGAACTTCAAAATTCAATGGAGCGGAAGGTGACCTATTTATGAGATAGCAAGATGTCAATACAGCTTCACCCCAAAATGGCTTTGGGAGTTTAGTTATGTTGAGCATGCATTGAACTTTCTCAACAATAGTGCGATTCATCCGTTCTGCTACACCGTTGTGTTGTGGGGTTCGTGGGACAGTCTTTTCGTGTCTGATACCATGTTCTGTGCAGTATTTAGAGAACTCACGGGAATAGTACTCGCCTCTATTATCTGATCGGAGACATTTTAACTTCTTGCCTGTTTTTCTTTCCACCATTGGATGAAAAGCTTTAAGTGGTCCAATACTTTGTCCTTCGTTCTCAAACAATATGCCCATACTTTTCGTGATGCATCATCAATGAATGTCACAAAATACCAGCTTCAACCAAGAGATTCTACTTCAATGGGTCCACATACGTCGTAGTGGACAAGGCTTAGCAACTCAGAGCGGTTCTTTCTTGTGGAGCTAAAGGAAACTATCACATCCCGAAACCGATAGCGGAAACATTCTGGGGCGGAGGACGTCACGTAAAGTATCAAAACCAATGTATATAGCAAACATAGTAAACACAACCATTACATTACATAGAAATATTTAGATTTGTTTGAAAACAAAGTAATACATGTTTTATATATACATCAGTACGAACAAAAGTAAAGATGAGGCTTCTATACGCTTCGCCTTCTCCAAAAGAACGCAAAATACCTGTCTAACGAGAACCTAACAATACAAGCAGTTTTAAAATATCAGCATAAAGCTGGTGAGTTCATAAGCATGTTTTGTAAGGAAAACTGGTTATTTAATCTTGTGAAGAATACTTCGTTTCCTTTGATAAAGAATGTTGTAATATCGAAAACCCTTGTTATTGAGTTATTAAATACATATGCATGTTTTCCCAGAAAATCCCATATTTTCTAACATGTAAGTCGATTTCCATAAGATAAGAAAAGCCCTGGCTATCACCAGTAAGTTAAGAAAACCATAAATTATGATCCCTGGATTACCCTCCAGTAGGAAAGTAGGTAGTTTTAATACATAAAACTATAGGTTAAGACCCCTGGAATACCCTCCAGTACGAAAGTATGTAGTTTTTAATACATAAAACTATAGGTTAAGATCCCTGGATCACCCTCCAGTAGGAAAGTAGGTAGTTTTAATACATAAAACTATAGGTTAAGATCCCTGGAATACCCTCCAATACGAAAGTAGGTAGTTTTATTACATAAATAAAACTATAGAAAAAAGAAAGAAATCCGTGAACAAAGTTAGTTAGTTTAATACGTATTATGAGTCGTATAACCATACTGAGTTGACTCGTGACCTCCTTGACGTTCTTTAGGCGTCGATCGATTCCAAAATTTTTCACCTTAGGCGTGCCCGCCTATCTCTAGCTAGCAGTTTATATGTGGGATTGTCAGTCCCGAATAGATCTATCCATGAATTTCACGCTCTCCCTCCAGGAGACTCTGGTTATACTTCTAGAGAGGATTTACTGGTACCCCGAAGGGTATAACGAAGACAAGTCTCACACGCTAGTATTAACTGATTCACCAGGTAATTGATCATTCTCGAGTTTCAAAATCATTTGGAACAAGGTAGAGTATAAATAATCAAATATGAAGTAATTATTTATCATGATACTCTAGATAAAACATGGATAAACTAAACCAGACATAGTTTATATTATTGACTTTGCACGAAATCTGAATCTGTAAAACAAGTAGTGAAGATCCCAAATTATTCCCATAATAATTTGAATGATTTGTTAAGTTCCCACGTTATTTGAAAACCATGTAATTATATTTAGAAAATCTCCCTCATGATCTACATATTACAAAAGGGATAAAGTATCTAAAAGTTTGTCAGAAAAATCTTATAATTACATCAGCTTTTAAGTTTTGAAAACCTTTATGATTTGCTTGTATTTCCCCCTTAAAACATGAAAAACTTGGAAAAAGTGTAGGGGTATGAACTCACCAGATGAGAATGTGCCGGTTTGGATGCTAAGTGTCAATTTAGGGCTTGAACATGCGCGAGGATCCTATGTAACATGAGGAGATACATAATTGTATCTAATTAGACATTAAACGACTAATTAAGTGAGATGATACACTCCGATGCACGAAAACACCTTATCTCAAGTGTTAGGAATGATATGGTTTGCATCCAAGGAGTGTATGGCCTAGATAGGGAGTTTACTCTTCAATAGTAAACCCTTAGGGGAGATTACAACCCAAAGACCATACCCCCATGAGTTTACGGCCGTAAACTCATGGGTGGAGTGTTTTTGGGTGTTCAATGGTCTTATATTGCACAAGGGAAAGTTCTAGGGTTGATTCAAGGGCATAAGAAGTGACTAAGGCTTAAAATGGACCATTTATGGGAGTTCACGACTATAAACATAGATTTTACGGCCGTAAACTCTTACTTGCCCCTTCATTTCATGTTTTGATGGTTCTAGGTTAAGCATACATGTTTCTAGGCCATTATACAAGCCATGGAGGGAAGTTAGGGCACCATTTGACCTCCTTAAGGGAGTTTACAGATAAGGGACCAATTCCTTAGAGATTTACGGCCGTAATCTCCTTAAGGTCATGGTTTCTTTGATGTTTAAGGTCCCTACTTCGATGGTGGTGGGTTCTAGACATTAATCCAAGCCATAAGAGGTGTTTAAGGGCAATTTAACACCTTAAAAAGGTGTTTACGGCCTATGAAGAGGTGTTTATGGTCCATGAATGTTCATGGGCCGTAAACTCATGTTTACTCCCCTTATGACATGTTTTTGGGGTTCTAAGCTCATTCATGCAAGCCTTAAGTCATAGCTAAGCACTAGAAGGGTTTTAGGGCTTCAAAACCCACTTATGGGTGTTAACGGTTTTGAGGGTGTTCCTTGGCCGTAAACACATGATTTTGAGGGTTTTGGATGACTTAAACACGAATTTGCATGTAAAACAAGCTAAACAACAGGCTAGGATGGATCACTTACGATTTTGGAGCTTAAAAGGGCTGTTTTTCGATCAAAACCAACTTGTAGAGAGAGAGAGTAGAGAGAGAGAGTGTGTGTGTGTGTGTTAAGAGTGGGAAAAGCTTCAAATGTGACCACTCAATCCCTTATATAGGGGTTGAGTTTGCGGCCCGGTGGAAATCTACCCGAGACCGACGTTAAACGGAGCTTATGGTCGTATCCGATTAAATGTTCGTAACCCGACTTGGTCGTAAACTAAAACTTTTCAAAGGAATATCGAGGGTGTTTCACGTGTTCCTAATTCGTTTGGTCACTCATGAAGTCATAATAAAAGTCTCAATTTAATTAAACTAATCCAAAAAGTTAACGGATATTTCAATAAAAACAATTTTCATTAACGGAAATGGGTTACAGCGACAGAATAAATTTCAAGTTATCACATCATCCCCCCGTTGAAGGGAATTTTGTCCCAAAATTTAGAATTAAGTTACAAATCATGGAATTGGAAAGAGATGCAGATATATCTGTTTCATTGAGTCTTCGCGCTCCCAAGTGAATTCGGGTCCCCGCTTGGCATTCCAGCAAACCTTCACTATCGGGACGCAGCTTTGTTACGTACGTTTGATCTCTCTATCCATGATTTCGATTGGTTCTTCTACGAAGTTCAAATTTTCGTTGATCTTGATTTCATCAAGAGGGATCACGAGGGTTTCATCGGATAGGCACTTTTTGAGATTAGAGACGTGGAATACAGGATGGATGTTGCTAAGTTCTTGAGGTAGTCGGAGTGTGTAGGCTACGGGACCGATCCTAGCGAGGATCTCGAAAGGTCCTATGTACCTCGAGTTTAGTTTTCCGCGATTTCCAAAGGTGTATCATGCCTTTCTACGGCGAGACCTTCAATAGGAAACGATCTCCAACCTGGAATTCCAAGAGCTTTCATCGTTTATCAGCGTAGCTCTTTTGTTTGTCTCGTGAAGTTTTCAGTCATTCTCATATTTGAATGATCTTTTCGGTGGTTTTGCGGATGATTTCAGGACTACTAAGAGTACTGTTGGGGACTCGACCCTTGGCTAGCTGTCTGTCCCCTACCTCGGCCCAACAAAGAGGGGATCTGCACTTGCGATCGTAGAGGGCTTCGAACGAGGCATCCTTGATACGGGTGTGGTAGCTGTTGTTATACGAGAACTCGATCAAGGGAAAATGAGTGTCCCACGACTTTTCGAAATCGATGACATGCTCTCAATATGTCTTCTAAGGTCTGGTTAGTTCTCTCACTCTACCCGTCTGTCTGAGGATGATAAACTGTACTCATGTTTAGTTTAGTTCCAAGAGCTTTCTGAAGGGACTGCTAAAATCTTGAGGTAAACCTACTATCTCTATCGGAGATAATGGACACCGGCACACCGTGCAGTCGAACTATCTCTTGAATGTAGATTTGTGTGAGTCTTTCCATCTTGAATGATTCTTTAATCGGAAGGAAGTGAGCGGATTTTGTCAATCGGTCGACAATTACCCAAATGATATCGTACCTACTCGGAGATTAGGGTAACTTGGTGATAAAATCTGTCACACCCCCAAACCAGAATGGCGGAAACATTCGGGGGTGGATGACTTCACGTAGTATCACAACGATTGAATATTGTAAAGAAAGTAACACCACCATCATATATATATAATGAAAATGTATATTGTTGTGTTATACATGTTATCAAAAGAATATTACAATATGATGTTAAATGTTCAATAGTAAAAACATCCTTAGTGTTCCTTCTCCCAAAAGCTGGTAGTTACCTGTATCACTGATTCCCTGAGAAATACAAGTGGTTTTAAAAAGTGTCAACAATTAAGTTGGTGAGTTCATGAGTGTTTCGAGTTGAAAAGTATATCCTTTTTGGTAATAAATTGGTAAACGAGGTTTTCCAGAAAATCCAATATTTCCTTGTAAGTGATTCAAAAAGTTTCCAAAGTTGGAAGGTGTTGGTATCTTTTATACTTGAATGATTAAAAACAACTTTGTATGAAAAAAAATGTAGAAAGCTGCAATACACATATGAATCTCGTAAATCAATCTTGTTTTATACTTTTATGTGAGTTTTATAACCATGCTATTAACACTGACAGCCTGTAACAACATTCTTCAGGTGTTGCAGTGTTATGACATTTGTCACCCCAGACCTGCCGGTCTAACTATAGCTAGTAGTTTAGGTGCGGCGTTGTCAATCCCGTATAGATCTATACACAAGTATCACGCTCTCCCTCCAAGAGATTATGGTATATAATACAGGACTTGAAATGCATACAAAAATGTACGTTGAAGTTTGAATATCTCACAATGTCTAGTATAAGTAGATTTACAATGAAATGACCTTACTTTTTTTGAAAGTGTTTCGTTTTTCAAGATGTATATGTAAAATGTGGGACTGACTTGTTAACTATACCCATTATAGTTTTTCCGATAGTATGTTCCATTTACAAGAAATAACTTAGTGACATAATAGCTCTTGTATACATAAGTTGTTTGTATCGATATTCGAAGATAGAAATTTCATTTATGTTTATAAAACGATACTTTAACGTGTAATGTACTTGTATTTCCCCCCTAAAACATGAAAAAGAATTGAAAAGTAGGGGTATGAACTCACTCGTTAAGTTTGAAGAGAGAAGCTAGAGTTAAGTAGAACTTCGATCGCGGATAGTTGCGTCGTCGGGCTCTTCGGGGATCTCTGCAGCGTAAATCTTTCGTTGGGGGCTCAAGTGCGGAAACCGAGGTGAGAGGAGGGTCTTTGGAGCTTAGAAGTATGAGAGAATGACTGAGGGCTTGTAATTTGTGTGCAAAAACATGAGCTTATGGCTTCTATTTATAGGGCTGGAAACCCTCGTACGCGGCGCGTACCTCCGAAGTACGCGGGGCGTAGGCAGTACACGGGGCATACCTCGGTTACACGGGGCGTAACAATGCGTCATGGCTTACGACTCCTGGCTAGCTAAGCGTAGAGTAGGCGGGCCGATGGGACTCGACTCTGGGTCTAGTACGCGGGGCGTAATCTGGCCTGTCCTCTTCTAAATTCCGTAACTTTTGCATACGAGCTCCGTTTTTCGTGTTCTTTATATCCACGCGTAGGTGAGATTATGCTTTACAACTTTCCTTTAGACTCCATCGGCTAGTTTTGACTTTATTTTTAATGACATAAGTTTAAATAGGCTTGGCCTCCTAAAGTTCGTTAAAGATTTATAGGTTCTTTATTCGGCGTCGGTTTCCGTTTGTCTTTTTATCAATTTGCTCCTATTGCGGAGATCTACAATTCTCATTTGGATTGCGTTAGCTAATTTACACTCGATCTTCAATTCGAGTTTTTAGCCCTCTACTACTGTTACGAAACTGCGAAAATTCGTAAATTCTTCATACGAGGTCCAATTTGGGCGATCTTTTTTGCACGCTCACCTTTCAACGAGATCTACGATTTTTGTTTAGATACTTAAGGCTAAAATGCACATTATTGAGATTTTACTTTTTACGTCAAATAATGTTTTAACGGCGTGTCGTAAATATACGAGTGGTTATAATTTCTTCAATATAACCCGGTTTTGAGCATTCTTTATGTTTTCGGAAACCTTGACACGTTATCTAATATTTGATGCATCCCAACTTAGATATTTGAATACTTTATTTTCAAGGTTAATTTAGTTGTATTTGACTTTTGAGCGTTACAATACTTTTGGAAAATATAGGGTTGTCACATCATCCCCCTGTTAAGGGAATTTCGTCCCGAAATTTAATCTAAGATAGAGTTTACAGTTTAGGGAAAAAGATGCGGGTACTCTTGTTTCACCTGATCCTCTCGTTCCCAGGTGTATTCAGGTCCTCGCTTGGCGTTCCAGAGGACCTTTACGATAGGTATGCGGCTTGTTTAGTCCTTTTGACTTCCCGATCCATGATCTCTACTGGTTCCTCTACAAATTGGAGGTTTTCATTTATTGCAATTTCGTCTAGAGGGACGACAAGGGTCTCATCGGATAAGCACTTCTTTATGTTTGATACGTGAAAGGTAGGGTGTACGTTGTGGAGTTCCTGAGGTAGTCTAAGTTTGTAAGCCACTGGACCGATCCTGGCAAGGATCTCGAATGGTCCGATGTATCTAGGGTTCAGTTTCTGTCACACCCCCAAACCAAGGATGGCGGAAACGTCTGGGGGTGGAGGACTTCATGTACAGTATCACAACAACGTGTATAATAGTGCTCAAAGTAAAAACAACCACCATAAATATAATTGCAAAAGTTACACCAAAGTATATGTTTACATGTTTCAAAAGCAATTACATTATGATGACAAAATAAATTGTTGACGGTTTAGCGCCCCATCCTCAAAGCGATGAAGTTTTCCTGTTTCACTGATTTCCTGAGAATACAAGTAGTTTTAAAAGAGTGTCAACACAAAGGTTGGTGAGTTCATAAGAGTTTTGTTTGTAGTAGAAACCGTTTTTCCTTGTAAAATCGATTTAGTTTGATTTCCAGAAAATCCAATATTTTCTTAGTTAAGTATGAATAGAAATAATCCTACATGATGCTGTAATGAACCCTAGAGTAATCCGTAGAGTTCCTCTATAATCGTCCAACATATAAAGTTATATAAGGCTTAACTTAGATAAAACGTTGAATATAGTGGGTCTGCCCTAGGTCCACAACCCAACGAGGAACAGGAGATGAGGCGGGCACCACCAATTCTAGGCCAATCAAGACTAAATTCTTATATGACTCAACATATACGCTCAGCGACTATAGTTGAAGTCTAACAATTTTAGAGGATGTGTAGTTTTAATATCATAATAGCTTTGTATAGAGACCCGGCACTTTGTATTTGTACCCCTTTTTGTATAGAGACCCGGTACTTTGTATTTGTACCCCTTTTTGTATAGAGACCCGGTACTTTGTATTTGTACCCCTTTTTGTATAGAGACCCGGTACTTTGTATTTGTACCCCTTTTTGTATAGAGACCCGGTACTTTGTATTTGTACCCCTTTTTGTATAGAGACCCGGTACTTTGTATTTGTACCCCTTTTTGTATAGAGACCCGGTACTTTGTATTTGTACCCCTTTTTGTATAGAGACCCGGTACTTTGTATTTGTACCCCTTCTTGTACGAGTGCGTTGAGTGATGTATCATAAACTATACCTATTATAGTTTATCTAAAATGTATGTAATATGTATGAATTCTTTTATGGAAATGTATTAGTATTGTGAATTTATCAAACTATACATTTTATAGTCTAATAATACGTGTTCCAAAATGAATGAATAATATTTAATATTTAATATGAATGTCTTAATTCCAGTTCATAATGATAAACTAACACGGAAACACATTCAAATATTAGAACTTATGATTATACACTTTGCTCAACATAATACAAAGTGTTACGATATTTACATGCTGTTGGCTAACTTTAGCCATTCTGCCCTGTATTTGGAAAAATCATAGAAAAATCATACGAAGTCGAAAACTAGATCCGTAAATTCTGAGAGTTCACAAAATGTGTCTAGTTTGCTCATAAAGTTTATCTCAATTTATAATGACCTCTAACTTGGGTGAAAAAGTCCATAATCACAGACTGGTCCGGATTGTTGTTTGAAATGATAGGCAGTTTTGTAAAAATCGCCATAAATTGTAGAAAAATCGTATGGAGATGTGCAAGTAGCCATTTTAAAGCTAAAAACTCGAACTATTTGCAACTTGTACAGTTTTGAAAACAAAAATGTTTAAGATGCCCAAGACAGTCCGTGAATGGAGTTGAACTTTTCTGATGAAGGCTGTTAGAAAAATCTAGTTATATTCTTAGTGTTTTAACTTGTATTCCCCCCCTGAAAACTTGAGAAATCATGAAAATGTAGGGGTATGAACTCACCTTGAGTGATTTCAGTAGATGATTGATGAATAATGGAAGTGTTTAATTCAAGAACGCTTGGAGATGCCTTGAAGGTTTTCGAGAATCTAACATCATAGTTAGGGAGTTTGTGTAAGCAAACAAAGATTTGAGTAGAATGAAGTGAAATAATAATAGGGAGGATGAATTTTTACTTACTAAGTGTGGAAGAATACTTGGATCCAGCCTTGGATCTCGAAAATTTGTGTAGAAGAGTTTGAGAGAAAAAGTGATGTTTGTTACTTAGTGGAATGAGAGAAATGAGAGAAAATGAGGAGTGTGTTTGATTGTTCCAGCTCAAAAACGTGGGAGTGAGTGAAATTTGAGTGTAAGGGAACATTGAAGTGACATAGGTAAGGTGGGGAGGTATGGCTGGTCATAGAGTGGGTGTGGGGTGGTTGCTTGTGATCATACGTCTTTGGACTCAAAAGTCAAGAACAATGTCTTATAATAGTCTATATCCCATTTTTAGTTTAATTTTCTAAATATATGTGTGGTTGTCTATGTGTGTGCATCTCTTTAAAAATTCTGCAATTTCATCATTTTATGACCCCCATTTGCGAAGTTGAGTATTTATTTCCAAAAATGCGAAACTCCAGGGACAATATTTGAAATCTTCTGTTTTCTTCCCCAATTCGCATTCTACTGTGAAATACTTCGCATCTTCATTCTTACACCCTTCGCATCCCTTCGCATTAATCACCTTCGCATTTTCATTCTTACACCCTTCGCATCCCTTCGCATTAATCACCTTCGCATTTTCATTCTTACACCATTCGCATCCCTTCGCATTAATCACCTTCGCATTTTCATTCTTACACCCTTCGCATCCCTTCGCATTTTAACCTTCGCATTTTAACCTAATTAATCAAATGCGATTCACAAAATTTTTCATTCCAGATGCGAACACAGTTTAGTTCTTGAACTCTAAACTTGCGAAATCAAAATTTTCATATGTTGAACCCATATGCGAATATTAACCCAATTGACTTCAAATTGATTCATAGATGCGAACACTCGATTGTTTTACTTTCGCAGAATGAGCATCAACAACTCCACAATCGAGTTTTTAAATTCTTGCAACCAACAATTTCATAGTCCTTGACTTCGCGTTTTTCTTCACGAATCATCCCTCAATCATCAATCCAAATGCGAATCAAAAACTCATATGTTCTTGCTTTATCGATTCATCGACCTAATACACAAGGTTAGTTGAGCTGACCGGTTTGACTCGTTGACTTTATTTGACTTTGAATTGACCAGAATTTGACGGTTGTCACATCATCCCCCCGTTAAAGGGAATTTCGTCCCGAAATTTGCACTTCGAATGGGGATCCAGGAATTTAGAGGAAAGATGGGGATGACTTTTCGTAGTACCAGAATTTGATTATGGCGAGGAATAACTCGCCCGATGTCACATGATTACTACTATGCATGCTTTAATCGATGCTAGATTTATCATATAAAGAAATTCGGGATTTAAATGTCGATGTTAGAAACACGTACTGATATTTGCGGGCAGTTCCGGAGTGGTTTCTCCCTCGGTGATTGCAAACACCCTCCCGCCACCACCAGCATCTCTTGTTCTTGGGCATTCCCTTTTAAAGTGCCCTGTTTCTCCACACTCGTAACAGGTTGGGCTTACTCTAGAGCCGGGTACCTGGTTGATAGGTCGTGCTGGTGCCTTACAGAAACGAGCAGTGTGCCCCTCTCTGTCGCAGTTTTTGCAATGCATCTTTCGGCAAGCCCCAGTGTGATGGAAGTTACACTTGTTGCATTTTGGAAGTGTTCCAGCGTATGGTTTCATGGGAGTTGGTGTGGTGAGGGTTGTGGCAGCATGAACAGCAAGGATCTGTTGCTTCCTAGCGAGGCCTTGGGTTGACTGGTCCTTCTTGTTGTCCCAAAACTTTCTTTCGTTGTTCCCTCCTCTTGCTTGGGTAAGGGTGGTTGTCATAGTGTCATGGTGGGCATGATGGTCAATGAGTTGTTGTGCTAACTCCTTGGCGCTGTCGAAGGTAGTTGGTCTTGAGGCGAGCACGCTATCTTGAATTTCGGGGGACAATCCCCAGAGGTAACGCTCCAACTTTTTGTCTTCCGGGGTGACCATAGCGGGACAAAGGAGTGCTAGATCACAAAATCGGTTGGTGTAAGTTGTAAGGTCGGAGCCTGCCATTCGGAGATTCCATAGTTCTTGCTCCAGCTTTTGCACTTCACCTCTTGGGCAATATTCCTTCAACATCATCTTCTTTAAGTCCTCCCAACTTAACGAGTTAGCCACTGCAAGCGTAAGCGACTTAACTTTGCCGTTCCACCAAGTGAGAGCTCTTCCGATGAAGGTGAATGTCGCGTACTTGACTTTGCTCGCTTCGGGGCAAGCACAAATCTCAAAGATTGCTTCGGTCCTTTCGAACCATTGAATTAGTGCGAGGACACCCCCTCTTCCATCAAAGGAATCGGGTTTGCCATTTGTGAAGTCCTTGTAAGTGCATTCCCTTGTGCGTCCTGCACTATCCCCGTGGTTAGGGTTTGTGGCTCCAGATCCAGCACCACCATTGCTATTTGTGCCAATTTGTGACATTGCAGCTACCACGGCTGCTGTCACTGCAGCTTGGAACATTTCAGGATCAAACTGGGGAGGTGGCGTCGGAGGTGGTGGCGCTGTGCTGCCCGAAGGTCCGGGTCTTTTCCTTGGTGGCATCGTTCTGTCATGAGTTTGCAAAAAGGAAAACTGATCAGATGGTAAGCTCCTACTAGTAAGGACAAGTCAGTTGTTATAGAATTTGATTTTTCCTGCATTTTTCTTCGATTTAAGAATTCCTTATATATAATTCATAAAGGAAGTCCATATTAATGAACTTCACGAGTTAGTGGGTTTTGTGGTCTCTCTTATATTTTTCGCGAGTGTGCTCAAGGCGATTGGTGCGGATCGCATGTATTCTCGTTATTTGCATCAACCTCTGCGATACTATGGAGAGTTGTTCTACCCTGAATCTCGTTTCGGGGAACTCCATAGACTAGGATTGGAAAAAATTTATCTGCTGAGTTTCCTTCGTTTATGTTGTAGAAGTTTCGTTCTCTATTAAACGACATATGTTGGTCTTGTTCTTTGCTCCAGGTTTCCAAGCACTCTACCCAAGGAGGCATCGGGCCTTGAAAGCCGGTCAAGGGTTGGGATTCGGAACAAGAGTCATCGGGGTTAAGTTCTCCACTTCAGGGTCGGAGTCAGAACCATCAGCATAGCCTTCAGCTTGGTGACCATCTACAGGGGTTGGGAAATCATTCTCTGGCTCCTCTCCGAGCCATTTGGTATTGTCGTGGTTAGGGTAGTACGGGTCATCGTGTGGATGGAACTCCAGCCATGATATCTTCGCGAGAAATGGGGATATAAGAAATAATTAAGCAAAAGTACGAATTTGCTAATTATACGATGATCTTTATCAGGTACTTCAACAAATTGTTTAGTGCATACTAATTATATGTATTCGGGACAGGATAGACCTTCGAATAAGCGACCCTAACTCTAAATCCCCAATCCAACGAGAACAGGAAGTAGAGCAAAGATCCACAGATTCTAAGTCTATGACGTCCTGGATACATAAAATTTTAATGTATCCACTAAGCAACTATTGACCTATTGATAAAGATCTATTTAGTTCTTGCAGATGTAATTTTTAATAATGCCAAAATACCCCTATGGTATTTCATTGTGGTAGTGTTGGTAAGTTTTTAGACTTGTTGCCACATCACAACCATTCTTGGGCATATGCTAATCACTCCTCGGACCAGCATAGTTGATCAGGCTATGCTATTCCCAAGACTGATCATACATCCCCAGGCTTAACTGTGATATCCAACAATCATTACTTTTGTTTTGTCCTAAATTGATGCTGACCTTAGTATGTATGCATGCATGTATACTTTTAACAAAAGTTATTTATTCTTAAAGGTATAGTGGTTTTGAAATCTTAAAATCAGAGACCTTAGTCCCAATGCATTTATAGTTTGTATATCTTATGTGGTTCGATATACTTAGTTCACTATAAACAATGCTCTGATACCAATCTGTCACACCCCCAAACCAAGGATGGCGGAAACGTCTGGGGGTGGAGGACTTCATGTACAGTATCACAACAACGTGTATAATAGTGCTCAAAGTAAAAACAACCACCATAAATATAATTGCAAAAGTTACACCAAAGTATATGTTTACATGTTTCAAAAGCAATTACATTATGATGACAAAATAAATTGTTGACGGTTTAGCGCCCCATCCTCAAAGCGATGAAGTTTTCCTGTTTCACTGATTTCCTGAGAATACAAGTAGTTTTAAAAGAGTGTCAACACAAAGGTTGGTGAGTTCATAAGAGTTTTGTTTGTAGTAGAAACCGTTTTTCCTTGTAAAATCGATTTAGTTTGATTTCCAGAAAATCCAATATTTTCTTAGTTAAGTATGAATAGAAATAATCCTACATGATGCTGTAATGAACCCTAGAGTAATCCGTAGAGTTCCTCTATAATCGTCCAACATATAAAGTTATATAAGGCTTAACTTAGATAAAACGTTGAATATAGTGGGTCTGCCCTAGGTCCACAACCCAACGAGGAACAGGAGATGAGGCGGGCACCACCAATTCTAGGCCAATCAAGACTAAATTCTTATATGACTCAACATATACGCTCAGCGACTATAGTTGAAGTCTAACAATTTTAGAGGATGTGTAGTTTTAATATCATAATAGCTTTGTATAGAGACCCGGCACTTTGTATTTGTACCCCTTTTTGTATAGAGACCCGGTACTTTGTATTTGTACCCCTTTTTGTATAGAGACCCGGTACTTTGTATTTGTACCCCTTTTTGTATAGAGACCCGGTACTTTGTATTTGTACCCCTTTTTGTATAGAGACCCGGTACTTTGTATTTGTACCCCTTTTTGTATAGAGACCCGGTACTTTGTATTTGTACCCCTTTTTGTATAGAGACCCGGTACTTTGTATTTGTACCCCTTCTTGTACGAGTGCGTTGAGTGATGTATCATAAACTATACCTATTATAGTTTATCTAAAATGTATGTAATATGTATGAATTCTTTTATGGAAATGTATTAGTATTGTGAATTTATCAAACTATACATTTTATAGTCTAATAATACGTGTTCCAAAATGAATGAATAATATTTAATATTTAATATGAATGTCTTAATTCCAGTTCATAATGATAAACTAACACGGAAACACATTCAAATATTAGAACTTATGATTATACACTTTGCTCAACATAATACAAAGTGTTACGATATTTACATGCTGTTGGCTAACTTTAGCCATTCTGCCCTGTATTTGGAAAAGTCATAGAAAAATCATACGAAGTCGAAAACTAGATCCGTAAATTCTGAGAGTTCACAAAATGTGTCTAGTTTGCTCATAAATTTTATCTCAATTTATAATGACCTCTAACTTGGGTGAAAAAGTCCATAATCACAGACTGGTCCGGATTGTTGTTTGAAATGATAGGCAGTTTTGTAAAAATCGCCATAAATTGTAGAAAAATCGTATGGAGATGTGAAAGTAGCCATTTTAAAGCTAAAAACTCGAACTATTTGCACCTTGTACAGTTTTGAAAACAAAAATGTTTAAGATGCCCAAGACAGTCCGTGAATGGAGTTGAACTTTTCTGATGAAGGCTGTTAGAAAAATCTAGTTATATTCTTAGTGTTTTAACTTGTATTCCCCCCCTGAAAACTTGAGAAATCATGAAAATGTAGGGGTATGAACTCACCTTGAGTGATTTCAGTAGATGATTGATGAATAATGGAAGTGTTTAATTCAAGAACGCTTGGAGATGCCTTGAAGGTTTTCGAGAATCTAACATCATAGTTAGGGAGTTTGTGTAAGCAAACAAAGATTTGAGTAGAATGAAGTGAAATAATAATAGGGAGGATGAATTTTTACTTACTAAGTGTGGAAGAATACTTGGATCCAGCCTTGGATCTCGAAAATTTGTGTAGAAGAGTTTGAGAGAAAAAGTGATGTTTGTTACTTAGTGGAATGAGAGAAATGAGAGAAAATGAGGAGTGTGTTTGATTGTTCCAGCTCAAAAACGTGGGAGTGAGTGAAATTTGAGTGTAAGGGAACATTGAAGTGACATAGGTAAGGTGGGGAGGTATGGCTGGTCATAGAGTGGGTGTGGGGTGGTTGCTTGTGATCATACGTCTTTGGACTCAAAAGTCAAGAACAATGTCTTATAATAGTCTATATCCCATTTTTAGTTTAATTTTCTAAATATATGTGTGGTTGTCTATGTGTGTGCATCTCTTTAAAAATTCTGCAATTTCATCATTTTATGACCCCCATTTGCGAAGTTGAGTATTTATTTCCAAAAATGCGAAACTCCAGGGACAATATTTGAAATCTTCTGTTTTCTTCCCCAATTCGCATTCTACTGTGAAATACTTCGCATCTTCATTCTTACACCCTTCGCATCCCTTCGCATTAATCACCTTCGCATTTTCATTCTTACACCCTTCGCATCCCTTCGCATTAATCACCTTCGCATTTTCATTCTTACACCATTCGCATCCCTTCGCATTAATCACCTTCGCATTTTCATTCTTACACCCTTCGCATCCCTTCGCATTTTAACCTTCGCATTTTAACCTAATTAATCAAATGCGATTCACAAAATTTTTCATTCCAGATGCGAACACAGTTTAGTTCTTGAACTCTAAACTTGCGAAATCAAAATTTTCATATGTTGAACCCATATGCGAATATTAACCCAATTGACTTCAAATTGATTCATAGATGCGAACACTCGATTGTTTTACTTTCGCAGAATGAGCATCAACAACTCCACAATCGAGTTTTTAAATTCTTGCAACCAACAATTTCATAGTCCTTGACTTCGCGTTTTTCTTCACGAATCATCCCTCAATCATCAATCCAAATGCGAATCAAAAACTCATATGTTCTTGCTTTATCGATTCATCGACCTAATACACAAGGTTAGTTGAGCTGACCGGTTTGACTCGTTGACTTTATTTGACTTTGAATTGACCAGAATTTGACGGTTGTCACAGTTTCCCATGTTTTCCGAAGCGTATTAATCCTTTCCAAGGTGAGACTTTCAGTAGGACACGGTCTCCAACTTGGAATTCCAAGGGTTTTCGTCTCTTATCTGCATAACTATTTTGTCTATCCCTTGATGCCTTTAGACGTTCTCGAATTTGAACAATCTTCTCCGTAGTTTCCCTTATGATTTCTGGTCCAGTGAGTGTGTTGTTAGTTGCTTGTCCTTTTGCTAGTTGTGTGTCCCTCACTTCGGCCCAGCATAAAGGTAACCTACACTTGCGGCCATAGAGGGCTTCGAACGGGGTAGCTTTGATACTGGTGTGGTAGCTATTGTTGTATGAGAACTCGACCAAGGGTAGATGTGTGTCCCATGCTTTGCCAAAATCGATTACGCAAGCTCTCAGCATGTCTTCTAGGGTTTGTATGGTTCTCTCGCTCTGGCCGTCGGTTTGTTGGTGATAAGCGGTACTCATGTCTAGTCTTGTCCCCAAAGCTTTTTGTAGCGACTGCCAGAACCTTGAGGTGAATCTACTATCTCGGTCCGAGATAATGGATACGGGCACACCATGCAGTCGTACAATTTATCTGAGGTATGTCCTTGTTAACGTCTCCAATTTATCCGTCTCTTTGATCGTTAGGAAATGTGCTGATTTAGTTAACCTGTCGACAATTACCCAAATGGTGTCGAGTCCGCTTGTCGTTTTGGGTAACTTGGTTATGAAATCCATGGTTATCCGCTTTCACTTCCATTCGGGTATTTCTAGTTGTTGTAATAAACCCGAAGGCTTTTGGTATTCTACTTTGACCTTAGCGCACGTTAGACATTTACTCACGTAGGTAGCAATTTCGGCTTTCATGTTCGGCCACCAGTACAACTTCTTGAGGTCGAGATACATCTTGTCGGAGCCGGGATGTATGGAGTATCGTGTTTTATGGGCTTCGTCCATGACGACTTCTCTGAATCCACCAAACTTCAGTGTCCATATTCGATCCATGAAATAACGAACTCCGTCGCTCTTGGTTTCAAGGTTCTTATCCATTCCTCTTAGGGCTTCTCCTATCACATTTTCGGATTTCAAGGCTTCTATTTGGGCTTCCTTGATTTGCGTGGACAGGTGTGAATAGATCGTCATAGTTAGGGACTTCACTCGGCGACCTGAGTACTCCTTCCGACTGAGTGCATCAGCCACTACATTAGCCTTTCTGGGGTGATATCGAATTTCGCATTCGTAATCACTTAGTAGTTCTACCCACCATCTTTGTCTCATGTTGAGTTCTTTTTGGTTGAGGATATGTTGAAGGCTTTTATGGTCAGTGAAGATCGTACATTTCGTGCCGTAGAGGTAGTGTCTCCATATATTTAGAGCGAAGAGGACTGCTCCTAGCTCAAGATCGTGCGTTGTGTAGTTCACTTCATGCGTCTTTAGTTGTCTTGAGGCATAGGCGATGACCTTCCCTCGTTGCATCTGGACACACCCGAGTCCTTGGTTTGATGCATCACAATAGACCATGAAGTCCTCCGTCCCTTCTGGCAGGGTTAGTATGGGCGCACTACATAATGCTCGTTTTAGCGTTTGAAATGCGGCGTCTTGTTTTTCTCCCCAGTCGAAGGTCACATTCTTCTGAGTTAGTGTGGTGAGTGGCTTGGCAATCTTGGAGAAATTTTGTATGAACCTTTTGTAATACCCGACGAGTCCCAAAAATTGCCGGATCTCTGTAGGGGTTTTTGGAATCTTCCAACTCTCTATTGCCTTGATCTTCGAGGGATCCACGTGTATTCCTTCATTGCTTACTACGTGTCCTAGGAAATCCACCTCCCGAATCCAAAATTCGCACTTGGAAAATTTTGCGCAAAGTTTCTCTACCCTTAATGTTTCCAGAACCTGGCGGAGATGTTGGATGTGTTCTTCCTGGCTTCTAGAATAGATGAGTATATCATCTATGAACACGATCACGAATTTGTCCAGGAAGGGACGACATACTCGGTTCATCAAGTCCATGAACACTGCTGGAGCGTTTGTCTATCCGAAGGGCATTACTACAAACTCGTAGTGACCATATCGTGTTCGGAAAGCCGTTTTGGGGATGTCTCCTTCCAGTACTCGTAGTTGGTGATAACCAGATCTTAGGTCGATCTTTGAGAAGTAGCTCGCTCCCTGTAGTTGGTCGAATAGATCGTCTATGCGTGGTAAGGGATATCGGTTCTTGATTGTCAGTTTGTTCAGCTCTCGATAATTGATGCACATGCGAAAAGATCTGTCCTTCTTTTTCACGAATAGGACTGGTGCTCCCCATGGTGAGAAGCTTGGTCTGATGAATCCCTTGCTTAACAGCTCGTTCAATTGACTGGATAGTTCCTGCATCTCAGCTGGAGCTAAACGGTAAGGTGACTTTGCTACTGGGGTAGCTCCGGGGATTAAGTCGATTCTGAATTCAACTTGACATTCCGGTGGGATTCCTGGGAGATCTTCTGGGAAAATGTCTGGGAAGTTGCAGACTTCCGGAATGTATTTAATGCTCTTTGGTTCTTGCTTCTGGTCTACTACGTGGGCTAGAAAGGCATGGTATTCCTTGCGAAGATATTTTTGTGCTTTAACACAGGAGATGATTTGCAAATTTGAACTACGTTTGTCTCCATATATGATAAGATTTTCACCGTTGGGCAGATTGAGACGAACGACCTTTTCATGGCACAGAATGTCGGCATGGTGAAGACTCAACCAGTCCATACCGATGATTACATCAAAACTTCTTATCAAAATGGGCATAAGGTTGATTTGAAATAAGTATTCGTTTAAATTTAATGTGCACCCTACGTACATATCACTTGTGCTTTCTGTTTTTCCATTAGCCATTTCTACGGTGAATATTTTATTAAGTGGTTGGGGTCTTTGGTTAAGTAGGTGTTTAAATTTATGACTCACAAAACTTTTCTCCGCACCGCAGTCAAAGAGTATGCATGCATAAATGTTGTCGAGGAGAAACGTACCCGTAACTACTGTTGGATCAGTTATTGCTTCATTTTGACCTATCGCCAGCACTTTCCCAATACCACCAACATTCCTTGTCTTGGGGCAGTCCCTCTTGAAATGCCCAGTTTCTCCACATCCATAACATTCTTGGCTTACCCCAGTACCAGGAACTTGAGTGACTGGCCGCGCTGGCACTTTACAGAAACGGGCAGTGTGCCCTTTCCTGTCGCAGTTCTTACAGTACATCTCGTGGCAATTACCGTGGTGATGGTAGTTGCATTTGCTGCACTTTGGCAAGTTCCCTGCATATTGTTTTGTTGGCGCCGGGGTTGTAGGAGTTGTGGCGGGAGCAGTAGCAGCATGAACCACCACCATTTGTTTCTTTGAAGGTTCTTGCGAGGTTTGCCCCTTTCTCTTGTTCTAGAATTTCTTCTTGCTATTGTTATTGGCATTGTTATTGTTGTCGTTGTTCCCTTTGGTTGGTTCAGCTACGATAGTCGTGACTCCTTGACAGACGCCATCATCAACGAGAGATTGCGCCAGTTCCTTGGCACTGTCGAAGGTCATGGGCTTGGAAGCTAACACACTTCCTCGCAGTTGGGGTGATAATCCCCAGATGTACCTTTCCACTTTTTGGCTTTCTAGAATCAACATCCCTGGACAAAGTGTTATCAAATCGTTGAACCTGTTGGTGTAGCCTGCGATGTCCGAGCCTACCATCGAAAGGTTCCACAATTCTTGTTCAAGCTTATGAATCTCGCCTCTTGGGCAGTATTCCCGAAGGAGCATTTGCTTCACGTTTTCCCAACCCATGGAGTTCACCACCACTAGGGTTAGTGTCTTGACATGACCGTTCCACCATGTCACGGCGCATTCAGAGAATGTACAGGCAGCAAATTTTACTTTGCTTTCTTCAGGGCATGCGCAAATTTCGAATACGGCTTCCGTTTTCTCTATCCATTGGGACAGAGTCAATACTCCCCCAGTCCCATAAAAGGGAATAGGTTTTCCATTGGTGAAGTCTTTGTAAGTGCAGGCTCCGGAACGGCCTTGGCTTGGGCCATTTGTAAAGCTGTTTATTCCTCCTCCTGACCCATTGTTGCTCATTTGAGCCATCGCCGCGGTTACAGCGGCTGTTACAGCAGTTTGGAACATAGTTGCATCCATAGTTGGAGGGGGTGGTGGAGGTGGTGCTGGAGTTGAGTTTCTGCGTGTTGATCTACGAGGAGGCATGTTCTGGTAGAGAAAAATAAGAATGAATACTATAAGTTTCTAAGGTTTGGACAATAGTATGTTAGTTGCATTTTGTAACTTGCTTTGACTTCAGTTTACGATTTTAGGGTAGGCATAGAAATTTTTAGTTAAACCCATAAGTTTTTGAGGGATATAATAAAGAAGTATTTCTTATTAATATATATATATATATATATATATATATATATATATATATATATATATATATATATATATATATATATATATATATATATATTGGTCACACCCGTGGTGTGTTACATATCTTGCTTGGGAAAATTTGACCTACCTAGAGGTCTCTGATTACAGTTACAAAAGGAAATAAGCGAAAAGAAAGAAAACTTTTATCCGAAATCCTATTTTATAACAAAATTGTTGGGGCTTGAACAAGCTCTACTTGTGGCATTTGGAGCTGGATTCGGCATCCGATCGTTTGACTCCCATCAGTCGCCTCTCGAGATCTGCTTGTTGTTATTTCATCTCTCTTATTTCATCTAGAGCCGTTATCATTTGGTTCTGAAGTGTCCCCGTGTAGATCTGGGTATTCTCATGTAGTCCTTCTAAACGGCGGATGTCAGCGGCGTTACCTTGGGTAGCAGCATTGATCTCGCGAACTCTGGCTGCTTGTTGGTCTGCCTGGTAGTTCTGGTTAACTATAGCGTTCACGACAACAGGAAGTGCTCGATCAGCTGTGCCTCCCCCACTGACGTTGTAAAAATCCCGACACATGCTGAATGGAGGGCGTACACCTTGCTGATGGCTCCAGTAGTAGAGGTGGCTTCCCCAGATGGGGATGGGTCCCGGTTGATATGGTCTGATTACGGGTGGATGGGGGATGGGAGGGTCGATTACTTCCGGTTTGAAGTCTGTTCCGCTAGAAATTTCCACGATCTCCTCTTCGACTTCGTATTCTTCTCCGAGTTCGATTTCGAATTCTTCTTCGACTCCCTCCTCGAACTCTTCTTCGATCTCTTCTTCGATTTCCTCTGGGTCTTCTTCTATCCAGCCGCCGTTACCTTGGTTTAGGTAGTAGGGGTCTCCCGGTAAAGGAAATCCGGCCATTTGTCTGTACTGGGATAGAGGTATGAGATTTTATAAGAAGACAAATTTCTATTTAATGACTTCCTATGCCTATCTATATTTTTACGGAGCGTAAATATTTTATCGTTCAATTATTTTTAACAATAGACTATTTAGTGAATCTAGATTTTATAAGTTTTTGGCTTGTTGATTACTACGATCGTTCCTCGACGTACATTGGTCAAACCCAGGATAAATATAGTTGATCAGGCTATATTTATTCTCGATTTGATTACATACCCCAAGGCCCAATCGTGGTATCGCAACTTGCCTTACTACTTTTTAGAAAAACTTGTCATGATACGAGACTGATACGTGCGGGTAAAAACGTATATATTTAAAGAAAAACATATTTCTATGAAAATGTTTTGTCAGAGGGTTTTTGGTTCCCGTTGTATTTATAGTTTGTATATCTTATGTGGTTTGATATACTTAGTTCACTATAAACAATGCTCTGATACCAATCTGTCACACCCCCAAACCAGAATGGCGGAAACATTCGGGGGTGGATGACTTCACGTAGTATCACAAGGATTGAATATTGTAAAGAAAGTAACACCACCATCATATATATATATAAAATGAAAACGTATATTGTTGCGTTATACATGTTATCAAAAGAATATTACAATATGATGTTAAATGTTCAATAGTAAAAACATCCTTAGTGTTCCTTCTCCCAAAAGCTGGTAGATACCTGTATCACTGATTCCCTGAGAAATACAAGTGGTTTTAAAAAGTGTCAACAATTAAGTTGGTGAGTTCATGAGTGTTTTGAGTTGAAAAGTATATCCTTTTTGGTAATAAATTGGTAAACGAGGTTTTCCAGAAAATCCAATATTTCCTTGTAAGTGATTCAAAAAGTTTCCAAAGTTGGAAGGTGTTGGTATCTTTTATACTTGAATGATTAAAAACAACTTTGTATGAAAACAAATGTAGAAAGCTGCAATGCACATATGAATCTCGTAAATCAATCTTGTTTTATACTTTTATGTGAGTTTTATAACCATGCTATTGACACTGACGGCCTGTAACAACATTCTTCAGGTGTTGCAGTGTTATGACATTTGTCACCCCAGACCTGCCGGTCTAGCTATAGCTAGTAGTTTAGGTGCGGGATTGTCAATCCCGTATAGATCTATACACAAGTATCACGCTCTCCCTCCAAGAGATTATGGTATATAATACAGGACTTGAAATGCATACAAAAATGTACGTTGAAGTTTGAATATCTCACAATGCCTAGTATAAGTAGATTTACAATGAAATGACCTTACTTCTTTTGAAAGTGTTTCATTTTTCAAGATGTATATGTAAAATGTGGGACTGACTTGTTAACTATACCCATTATAGTTTTTCCGATAGTATGTTCCATTTACTAGAAATAACTTAGTGACATAATAGCTCTTGTACACATAAGTTGTTTGTATCGATATTCGAAGATAGAAATTTCATTTATCTTTATAAAACGATACTTTAACGTGTAATGTACTTGTATTTCCCCCCTAAAACATGAAAATGAATTGAAAAGTAGGGGTATGAACTCACTCGTTAAGTTTGAAGAGAGAAGCTAGAGTTAAGTAGAATTTCGATCGCGGATAGTTGCATCGTCGGGCTCTTCGGGGATCTATGCAGCGTAAATCTTTCGTCGGGGGCTCGAGTGCGGAAACCGAGGTGAGAGGAGGGTCTCTGGAGCTTAGAAGTATGAGAGAATGACTGAGGGCTTGTGATTTGTGTGCAAAAACTCGAGCTTATGCCTTCTATTTATATGGTTGGAAACCCTCGTACACGGCGCGTACCTCCGAAGTACGCGGGGCGTAGGCAGTACGCGTGGCGTACCTCGGTTACGCGGCGCATAACAATGCATCATGGCTTACGACTCCTGGCTAGCTAAGCGTAGAGTGGGCGGGCCGATGGGACTCGACTCTGGGTCTAGTACGCGGGGCGTACTCCCAGGGTACGCGGGGCGTAATCTGGCCTGTCCTCTTCTAAATTCCGTAACTTTCGCGTACGAGCTCCGTTTTTCATGTTCTTTATATCCACGCGTAGGTGAGATTATGGTCTACAACTTTCCTTTAGACTCCGTCGACTAGTTTTGATTTATTTTTAATGACATAAGTTTAAATAGGCCGGGCCTCCTAAAGTTCGTTAAAGATTTATAGGTTCTTTATTCGGCGTCGGTTTCCGTTTGTCTTTTTATCAATTTGCTCCTATTGCGGAGATCTTCAATTCTCATTTGGATTGCGTTAGCTAATTTACACTAGATCTTCAATTCGAGTTTTTAGCCCTCTACTACTGTTACGAAACTGCGAAAATTCGTAACTTCTTCATACGAGGTCCAATTTGGGTGATCTTTTATGCACACTCTCCTTTCAACGGGATCTACGATTTTTGTTTAGATACTTAAGGCTAAAATGCACATTATTGAGATTTTACTTTTTACGTCAAATAATGTTTGAACGACGTGTCGTAAATATACGAGTGGTTATAATTTCTTCAATATAACCCGGTTTTGAGCGTTCTTTATGTTTTCGGAAACCTTGACACGTTATCTAATATTTGATGCATCCCAACTTAGATATTTGAATACTTTATTTTTAAGGTTAATTTAGTTGTATTTGACTTTTGAGCGTTACAATGCTTTTGGAAAATATAGGGTTGTCACAAAATCCATAGTAATCATCTCCCATTTCCACTCAGGTATCTCGGGCTGCTGGAGCAGGCCCGAGGGTTTCTGATACTCGACCTTTACCTTGGCGCAAGTCAGACACTTGACCACGAAGGTAGCGATTTCGGCTTTCATGTTTGGCCACCAATATAGTTTCTTGAGATCCAGGTACATCTTATCTGAACCCGGGTGCACAAAGTATCTAGTCTTGTGAGCTTCATCCATGAAAACTTCCCTGAAACCTCCAAACTTTGGGGTCCGGATTCGATTCATGAAACAATAGACTCCATCACCCCTGATCTCAAGATTCTTATCCATTCCCCTCAAAGCTTCGTTTGATACGTTCTCTGGTTTTAGGGCTTCCAACTGAGCCTCGCAGATTTGTGCGGATAAGTGGGAATGGATGCTCATTGTCAGTGTCTTTGCCTTGTTGCCTGAGCTTTCCTTTCGGCTAAGGGCATCTGCCACCACATTGGCCTTGCTGGGATGGTAGCGGATTTCGCACTCGTGGTCACTGAGCATCTCTATCCATCGCCGTTGTCTCATGTTTAAGTCCTTCTAATCGAAGATGTGTTGTAAGCTTTTATGGTCAGTGAAGATCGTGCACTTGGTTCCGTAGAGATAATGTCTCCAAATCTTCAGTGCGAAGACCACTGCTCCTAACTCATGGTCGTGACTTGTGTAGTTAACTTCGTGTGCCTTCAGCTGTCTCGAGGCATAAGTGATAAACTTTCCTCTCTGCATAAGCACACGGCGTAAGAACTGATTGGACGCATCGCAATAGACAATGAAATCCTCTGTCCCTTCGGGCAGGCACAGGATAGGTGCGCTGCACAAGGCTCGCTTTAACGTTTAAAATGTTGTGTCTTGCTTTTCACTCCAACATAAGGGTACACCTTTCAGTGTCAGAGTGGTAAGGGTTTGGCGATTCTGGAAAAATTATGAATGAATCTACGATAATAGCCGGCGAGACCCAAGAATTGATGGATTTCTGTGGGTGTCTTCGGTGCCGACCAATTTTCTATCACCTTGATTTTGTACAGGTCCACGTGTATGCCTTCCTCGCTTACCACGTGACCAAGGAAAATTACCTTTTGAATCCAAAATTCGCACTTAGAGAATTTCACGTACAACTTTTCCGATCTAAGAGTTTCCAACACGAACCTGAAGTGTTGTTTGTGATCTTCTTCTCTTCTGGAATAGACAAGTATGTCGTCAATGAATATGATAAGGAACTTGTCCAGAAAGGGGTGACACAACCAGTTCATCAGGTCCATGAACACTGCCGGTGTGTTGGTTAGACCGAAGGGCATCACTACGAACTCATAGTGACCATATCGGGTCCTGAATGCTGTCTTGGAAACATCACTCTCATGAATTCGTAGCTGATGGTACCCTGATCTAAGGTCTATTTTCGAGAAATAACTGGCTCCCTGAAGTTGATCGAAGAGGTCATCGATTCGAGGAAGAGGATAATGGTTTTTGACGGTCAACTTATTCAACTCACGGTAGTCTATACACATCCGAAAGGATCCATATTTCTTTTTCACAAATATTACCGGGGTTCCCCAGGGTGAAGAACTCGGTCTGATGAACCCTTTGCTGAGTAGTTCATTAAGCTGACTAGATAACTCCTGCATTTCTGCTGGTGCTAAGCGATACAGAGACTTGGCTACATGATTTTCTCCAGGAATTAGGTCGATGCGAAACTCGACTTGGCGTTTGGGAGGGTTTCCCAGGAGCTCTTTGGGAAAGACATCTGGAAAGTTTCAGACTTCGGGGATGCTCTCGAGGTCTTTAACTTCCTGTTTCTCGTTGATCACATGAGCTAGGAATGCGTAACACTCCTTTCGCAGAAGTTTTTGAGCTTTGATGCATGAAATGATGCGAAGATTTGAACTAAGTTTATCGCCGTAGATCAGGAGAGTCTGGCTAGAGGGAAGATTGAAACATATATCTTTTTCGTAACAAAGGATGTCACCATGATTGGGACTCAACCAATCCATGCCAACGATAACATCAAAGCTCTTTATGGAAATTGACATTAGGTCGATGGGATAGGAATGATCATTCAGGGTAAGGGTGAAACCTATGAATATATCGTTAGCGTTCTCTTTCTCACCGTTATCCATCTCGATGGTAAATGTTTCGGTTAATGGTTGAGGACTATGTTTAAGAAGATGTTTGAATGAATGGCTAACAAAACTTCTTTCAGCACCAGAATCGAAAAGGATGCAAGCATAAGAGTTGTCGAGAAGGAATGTACCCGTGACAACGGTGGGATCGGCGACTGCCTCGTCTTGCCCTATAGTTAGAACTCTCCCAGTGTTGTTGGTTGTTGCTACTTTGGGGCAGTTTCGCTTGAAATGCCCGACTTCACCACAACCATAGCAGGCCTGACCTACACCTGCTCCAGAAGCTTGATTGGTTGGTTGGGCTGGTGTTCAACAATTTCGAGAAATGTGGCCCTTCTTGCCACAATTGATGCAGAGCTTTTCATGACAAGGCCCGGGAGTACGATGGTGGTAACTGCACTTGCTTCACCAAGGGAGGGTACCCGTGTAACCACTGATAGGAGCTTGAGCTGTAGGAGCAGCGACAGGAGTTGTAGCAGCGTGAACTGCCACAGTTTGTTGTTTCTTTGAGGATCCGTGCGAACCCTGACCATTCTGTTTGTTAGAGAATTTCTTTTTATTTTCACCGCTCTCTTTAGCCGGTTCAGGAACGGTGGCCACTTCATTGAGATCGTCCCCATGATCAATCAGAGTTTGCGCTAAGCATTTAGCATTGTCGAAAGTGTCTGGCTTCGCAGCCAAAACATTTCCCTTGGTTGGTTGGTTCAATACCCAGATGAATCTTTCAATCTTTTTACTTTCCGGGGTAACCATTCCCATACAGAGAAGCCCTAGGTCATCAAATCTGGAGGTGTAAGCGGCAATATTGGAACCTTCATCTTTAGGTTCCAGAGTTCGTGGTCCAATTTCTGCATTTCACCCCGCGGGCAATACTCAGCAAGTAGAGGCTCTTTCATTCTCTCCCAACCCATAGCATTGGCTACAAGTGGGGTTAAGGATTTGACTCGGCCATTCCACCAAGTCAAGGCTTTATTGGTGAAAGTGCAGGCGGCGAACCTCACCTTGTCATCTTCAGAACAGGCATAGATTTCGAAAATAGACTCGATATTCTCAAACCATCGAGTTAGACCAATAACACCTCTAGTTTCGTTGAAAGGTGTGGGTTTCGCGTTCATGATATCTTTGTAGGAACACTCCTTTTCGCTATCCTTGGCTACCTTCCTGGTTTTGGGGCTGATTACAAGCTCCTAGCCCGTCGGAACCATCGGGGTTCATTTGTGACATGGCAGCAGCCACAACAGTAGTAACAGCTGCTTGGAACATGGCGTGATCAAATGGAGGAAGTGGTGGAGGAGGATTGTTGTTCCTTGAGTTGGGTCTTCTTCTTGGAGGCATCTTGATCTAAAATGGTCAGGAAAGAGAGGATGGTAAGTCATCTGAATTGAATCAAGAGATATGGAACAAGAGATATCTCATTATGACATTTAAAGTGTTCTACTATGCATAATATAGAAAAGCTACCAAAGCAAGGGAATTTATCGCTAAAGGAAATGAGTAACAACACTTGAATTAGGATTTCTATAACGAAGTTGACTCTAGAAAATACTCCCATAGTATTTTATGTTTCGATGCGAAGATGACTCATTGTTTGGATACTTGGTAAGTTTTAGGCTTGTTGCACACCACAGTCACTCCCAAGCACATGTTGGCCATGTCTCGAATGAATATAGTTGATCATGATATATTGACCCTAGACGCTACTACATAATTGCCTAGGTTTAACCGCATTGTACAACACCCAATTACTTATATTTTGTTCTACTCGGGGTTACGGTTTCTGGCGTTTAGATATTCTTGTATACTTGGAGTAAAAATACTTATATTTTTAAAGTATACTTTTAGTTTAGAGCACTTTGGCCCCTTAGTTTTTATAGTTATATACCATGTAAGGTTCGGTATACATAGTTCACTATAAACAAGGGCTCTGATACCAATCAGTCACACCCCGAAACCAATGGCGGAAACGTTTTGGGGCGAAGGACGTCACGTAAAGTATCAACCAATGTACATAGCAATCATAGTAAACACAACCATTATATTACATAAAAAATATTTACATTTGTTTGAAAGCAAAGTAATACATGTTTTATATATACATCAGTACGAACAAAAGTAAAGACGAGACTTCTATACGCTCCGTCTTCTCCAAAAGAACGCAGAATACCTGTCTAATGAGATCCTGAGAATACAAGCAATTTTAAAATATCAGCATAAAGCTGGTGAGTTCATAAGCATGTTTTGTAAGGAAAACTGGTTATTTAATCTTATGAAGAATACTTAGTTTCCTTTGATAAAGAATGTTGTAATATCGAAAACCCTTGTTACTGAGTTATGAAATTCATATGCATGTTTTCCCAGAAAATCCCATATTTTCTAACATGTAAGTCGATTTCCATAAGATAAGAAAACCTTGGCTATCACCAGTAAGTTAAGAAAACCATAAGTTATGATCCATGGATTACCCTCCAGTACGCAAGTAGGTAGTTTTAATACATAAAACTATAGGTTAAGACCCCTGGAATACCCTCCAGTACGAAAGTAGGTAGTTTTTAATACATAAAACCATAGGTTAAGATCCCTGGAACACCCTCCGGTATGAAAGTAGGTAGTTTTTATATAAAACTATAGGTTAAGATCCATGGAATACCCTCCAGTACGAAAGTAGGTAGTTTTATTACATAAATAAAACTATAGAAGAAAGAAAGAAATCCGTGAACAAAGTTAGTTAGTTTAATACGTATTGTGAGTCGTATAACCATAATGAGTTGACTCGTGACCTCATTGACGTTCTTTAAGCGTCGATCGATTCCAAAATTTGTCACCCCAGGTGTGCCCGCCTTACTATATCTAGCAGTTTATATGTGGGATTGTCAGTCCCGAATAGATCTATCCACGAATTTCACGCTCTCCCTCCAGGAGACTCTGGTTATACTTCTAGAGAGGATTTACTGGTACCCCGAAGGGTATAATGAACACAAGTCTCACAAGCTAGTATTAAGTCATTCACGTTGTAATTGATCGTTCTCGAGGTTCGAAATCGTTTGGAACAAGGTAGAGTATAAATAATCAAATACAAAGTAATTATGTAGCATGATACTCTAGATAAAACATGGATAAACTAAACCAGACATCGTTTATATTATTGAATTTGCACGAAATATGAATCCGTAAAACAAGTAATGAAATCTCAAATTATTACCATAATAATTTGAATGATTTGTTAAGTTCCCACGTTATTTGAAAACCATGTAATTATATTTAGAAAATCTCCCTTATGCTCTACATACTACAAAAGGCATAAAGTATCTAAAAGTTTGTTAGAAAAATCATATAATTACATCACTTTTTAAGTTTCAAAAAACCTTTATGATTTGCTTGTATTTCCCCCTTAAAACATGAAAAACTTGGAAAAAGTGTAGGGGTATGAACTCACCAGATGAGAATGTGCCGGTTTGGATGCTAAATGTGAATTTAGGGCTTGAACATGCGCGAGGATCCAATGTAACATGAGGACATACATAATTGTATCTAATTAGACATTGAACGACTAATTAAGTGCGATGATACACTCTGATGCACGAAAACACCTTATCTCAAGTGTTAGGAATGATATGGGTTGCATCCAAGGAGTGTATGGCCTAGATAGGGAGTTTACTCTTCAATAGTAAACCCTTAGGGGAGATTACAACCCAAAGACCATACCCCCATGAGTTTACGGCCGTAAACTCATGGGTGGAGTGTTTTTGGGTGTTCAATGGTCTTATATTGCACAATGGAAAGTTCTAGGGTTGATTCAAGGGCATAAGAAGTGACTAAGGCTTCAAATGGACCATTTAGGGGAGTTCACGACTGTAAACATAGAGTTTACAGCCGTAAACTCTTACTTGCCCCTTCATTTCATGTTTTGATGGTTCTAGGTTAAGCATACATGTTTCTAGGCCATTATACAAGCCATGGAGGGAAGTTAGGGCACCATTTGACCTCCTTAAGGGAGTTTATAGATAAGGGACCAATTCCTTGGGGATTTACGGCTATAATCTCTTTAAGGTCATGGTTTCTTTGATGTTTAAGGTCCTTACTTTGATGGTGGTTGGTTCTAGAGATCAATCCAAGCCATAAGAGGTGTTTAAGGGCACTTGAACACCTTAAAAAGGTGTTTACGGCCTATGAAGAGGTGTTTACGGTCCATGAATGTTCATGGGCCGTAAACTCATGTTTACTCCCCTTATGACATGTTTTTGGGGTTCTAAGCTCATTCATGCAAGCCTTAAGTCATAGCTAAGCACTAGAAGGGTTTTGGGGCTTCAAAACCCACTTATGGGTGTTAACGGTTTTGAGGGTGTTCCTTGGCCGTAAACACATGATTTTGAGGGTTTTGGATGATTTAAACACGAATTTGCATGTATAACAAGCTAAACAACAAGCTAGGATGGATCACTTACGATTTTGGAGCTTGAAAGGGGTGTTTTTCGATCAAAACCAACTTGTAGAGAGAGATTAGAGAGAGAGAGAGAGAGTGTGTGTGTGTGTGTTAAGAGTGGGAAAAGCTTCAAATGTGACCACTCAATCCCTTATATAGGGGTTGAGTTTGCGGCCCGTTGGAAATCTACTCGATACTGACGTTAAATGGAGCTTATTGTCGTACCCGATTAAATGTTCGTAACCCAACTTGGTCGTACACTAAAAGCTTTTCAAAGGGATATCGAGGGTGTTTCATGTGTTCCTAATTCTTTTGGTCATTCATGAAGTCATAATAAAAGTCTCAATTTAATTAACCTAATCTAAAAGTTAACGGAATATTTCAATAAAACCAATTTTCATTAACGGAAATGGGTTACAGCGACGGAATAAATTTCACGTTGTAACAGAAACTCTGTGTTATTTCCCGAATAGGCAGTATTCACAAGGATCCAAGGCAACATCTTTTGCCATTGAAATGGACTCCTTCTTTGCAAGAATCATCAATCCCTTCTCGCTCATGTGGCCTAGTCTTCTATGCCACAAGTTTGGTGATGTCTCTTCTTCAACAGCATTGAGACTTGGCTGAAGTAGCTTTGCATGACTTTTATAAAGAGTACCATCAATTTATCCCCTTGCAACAACCATAACACCTTTTAACAATTTCCAAGTGCCATTTTTTAATTGATTATCATATCCTTGGACGTCAAGAGCTCCAACTGAGATAAGATTCATTCTTAGCTCTGGGACATGCCGAACATCTTTCAACACCAATGTACATCCAACATTGGTCTTTAAATGTACATCACCAATACCAGCAATGCTTGATAATTTGGTGTTTCCCATCTTTACGGTACCATGGTCTCTGGGTTTATAGGTAGTGAATAAATCCCGATTTGGAGTCGAATGCTATGATGCAACGCTATCAATCACCCACTCATCATCATGAGTTCCAACATGTAGACATGCTTCCTCCTCGTATGTAACAAGGGCAACGTCTCGTGTTATGGTGACCATGGTTTCACCATTCTCCTTACTTGGATTCTGACTTGACTCGGGCTGCTCTCGTAAGAACCTTCGACAATTACTTATTTTGTGGCCATAATAATTACAATGATTGCAATAGCCTTCAAACCATGTATTTGAAGATTTACCTCGCTCTCGTGATTCCCACGATCTTGAGATCTTCCTCTACTCTGACTATGTATGCCTCTGCCTCGTCCTCAATCCCTACCTCCAGTTCTTCCTTCGCCTCTTTCTTTATTTTCTAACACGAGGGCAAAAGATTGGTATGTACCAGCTTCTTTCCTTCTGGCTTCCTCGATCATTAGGGCGTCTGTGACCATCTCCATTGACACTTTGCCACGGGGGCAAAGTTGCTGAAAGTCACAACAAGTGTCTCCCAATTATCTGGTAGAGAACTCAAGAGAAATATGGCTTGTTCCTCGTCTTTGAGAACCCAATCAGCAGCACCGAGCTGGTTTACGAGATCCTGGAACTGACTCATATGCTCGGTTATGGACATACCACTTCATAACTTGTGGTTTACAAGGCGCGTCATCAGCAAGGTCTTGTTGCTGCCATCTTTCCCTGATGCATATTCTCGAGCTTCTCCCAAAGTTTTTATGCGTCTGTCTCTTGAGAGACATGATGGAAAACACTGTGGTCGATCTACTGTCGAATTTGTGCCACCGTTTTCTTGTTTATTCTCGTCCAAACTTCGTCTATCTTCGTGTCAAGTTTGATGCCTTGATTTTCTATAGGCTCTGCTAAATCTTTTAGATTAATAAAATCTTCCATCCTTGGCTTCCACATGTTGTAATTTGTGGACGTAAGTCGAACCATCGTAATCGTACGTGTAGATTCCATTGAAAATAATTGCAAATTTATTTTACAAATATTTCAAGGAAAAATTAGATAAAACCGAGCTCTCGGTTGGATTTAGAAGCATCAAAAATGGTGGGGTATAATTTTTCGGGCTCAAAATATACTTTCTTTAAAAGTTATGTGCTAATTTTTAACTTTTCAGAACTATAGGGGCTAAACTATAATTTTCAGAACTTACAGGGGCAATCTAAAACATTTCTGAAAACAGGGACCTTTTTGAAACTTTTCAGAAGTCCAGGGATCAAAACAATTAATTTCAGAAGAACAGGGACCGCATTGCAGCTTTTTCCGAAACAGAGGGACCTGTGTGCAACTTTCTGGAACTTCAGGGGCTAAACTGGAACTTCCTGAAATTCTGGTCAAAGATGACATCACTCCTTCTTCTCCGGCAGTCTTCTCCGGCTACCTGGTTTTTCCGGCGACTTTTCCGGCGAGATTTGACCAACTTTGACTGACAATTTAGAGGTCTTCCTGTGGTCAAAAAATTACAAAAAATATATTTTCGGAATCCTTGAAACAAGCCGTTTCCAACGGTGTACTCAAAAATGGATTTTCAGACAAATTTTTTTTGATGAAAAAACAGAGAAATTCGTAAAGAATTCCTTGGACACCAAACGGGGGTCTAATACCAGTTGTTGGGGTTGGAAAATTCTTCTATTAAACACTAAAATAGAATTACAATAGGAGGAGCAACTCTCACACTCAACTATAAAAAAACCAAACCTCTCACTAACACTCTCACTGTAAGTGTTGTACTATCTTTTTCTCTGTGTTTGGGATGCTTAAAACTGAAGAATGAAGTCTCTATTTATAGACTTCGCAGCCACCATTGTAGTTGCCTTCATTAACCGTGTTCATCATAGGGTTGAAAGACTTTGCCACACTAGGTCTCATTTTGTCAACAAAGGTGGTTACTGTAGCTTTAGAGGCTGGAACACAACATATTTCTTGTTCTACCGTAACCCTAATGGCCGGTGAAGAACAACCACAAGCTCCTAACCCTCGTCGTCAGTAACATCAAAACCTATGTCTCTCTCATGCATGTCACTCACAATTACGACCCATGGAGGGATGTATTCACAACCCACTATATTGCATTTGATGTTATTAATTGATCACAATCATA
This sequence comes from Lactuca saligna, assembly GCF_052625555.1. Lineage (NCBI taxonomy): Eukaryota > Viridiplantae > Streptophyta > Magnoliopsida > Asterales > Asteraceae > Lactuca > Lactuca saligna. Next base: position 74,680,617 of record NC_136422.1, read on the forward strand.
ATACATTAGACGCCTAGAACTACACCTATGGATTGTCTACATTGATATAAAACTGGGCTTTAAACACACAAACAAACCCATCATTATATACATTCTATGTTGTATTTTTTCCTTCAATGTGTAAGGAAATGTTCACTACAAAAATCTACCACTGTTGTGACGATACTTATTCCGACGAAAACTATCGTCGGTATAAGTCGGGGCTATACCGACGAAATGTCATCGGAACAGGGTTGACCAAATGTCAAATTGAACAATTTTTGAGTCGACGACATATCATCTGTGTAGGTAGGGCATGAAAATAAAAGTAAATCCCGCTTTTCTGAAAATCTATTCCGACGATATGTCGTCAGTATAGATTTTATAAAAATAATTTCTATTTTTTTATTTTAATGTCGCTGATAAACAAGAACAATGTCGTTTTGTTGACCTCTATACCGACGACATGTCGTTGGTATTGAGGTGGGTCAATCATCGTGAATTGTTTGCTACCCAATAGGTATCGACGACGTGTCCAACATAAGATGTGGTTATCCATGTGAACTCTGTCCCGACTACATGTCGTCGGCACAGGGTTTCACGTAAATGAATTATCAGAGTTTGAGTTCATTTACAGCGCCACACCATACATTTTTCTCCCGATTTCTCAACAATGATTGACGTTGTCCGACCATCCTTCCGTCCGATTTCACCGGTGTTTTTTCCCTCCTATTTACGTTTGTTAATTTCACAATTTTGGATGCAATTTTTAGGTTTTTATGTTTCAATTTCTACAAAAATCCGGCCACCACAGTCTTTGGAGACCTCTTTTACAAAACGATTTAACTTCCTTTCATTGGTATTTTGCTTCCCTTCTTTACACATTTGCAAATTTCACTAATTTTAGCCACATAGTTGAGTTTGTTGTGTCTCAATTTGTAGATATCCGACCACCAGTTTCCGAAGACCCTACCACTCGTCTCCGGCCACCACTAAAGGCCAACATGTAAACACAAAATGTCCCTCTATCTCACATTTTTCTTAATTTAGTTCCCATTTTGAGTGTTTCATTTTTTTTCGTTTTCTGATTAGGTGCTATTTTCCGGTGAGTAAACCACCATAGTCACTGGGCTTCAGATTTTCAGTGTTTTTCCGATGGCCTATCCGGACAACATGTCGTCGGAATTGGTATATAATAAAACTTTTTATTTTTTACTTGAAAATCACTTCCGATGACCTTTTCCAGACGACATGTCGTCTACATTGGTGTGTCTATACCGACGACACCTATCCCGACAATCTTTTCCACTTTTACTGACAGAGCTATGCCGACGATTTTATACAAACGAAAAGTCGTCGGTATAGGTTGTCCCGACGACTTGTCATCGTCATAATGATCGAAAATGTCGTCGGTATAGACTTAAATCCTTGTGGTGCTTGCTTTATTGATGAAAAGTTATGTTGATATTTAATTGTTATGAGTACAACCCATGATAACCTATTTTTATAAGTCAGACTTGTTATTATTTGATAGTGAGTTTTATGAATATGTCTATCTTATTTTGATGATTTTCATTAATAATACACTGATAATGATGTGTTATTCCATATATCACTAATAAATGTTTATTTATAGTAACCGTTTATGAATATTATCGTAACCTTTTTGTCTTTTGGAGACACAAATGTAATTAAACTATCAACATAAATTATCATTACTAACATGTTTAATGATTTATCATTGCTATTGTTTACATACACCAACAAATGAAAAATTAAGCCGCCACAAAAATAATCTATATCACATGCTATTTCTTTTACTATGATTAGTGATAACTTTTAATGATATATTGAATATTATATGGTACATATTGTGTACATTTCCTCACTCACAAGAAAATTAATTGGTGGCTATCAATTACTTATAATGATTTTTTTTATAGTGATAATTATGTACCTACAATCACGGTTTATAAATACTATTGCGACCATTATTGAGTTCTCGAGATACAAATGTAATTAAGATGTAGGTGTAAATTATCTTTACTAATACATTTAATGTTTTATCATTACAATTGTTAACATACACCCAAAAAATAAAAATATAAGTCATCACCAAAAATGATCAATACCCACATACAATTTCTATTGATAATTTTTAATGACATGTTATATATTATATCGTTAAGACTGTGTATATTTCCTCACTCACAATAAATTAAATGGTGACTATAAAATAATTATAGTTAATTATTTTTTTTCTTTTAAGGTGATAAATGTGTATTTATAATCACTGTTTACAAGTATTATCGTTGTCTTTATTGATTTTTGGAGACACAAATATAATTAAGTTGTCAGCATAAGTTATATAATCTCTAATAAATGAAAATAATTGTACCACATGTCACTATCTCATTAACTTGGACACATGTCATTTTTTGATATTTTTGAATAAATGTTTTTTCTATTTGTCATTTTCTCATTTTTTAAAACTTTTTCTTAATTAACATATCACATTTACACCTCAATTAAGAATTGTCTTAATTGAAAATAATCAATAAATTACAATACTACAACTCATAGAATTTAATATGTTTCCTTTTAAATTCAAATTTTAAATTTTAAATTTTAAATTTAAATAAATTTTGGTTAAAACTTCATATTTAGTTATTGTTTTTATCAAACCCGTATATCATACGGGTATCACACTAGTTTACTAATACGTTAAATGGTTTATCATTTCCATTGTTTATATACAACGACAAATAAAAATTTAAATAGTCAAAAGGATGACCTATATTCACATGTTATTTTTTATTATCATTATTGATAACTTTTAGTGATATGTTTAATATTATATTGCGAATACATTTACTCACACACAAGAACTTAAATGATAACCATAAAATACTTATCATGATGTGGTTTTTCCTTTAAAGATATAAATATGTACTTATAAACACCATTTATAAATATTACTGCGACCATTATTGACTTTTGGAGATGCAAATGTAATTAAGTTGTTGGAATAAGTTATCTTTAATAACATGTTTAATGGTGTTAGGAAGTAAAGTGGATAACAAGCAAAACTATAAGCACATAAGATACAATATTTGCGTAGTTCGTTCAAGGCACACAAAAGGAGTATTCTCTATTTTTGGGATTTTAAACAGAGGTTATAAATACAATTTTAACAGAGATTCGCCTAACACTCTAGAATTCAAGATACAAAATGACCTTGCATGCATCCATATATATATATATATATATATATATATATATATATATATATATATATATATATATATATATATATATATATATAATTAAGGGATCATACCTAAAACTATAATGAGCCAAACCCATTGGCCCTAGACCTATTAAAGGCGCCAACCAATTGTATTTTGCAATGCAACATTTTCTTGAACATTCTCCCATAGCATACACCCATGAGCATCAAGAATACATGATAGACCACCTTGACCATAGTGCAGCATCATGATGCACAAGTGGCACATCATGAACATCAATGTCCCAACATCCATCATGGTCGCACAACGTGGTGTATTTCTTGAGCATGATCAGCTTCTAAGTATATGTGGATCAACATGGCACAACAAAGGAATAAAGATGTCACATCATGTACCAAGATGGTCCTTGATAGTGCAACATCTGATCAAGATGGCGCAACTTCTCCTCCTAGGTGTAACTTCACTCCTTGGTGGCACAACATCAACCTTTTGGCACAAATGCTCCATGAGAAACATCAAGCGTTCCCTTCAAGTGTCATAAGATCCACTTGACCACTTCCTAATGAGGTTTCCCCCGATTTCCTTGAACTACCAAAGAATTACCAACACGTTTGCAATGATTATGATAAAAGGACCGCAAGACTGTCTTAGTGTTGTGAGAAATGTATAACCATCCTACTCTTCTAACACTCCAAGTCTCCATCCTTGATATCTTCTTTTTAGCTCCTATATTCTTCATCACCAGCTCATTCTGTAAAAGCTTCTTCAAGTTTTCTTTCTTCGCATCGACATCACGAAACACTTTTGCCTTGGTTGTTCAAGGTATTCCTCATGTCTATGTTGTTCCATTCCACCCGTTGTTACACATTTATCATAGAATTGTGTGGTGTTTCTATTTCAAACTCCACATTTTGGCTAACATCATAATTTTTCCCCGCAACACTTGTTCCACCACCTCTCTGGTTACACATAGTAGATTAAAAGCTCACATCTCTGCTAATAACTAATTTTTGAGACTTTCCTTTTGTACACCACACACGATGACCTTTCCCTCAAAATGCATATCCTATAAATATGCACTTAATTGCCCTCGGATCCAGTTTACCATCATTCACATGAGCGTAAGCAGGGCATCCAAACAATCGATAACGAGAATTTGCAGAGGATTTCTTAAAACATACCTATTGAGGAGTCTTATAATCACTTGCAGATGATAGAGATCTATTCGCTAGAGACCAAGCAATGTTGCTTGTTTCTGCTCATAATTGCTCCGATAAATCAATAGATAATCGCATGCAATGAGCACACTCCAGTAGTGTTTGGTTAATCTTTTATGCCAATCGTCTTTGTGGTGGTGTTTGTCTTACAGTGTGATGCCTCATCGTACCTTCTGTTTTGTAGAAGCTGTCCAACGAAGACTTGGAGAACTACAACCTATTTTCCGTTCTTAGTTGTCACACCCCAAAACCAAAAATGGAGGAAACATTCTAGGGTGGAGGATGTCATGTAAAGTATCACAATAGTGCAAAGTAGTAAACAAGCAACAACATCATCCATTGCATTAATAGTAGAATTTTAATACATGTATATTCTTTCATAGAATAAAACACCATAACAAATAATCAAAATAAAAGACGAATCTTGACTGCTCCGTCTTCTCAAAAACCTGGTCATCGTACCTGTCTACTGGTGACCTGAGAATACAAGTTATTTTGAATGCGTAAATCAACAATTAAGCTGGTGACTTCATAAGTATTTAATGTCAATATTTGTATAAATTTTAATGAAATTGTTTGTAGATATGTGAAAACTCCTAGAAAATCCTAAATTTCCTACTAGTATAAAAGTAGCCTTCTACCAAGACCCAACTGTTTTGAATGTTTGCTTCTAGAAATCCCATATTTTTCCATAAGTATAGGGTAGTTTAAAATTTCCAAAACTGTAATGCAATAATGTTTTTCATACATAGAATAATAGATTTATGTATGTATAAAATAGTTAAAGCATTTGATAGCCCTGTAAATCAACGTGTTCTTAATACTCCATGTGAGTTTTATAACCATGCTATTGACCCAGGATGCATGTAACAACGTTCTTCAGGCGTTGGAATGTTATGACGTTTGTCACCTCAGACCTGCCGGTCTAACTGTAGCTAACAGTTTAGGTGCGGGATTGTCAATCCCGTATAGATCTATACACAAGTATCACGCTCTCCCTACAAGAGATTATGTTATATAATACAGTACTTTAATGGCATACTTGGTAGTACGTGAAGTGGAATGTCTCACAAAACTTAGTATCAAATAGAGTGTTTTAGATGATGTGTCTCCAATTATTAAGAGTAACAAATTTACAAGTAATAATGCGGAAATTCCTGTTTGTGATTTTGGTTACAAAGGGGGTCCTCCACTCGCATATCTCTGTGGAGTGTTACAGAGGACGTATCTAAAGTTCTAAGCTTATTGACTTTTAACAATAATGAAGTGGAAAATCATTTGTGAAATATATAATATAGCACAATATAATAAGTTTTGCAACCAGTTTGGAAAACTAACTCTGCAAGTTAAACGGTTGGTTAATACGGTTTCGATTGTTAAAAATATACAAATTATGAAACATTTCATAAGAAATATTAGGCTGAGTACAATATATTCTTGTACTTTTGCTTGTATTCCCCCTGAAAACATTGAAAACATGGAAAAAGTGTAGGGGTATGAACTCACCGGTCGAGAAACGTGTCGGTTGGATGCTCAGTGTCAGTTCGGGGTTTGAATATACGCGAGGTTCCTATGTAATATGAAGAGATACATAATTGTATCTAATTAGACTTTGAGCTACCAAATAAGTAAGACAATACACTCTGAGACGCGAAAACACTTTATTTCAAGTGTTAGGAGTGATCTGGGTAGCACGTAAGGATGTGTAGGGCCTAGATAAGGAGTTTACTCTTCAAGAGTAAGCCCTTAGAGGTGTTTACGGTCCAAAGACCATGTCCCCATGAGTTTACGGCCGTAACATCATGGGTGGTGTGCTTTTGGATGATTAAGGGACTTACAATGCACAAAGGAAGGTTCTAGGGTTGATTCCATGGCTTAGGAAGTGATCGGGACTTGAATTGACCTTGGAAAAGAAGTTTATGGTTCTTGAATGGCACTTGGGGATTTTACTACCATAAATACATGAGTTTACGGCCATAAACTCATGTTTGTCCATGAATCATGTGCTTTGGTGGTTGTAGGTTAAGCATACAAGGTTCTAGACCCAAATCTAAGTCATACAAGGTGTTTAGGGCACTTAAACACCCCATTGAAGGTGTTTACGGTTTTGGGAGACCTTCCCAAACCGTAAACTCAATTGTGTCACATTTGTATGTGTTTTGGTGCATCTCATGAAGGAATATAAGGTTCTAGGCACTCATGGAAGCCTTTGGAGGTGTTTAAGGGGCAATTTAACACCTTAAAAGGTGTTTATGGTCCTTGAAGATGTGTTTACGGTCCAAGAATGTTCTTGGGCCATAAACTCATTTTTACTACCCAAATGATGTGATTTTGGTGTTCAAATCTCGTTCATGCAAGTCCTTAAGCCATATCTAAGCACTAGAAGGGACTTGGAAGGATTTTTGGGGCTTCAAAACCCCTTTAAGGGAGTTTATGGTTTTGGGAGCTGTTCCCAAACTGTAAACACATTTTCTTGATAGTTTTGGGTGATTTAAACATAGATTTTCAAGCTAAACAAGTTAAACAACAAGGTAGGGTAGGTTACTTACGATTTTGGAAGCTTGAAGAGGTGCTTTTGGATCAAACTCGAGTTTTAGAGAGAGAGAGAGTAGAAAGAGAAAGTTTATGAGGTGGGTAAAAAGTCTTCAAAAGATGACCACTCAAACTTTATATAAGGGTTGGGTATGAGACCCAATGGAAATCTACCCGATACCGATGTTAGACGGGGTTTAAAATTTTACCCAATTAAATTGCCGTAATTACGACATAGTCATAACTAATTTTTTTTTCCAAATAAATAAAAAGGGTATTTTTACGCGTTTCTAATGGTTTGGACACTCATTAGGTCAAGATAAAAAGTCCCAATTTAATTAGTTTAAACCAAAAGTTAATGGAAAAATTGGAATACTAACGGTTTTATTAACAGGAACGGGTTACAGTGACGGAATAAATTACGGGTTGTCACAACTATAATGGAGCATCATGATGCACAAGTGACACATCATGAACACTAATGTCCCAACATCCATCATCATGTTAGAACATGGTGTATTTCTTGAGTATGATCATCGTCTAAGCATACGTGAATCAACATGGCACAATAAAGGAATAAAGATGACACATCATATACCAAGATGGTCCATGATTGCGCAACATCTCATCAATATGGCACAACATCTCCTCTTAGGTGTAACTTCGCTCCTTGACGGCGCAACATCAACCTTTTGGCGCAAATGTTGCATGAGAAACATCAAGCTTTCCCTTCAAGTGTCGCAAGATCCACTTGACCACTTCCTAATGAGCTTTCCCTCGATTTCCTTCAACTGCAAAAAAAGTACCAACACATTTCCATTAATCATGATAAAATGACCACAAGACTATCTCAATTTTGTGATAAATGTATAACCATCCTACTCTTCTATCACTTCGAGTCTCTATCATTGATATCTTTTTTTTAGCTCCTATCTTTTTCATCAAAAGCTCATTCTCTAGAAGCTTCTTCAAGTTTCCTTTCTTCGCATCGGCATCAACAAACACTTCTTCCCATGGTTGTTCAAGGGATTCCTCATTTTTATTTTGTTCCATTCCACCCCGTTCTTCCATATTTATCATAAAATTGTGTGGCATTTCTGTTTCAAACTCCACCTTTTGGCTAGGATCCTGATTATTCCCCACAACACTTGTCTAACCACCTCTCCGGTTACACATAATAGATTTAAAGGTATATCTGTGCTAATATAGAAATTTTGGAGACTTTCCTTTTTCTATACGCCACAGACAATGACGTTTCCCTCCAAATTCATATCCTATAAATATGCACTTCATTGCCCTCGGCTCTAGTTTACCATCATTCACACGAGCGTAAGTAGGGAATCCAAACATTCGATAACCAGAATTGGCAGAAGATTTCCCAGACCACGCCTATTAAGGAGTCTTACAATTAGTTGTAGTTGATAGAGATCTATTCTCTAGAGAGCAAGAAATGTTGCTTGTTTCTGCTTAAAATTGCTCCGATAAATCAACAGATAATCGCATGCACTGAGCACGCTCCACTAGTGTTTAGCTCATCTGTTATGCCACTCCTCTTTATTGTGGTGTTAGCCGTACAGTTCGATGCCACATTCTACCTTCTATTTTGTTGAAGTTGTCAAAAAAATCCTTGGAGAACTACAACCCATTTTCTGTTTTGAGTAACCTGACATAGTTCCCGATTTGTTTCTCAACCATAGTCTTGCACTTGTTGAACCTCGCAAACACTTTATTTTCTTGAGTAAACATCGATAAAAGTCATAAATTATTGATATCACCATGCAACTTCACATGATAGAGACCCTATAGATCTAAGTGAACACACTATAGAATCTCCTTGCTTGAGTGTTGAGTAGAACTGAACTGAATCATGCATTCTATCTCTTGAACACAAGCTTCACCAGGTGTAGTATTTATAGTTACATCTACACCAAACAACCAATTCTTGCTCATATGTCCCAACTTATGATGCCACAACTTTCTTTCATCATCATACTAATCCAAGTATTAGGATATAGTTGTTGTTCCCTAATCATCCTGCCTTCCAAGATATGAATTCCATGATTCATTTTCCCCTTCATAACTACAAGAGGACCCTTGTAGACCCTTAACTATTCACCATTTTTAAAAGCCTTCTATCCATCATTCGCCAAACCTGTTCATTAGAGAATTCTTCTGATACTTATCACACAATTTTTCCCAAATCCCAGATGCACTCGTTTGATCCATGACCTTTCTCAGTACTTTGTCCGTCAAACTCAAAAGAATAGCACTATGTGCTCTTGCAAGAATATCCACATTTCTTTCAACTGCCATGTCCTTCAGTAATTTTTCTTCTCCTTCTAGTTTCGCTGAACATACATGTTGAACTAGAAGAGCCCTCATATTCACCTTCCACAAAGTGAAGTCATTTGAACCATTTGACTTCTCCAAATCAAACTTATGAGTAGACATCTTTAATCATATGAACTCAAACAAAAGATGATGTGTTACTTTTAATGCACTAGTTTTTTATTTATATTTCTTTATTTATCGTATCTAAACGACACCATACATGCAATAAACCTGATCGATGATAATACCGTTTTGATAAGAAAGTGTGCCAAACTTAAGGGGAATGGTAGTGAATTAATATTAGAATGTTTTATTATATGTTATACTAAATAAAATAAATCAATAAAAATGGTTTTTATTATTATTGGATTTCAGTTAGATCAACAACTAAACTAACTAGATAAAATAATTAGAAACAAATTTCTTTAGGTATTCTAGTTTAGACTGGATTAATTCTCAAAATCATATTTTGACTTCGTTAATAGTACAAAGGATCTATTTGTTGGGTCCCGATATCTAACATGAGTAGTTATTTTGACTGGAGTTTCTAGTACTAATAATTAATGTACAACTAACACAATGATCATGCCAAGGCTTATATCATCACTAACATCAAAAGCTATGTCTCTCTCATGCATGCCACTCAGAATTATGACCCGTGGAAGGATGTATTCACAGCCTACTATATTGCAATTGAAGTTATTAATTGATCACAATCATAATAGTTTTGAAGGCTAGAACTAAACCTACGGATTCTCAACGGCAGAAACTTAACCACATTGGTATAAAATTTGGTCTTTAAACACACAAACAACCCCCTCGTTATGTACATTCTATGTTGGATTTTTTTTCCTTCAATGTGTAAGGAAATGTTGCGCTATTGATGAAAAGTTTTGCTGATATTAATTATGATGAGTGCAACCCATAATAACCTGTATTTATAAGTCAAGCCTGTTATTATATGATAGTGAGTTTCATGAATATATCTATCTTATTTTGATGTTTTTCATCAATAATACACTTATAATGATGTGTTATTCCATATATCTTTGATAAATGTTTATTTATAGTCACCATTTATGAATATTATCGCGATAATTATTGTCTTTTGGGATCTAGATGTAATTAAGCTATCAACATAAATTATCTTTACTAATATGTTTAATGGTTTATCATTGCTATTGTTTACATACACAACCACATGAAAAATTAAGCAAAAAAATAATCTATATCACGTGTTATTTCTTTTATTATTATTAGTGATAATTTTTAATGAAATGTTGAATATTATATCGGAAATATTCTGTACATTTTCACTCACAAGAAAATTATATAGTGACCATGAAATACTTATAGTGATGTATTTTTTTTCTTTAGAGTGATAAATATGTACTTATATTCCCCGTTTATAAATACTATTATGACCATTATTGAGTTTTTGAGAAATAAATGTAATTAAGATGTGGGTGTAAGCTATCTTTAGTAACACGTTTAATATTTTATCATTATAATTGTTAACATACACCGAAAAATAAAAATGTAAGTCATCACCAAAAATGATCTATACCGAATTATAATTTTTATTGATAACTTTTAGTGACATGTTATATATTATCTCGTGAAGACTGTATATATTTCCTCACTCACAAGAAATTAAATGGTGACAATAAAATAATTATAGTTATTTTTTTTCTTTTGATTGATAAATGTGTATTTATAACGACCGTTTACAAATATTATAGCTGTCATTGTTGACTTTTGGAGACATAAATGTAATTAAGTTGTCGGCATAAGTTATCATTACTAAAACGTTAAATGTTTTATAATTTCTTGTTTTCATACAATGACAAATAAAAATTTGAATAGTCACAAATATTATCTATATTCATGTGTTATTTTATTTATTATGATTATTGATAACTTTTAGTTATATGTTTAATATTATATTGTGAATATTGTGTACATTTAGTGACGCATATGTTATTTCTTTTATACTGACTAGTGATAACTTTTAATGATTTGTTGAATCTTATATCGTAAATATTGTATGCATTTCCTCACTCATAAGAAAATTAAACGCTGATCATGAAATATACTTTTTTTCTTTAGAGTGATAAATATGTACTTATAGTTACCATTTATAAATACTATTATTACCATCATTACAATTGTTAACATACACCGAAAATAAAAATGTAAGTCATCACCAAAAATGATCTATACCAATGTATAATTTCTATTGATAACTTTTAGTGACATGTTATATATTATATCATGAAAACTGTGTATATTTCCTCACTTGCAAGAAATTAAATGGTGACTATAAAATAATTATAGTTATTTTTTTTTCTTTAGAGTGATAAATGCGTGTTTATAATGACCGTTTACAAATATTATCGCCGTCCTTGTTGACTTTTGAAGATACAAATGTAATTAAGTTGTCGGCATAAGTTATCTTTACTAAAACGTTAAATGGTTTATCATTTCTATCGCTTACATACAACGAAAAATAAAAATTTAAATAGTCACAAAAATGATATATTTTCATGTGTTATTTTTCTTTTATTATGATTATTGATAACTTTTAGTTAGATATTTAATATTATATGGTGAATATTATTTACAGTTACTCACAAACAAGAACTTAAACGGTAACCATAAAATACTAATCATGATGTGGTTTTTCATTTAAAGATATAAATATGTACTTATATTCAACATTTATAAATATTACTACAACCATTATTGACTTTTGGAGATACAAATGTAATAAAGGTTTTGGTATATGTTATCTTACTAACATATTTAACTAAGTCAATGTCCGCGCGTTGCGCAGAAATACCTATATAGTTAAAAATTTTATAAATATATGTTTTTTTAAATGTAACAATAACGTTGTTATTAAATTTCATATAATAATTCGTATAGTAAATTGATATAATATATTTATTATTTGGAATTGTATGTTAATATATATATATATATATATATATATATATATATATATATATATATATATATATATATATATATATATATATATATATATATATATATATATATAGAGAGAGAGAGAGAGAGAGATAGATTATAACTGCATCATCTCAACCGTGTGAATGACTATTACTCGCAAGGTACTCATGAATAAATTAAATATAATATATGGTTTAATATTATTTATAGTTGTTATTGTTAATGAATTTTTTAAAATTTATTTGCATAACTCTATCATTATAATTATTTAAAACATCAAATATTGTTTTTTGATTTTAAAAGTAACATTATAATCATTTATATAGAGTTACTTTTAACTATTATTATTGTAAATTATTTTAAGCTACATATTTGAAAACTTATAACGATTATAAAAATATCTTTAAGAAATATTTTAGTTATATTGAGATTATAATATATATTTTTTTCTTTATTTTGCATTTAGCAATACAACTTATCACTTTTAACTATCCACATAATATTCATTGGATTTTTTAAGTGAAACTGAAATTTATATTTAAGCTAACATTGTTATGTTATATTTAAATTAATAATTTAAATATTTTGTCCAAACTGTTCAAAAGTTGTAGCTTAAAACTGATAATGGTTTACATACACTTTAGGTTTGATATTATTTAACCTTATTAACCAACTTAGAATTATTATTAGAAAGAAATTGAAAAGTTATGGGAGTTTTAAATAAATGTGGTGAAAGGAAAAATGCTTCCTTTATAAGTATACTAGGCGAATAAAATTATATAGTTAAAATAATAACTTTTACCAAATTATTATTTAATATTTGTATTTTGAAACAAAATGTTAGTAGTAAAGCAAAGATATAGTTAAAATATTAGTTTTATTAAACATTATAATTTAATTTTTAAGTCATTGTGATATATACAATTCTTTGGTAATTTTATAAACCGTTTAAAATTGTGTAAATTATATATCAAATGAATGATAATATAATGGGTAACAAAACGTATGAACAAAAATTTGAACTACAACTTTTAGTAACATAAAAATAGAAAAACAACTATTATAACATTTATATTTAAAAAGATATATACAACGAATAATAAAAAATATGAAAAATAAACAGCATAACTTTTAATAACATAAAAACACTAAAACATATATTATAACATTTATATTTACTCTTTATATTTTTTTTTGAAACGGCAAGCTAACTAATCTACTCCTAAATAACCACTTATGTCTCCACCGAGACTTGAGTCCCTGACCTCTCATATGAGATGGTCACTCCTAATTAACTCTTTATATTTAAATCACAAATCTCTTTAAATACATTAATGGTTTTAATGAGGAAAACTTTATAACCTTATAAAAGAAAGGAAAATAAAAAGCTATTAGTGATTACTAATTAATAATCATAAGTTAAAAGCTCTTGAGTTGTAACTAATAAATATACATAAATTAGAAAACTCTTGAGTTGTAGTGTGAGTTTTAAATGAATGCGGTAGTTGGAAATGTATTATTATTATTATTATTATTATTATTATTATTATTATTATTATTATTATTATTATTACTATTATTATTATATTCTTCTAAATAATTGGTTTTGATGCATCATTTTAATCCCTTCAATTATTAAACATAAATATATTTAATTATAATTTTATAACATACATAAGTGCATATACATGTTAAACAAAATCACATATAATATATATATTTGCGTAAATGTCATATGTAATTCTTATCGTAGTAATATGGATAAATTACTTTCATATGAAGAACATATCATGATAAGTCTATCATAATGATATATCAAATATTCAAAATTATGTTATCTTTTAAATATGTTGTGTACGATAACCCAATAAAAAAAAATAGAAAATAAACATAATCAAAATAGAAAAACTACAATCAAATAAATATGAGCATTGGGTGGTTAAATATATAAATAAAGATGTTACATAATCAAAATAGAAAATAAACATAATCAAAATAGAAAAACTACAATCACATATAAAGATTAAATGAGAAACCGAATATAAAGAAAGAATAGAAAAGCTTCATTTGTTTTGGTTGAAAGAAAAAATCATATTACAATTACCATCGATGCGACATAACCCATTTCTTCAAATCATCATATTTGGACCGTGAATGCTTCAACTATATGAAAACTTTTGAATCACAATATCTTCAAATCATTCTTACATGTAAGATTTTATGTAACACAAAGGACACAAAAGATTGACATTTTTATAGTAAACTTTTCACTAAATGCTAATTAAACATAATATAAGTTATAAAACTTTTGAGTGTTAAATCATAATTAAGAAAAATTTTGAGTTTCATTAGTTAAAAAAAGGGGTTTCAAATGAATGTGGTTTGAGAAAGTTAAAAAAGGGGGTTTCAAATGCATGAGATTCAAGAAAAAATGCTAGCTTTATAAGTATGTATGATGGTGTTAGGAAGCAAAGTGGATAACAAGCAAAACTATAAGCACACAAGATACAGTATTTGTGTAGTTCGGTAAAGGTAACCAACATCGACGGGGAGAAGATGTGACAACCCGATATTTTCAATTGGTTAAACCCTAAAAGTCAATCACTTCAATTTATAAGTCAATTACATTATTACTTATTTTTAGCAAATTTAAAGTTTGTTTGATTATTTTAATATTATTCTTTAAACGAACGGGTGAAAGGAAGTCAATCATTTTTATGTTTGGGCCGAAAAGTCTTCCTAAAAACTTAAACTCATGCTTAAGCATGAGTTTACTCCCCAAATTACTAGACTTCTCATTTTCACCCTAAAGAGTAAACTCCAAACTCTCTCAAGTATCATCTCGGT
Organism: Lactuca saligna; assembly: GCF_052625555.1. Classification (NCBI taxonomy): domain Eukaryota; kingdom Viridiplantae; phylum Streptophyta; class Magnoliopsida; order Asterales; family Asteraceae; genus Lactuca; species Lactuca saligna. The sequence continues at coordinate 74,695,747 of NC_136422.1, forward strand.
TTTCACCCGATTTACCGAAAACGTAAATGTTTCTCGACTTGATTAGTTGATATAACATAACATCTAGTGATTATACATCCTTTAATCAATCCATTTATGTGTTTTGACTAGTTTTCCAAAACACCAAGAACACACGCTAGTGTTCTTGGACTTTTAGTTCATTACAAGCTTCCACAAAGTAAGTACTTCCATCCATGAGTCATTTAAAGCTTGCTATACATGTTAATACCAAAGAAATGTCCCAAGAGCACCAAGAGCAAGGTGCTCATGGTTTTGGGAGGCTCCCAAAACCGTAAACACCAAATAAAGTGCAAAGTGGTGCCTTAGCGTGCCTAGATGCTTCACAATGACTTAGGGGCTTGTCTAGATTCATCCTTGATGAGTTTATCACACAAAAAGCACCAAGACCTCACAAATTTATGTGTTTACGGTTTGGGGATCTCCCAAAACCGTAAACACCCCAAAAGGTGTATAAAAGTCCCATATTTATTCCTTATGTCTAAAATCTAACCTAGACTATTGCCATGATTGAGCTAACGACTTGAGAACCCCCAAATACCATAAAATTATGAGTTTAAGGTATTAAACTCAAAGGAAAATGGTAAAGGGACCGTAAACTCCATTTAGGAGTGAAATAGTGCCCTAGATCCTTCCAAAGGCCTAACCACCAAATAGAAATGCTTCAAAGGACTTGAAAAACCTTGAAACAACATATGGTCATAAATTGTAGAGTTTACGACCGTAAACCCTTGAGTTTACTTCCGTAAACTCCTTGGGTAATGGTCATGAAAATCGTAAACTCCAAAGGAGTTTACCCTTAAACCCCAAACACTCTAGCTTTTCCCTACAAACACTTGGATGCAACCCTTGTCATCTTTAAACACTTAAATCAAAGTGTTACCATGTTCTAGAGTGTCTTAACTTATATTACTAGAGATAAAGTGCCTAATTAGTTATGTATATTTTGATTATATGATAACTAGGCTCATTGTGTGTGTACAAGTCTCCACTTGTCACCTAGCATTGTATCCGACACTTTAATCCAATCCACTCACTACAGGTGAGTTCATACCCCTAAATTAACCTTTTAAATGTTTTCAAATGTTTACAAATACTTTTATGGGTGGGGGGGGATACAAGTAAAGTTACGATAGTTATTATCTCAATCACATGTGATTACTAACTATCGACAAGTGATCTCTTACTTTCAAACTGTTTTACCAAACTGTTTTACTTCAAATTGTCTTAAAAACTCTTTTACATATCAAATGCTTTTATGAAACTTCTTTTATAATTTTATATTATCAATTGCATGTCTATGTATGTATAGTTATATAAGCAATGTTTAAAAGGCTTAGGATGGCCTGCCCGCCCTATTTCCTTTTCGCGCTTGAGATGTGGTCTGGTGGGATATCGGGTACCCGTCCGAAGGTCATTTAAATATTAGTTATATATCATGTGTACATATATAGTCATAAAGGTTATCCTAGTTCATTCAGTACCCTTGGGTAGCAAGGGTATACTCCCATGGTCAAACATACAACTTATATTACTAGTAAACTACAATAGGCGTAGTTTAGGGTTTTATTAATACTAAAACTAGAACAATGAATCATACAAAGAGTCAGTTCATACACGAGTCATAACTTATAGTGATGAGAAACAAACATAGAACAGAGTGATGAGAAACAAACTTAATACATAGTGATGAGAAACAAACATAATACATAGTGATGAGAAACAAACATAATACATAGTGATGAGAAACAAGCATACAGGCTAGACAGAGAAAGAACATACAATACAGCTAGCACATACATTACATATACACTACATTCAGTTATGTGAGCCATTAAATGGGTCATGGCACTACCTGCCATGACCGTTTTTGTATCCAGAATCTCCTTAATTGGGGAGCGTATGAGTTTGCATATAGATCTATACTGGATTGACTATCCTACACCTTGCTGCTCGCTTCAGTGGGACTTGCAAGTCTACAGGTGCTAAATGTCATTTCTTACGGCATCTTACATCGTCGTTTTACTATTGAGTCGGTAGCAGGGTACATGCCGATCACATGGTACTTTAAATAACAATTGGTTTAAGGTAGTTAGTACAACAGTAGTTACTTAATACAACACTATAGTACTATAATATTTTTCCTATTACATTCACTTCGTGAGCATTCACACGATGCATGGTAATGTAAAAAACTATATTTTTGGTTAATGATAGTCGGATTTGGGAAAATACACACACTTACAAGAAACACACACAGTTACTAGATGTCTTGGTAGACAGCTACTTTTAGTAGGAAACATTAGGTTTTCTAGGATAGTTCAAACAAATACAAACTTTACAAAACTTATACATTACAGCTTACAAACATCTTACAAATGCTTTCATACAAACACAAACACTAATATACTTATGATCTCACCAGCATTAAGCAGATACTCGGTATCAAAATAACTTGTATTCTCAGGTCACCACTAGACAGGTACAGATACTGGGCTTTTGAGAAGATGGAGTTCGTTCAAGACTCATCTTTTATTTTGATATGTATATTTTTGGTGTCTATAACTTTAACAGAACACGCATGTATGAAATTATATTATTAATGCAATGGATGATGTTGTTGCTTGTTTACTAATATTCATTGTTGTGATACTGTACATGACGTCCTCCACCCCCGAATGATTCCACCGTTCAGGTTTTGGGGTGTGACAAAAGAGGAGTATTCTTTATTTATGAGTTTTTTAATAGAGGTTACAAATACAATTTTCACAGAGATTCGCCTAACACTCTAGAATCAAGATGCAAAATGACCTCGCATGCATCCTTATTTGTAACTGGGCAATCAAACCTAAAACCCTAATGGGCCAAACCCATTGTCCATAGGCCCATTAAAGGTGACAACCTATCATATTCCGCAATGTAGCATCTTTTAGAACATTCTTCCATGTCATAGACCCATGAGCATCAACAACAAATGATGGACCACCTTGACCATAGTGGAGCATCATGATGCATAAGTGGCACATCATGAACAATAATGTCCCAACATCCATCATGGTGGCAGAACATGGTGTATTCCTTGAGCATGATCATTATCTAAGCATACATGAATCAACATGGCACAACAAAGGAATAAAGATGGCACATCATGTACCAAGATGGTCCATGATTGTGCAATATCTCATCAATATGACACAACTTCTCCTCCTAGGTGTAACTTCGCTCCTTGATGGTGCAACATCAACCTTTTGGCGCAAATGCTCCATGAGAAACATCAAGCGTTCCCTTCAAGTGTCTCAAGATCCACTTGACCACTTCCTATTGAGCTTTCCCTCGATTTCCTTCAACTGCCAAAAAAGTACTAACACGTTTGCATTGATCATGATAAAACGACCACAAGACTGTCTCAATGTTGTGATAAATGTCTAACCATCCTGCTTTTATATCACTTCGAGTCTCTAACCTTGATATCTTCTTTTTAGCTGCTATCTTGTTCATCACAAGCTCGTTCTCTAGAAGCTTCTTCAAGTTTTCTTTCTTCGCATCGGCATTAACAAACACTTCTTCCCATGGTTGTTCAAGGGATTCCTCATTTTTATGTTGTTCCATTCCACCTTATTCTTCCACATTTATCAAAAAATCATGTGGCATTTCTGTTTCAAACTCCACCTTTTGGCTAGCATCCTGATTGTTCCCCACAACACTTGTTCCACCACCTCTCCGATTACACATACCAGATTTAAAGGGCACATATCTGATAATAGAGAAGTTTTGGAGACTTTCCTTGTTCTATACGCCACAGATGATGACTTTTCCCTCCAAATGCATATCTTATAAATATGCACTTCGTTGCCCTCGGATCTAAACATTAGATAACAAAAATTAGCAGAGGATTTCCCAGACCACGCCTATTAAGGGGTCTTACAATCAGTTGTAGTTGATAATGATCTATTCTGTGACAACCCAAAATTTTCATTCGTACAAACTCTACAGTCAAGCTCTTCAAATAAAAGTCAAATACATTTCTGCTAAGTTTAAAGTCCGTTTGAGTGTTTTAAATATTTATTCTCCAAATGAACGAATGAAAGGAAGTATTCTCTAGGGTCTTTGAGTAGCAAACACACACGTAACACCTTAATAAGGAGTTCACCGCCAAACATATGGAGTTTGGGCCATAAACTCCCTTAGGGCCGTGAACTCATGCATATAGCATGAGTTTACTCTTCATTCTCTCATTCTCCAACTTTCAACCTCAAGAACTCCCACCATTCTCTCTTAAGTATCATAACCCCTTTTGTCCAATCTTCCGAAAATGTAAGTGTTTCTTCTCTTGATTTTTTGTTATAACCTTACATCTAGTTGTTATACATCATTTCATCCATGAATTCTTCATTTTCACTTAGATCTTCAAGTGTTCTCCAAGAGCACCAAGAACACACACTAGTGTTCATGGGCCGTGAACACCCTTTCAAGCTCTTTTATTGTAAGTATTCTTACCCTAGTGTGTTATAAGTCTTGTTTCACTTCTTATTCAACTAGAAAACACAAAGAAACATGTGACAACCCGATATTTCGAGACAATGTAATGTAAAACCAATCAAATTTAGGTCAAAATATAACTTTCCTAAAATCTTATTTGGGTTAAATAAAGTAGTAGGAATCATATCAAGGTTTTCGTACATATAACGACCCCTAAAATCCGAGTTATAACGAAGAAGTTATGACCAACCGAAGATTCTCGGCAAAACCGGCAACACCGATTAAACGAAAAAACGCGAAGTTTCAATACAATAGTTTTTAGCCTTAAGTATCTAAATGAAAGTTATAGATAACCTCAAACCATGAGCGTGCATATAAAGAACGTCAAAAACGGAGGTCGTACGCGAAAGTTATGGATTTTACAAGTTCGGGGTCCAAAATCCAAGGCTGTCAGGCCCCCCACGACGTGGCACAAGCTTGCCGCGACCCGACAAGTGACTGAGGGCGTCCAATCAATGGAAGGGGATAAGGCTTGCTCCCCACGACGTGTCCAACCTTAGCCATGATGTGGCACACCAGAAATGCCCCTATAAATAGAACTCTTGGGGTGTCGGGTTTAGGTGCTCCATTCTTCTTTTTCTCGCGCCGAAACTCTGCGTTTAAGCCCTCGAGACCCTCCCAAAGCCCCGATTCTTCACCTTCAAGTCCCTAAGGAAGGTTTTTTGTTCCCAAGATTCCCGAGATTCCCGAGAATCCCGAGATTTTCCCCCGTTTTCAACTCTTCCTGTCGAAGTTCTGCTCGATTCTTCTCTCGACTACTTCAAATCGACCACTTCAATCATGTGAGTTCATACCCCCTTAACTAATGCTTTAAACTACTTTTAAATGTTTAATGGGGGGGGATAAAAGTAGAATCATGCTAGTATTATACCAATCACATGCGACTAATATGTAGAATTACGCTAGTTATTACATCAATCACATGTGATTAATATACAACATTCAAAAGATTTGGCTACTCATTAGCCGTTTTACCAAACAGTTTCCTTCAAATGACTTTTTATAAACATTTTATATGTTTTAAACTCCTTTTGACACTGTACAGCTTACTCCGTACATTACCTTTCAAACTTATTTACAACTGTGTTTCAATCAAATGTTTCCTTATACTCAAAACTGTTTTATCATACTTATGCCTTCAAATTGTTTTATAAATCGAAATCAAGTCGATCTTTTCTTAAAATAATATTTATGTCTCAAATGTCTTACAAAATTTAGTTATGCTTTTATATTATAATTTGCATGCCTCTATATGTATAGTTATATAAGAAATGTTTAAAAGACTTAGGAAGGCTATCCACCCTATTTCCTTTTCGCGCGTTGAGATGTGGTCTGGTGGGATATTGGGTATTCGTCCGAAAGTCATTTAAATATTAGTTATATATCATGTGTACATATATAGTCATAAAAGGTCTTTCCAGTTCATCCCATGCCCTTAGTTAGTAAGGGTATACATCCATGACCATACATACCAGTTAGACTGCTAGTAAACTACCATATGGGTAGTTTAGGAAGATACTAGAACCGTTACTAGAACGTGATATCATACAATGAGTCGGTTCATTCATGAGTCAATACTTTCTAGAATATTGCATATACAACTATACTAGGACGAGAATATATACAACTATACTAGGACGAGAACATATACAACTATACTAGGAAGAGAACATATACAACTATACTAGAACGATAAACATTACCCTTACATTAATACGTTAACAACTGTGATCCACTATATCAGAGCATGCCTTAAATGTCATGGCCTGAGTTGTAGCCAGAATTCTCTTGGAGGGAGAGCGTTGAGTTTGCATATAGATCTATACTGGATTGACAATCCTACACCTTGCTGCTAGCTACAGCCGGACCTGCAGGTCTGCGGGTGCCAAACGTCATTCCATTATTACGACCGTTCTTTATGTCGTTGTTATCAGTCGATAGTATGGTCCAATTATCACATTATACCTTAATATAAATCTGGTTTAAGGTAGTTAGTACAACAGTAGTTCCTATAATACAAAACTACAGTACTACAATGATTTACCCATTACATTTTTAGCGATAACCTCACTTAAACTTTAAATGTACAAACTATATTTTTGGATGATCATACTTACACTTGGGAAATTACACACTTTTACATCAAACGAGCATACAAAACAGTTAAGCCTTGGTAGAAGGCTACTTTAATAGAAAATATAGGTTTTTCTGAGAGATTCAAACTTTTCAAATTCTTACAATACATAGACTTACAAATTCTTACATACAAATTAAGACACTAAATACTTATGATCTCACCAGCTTCCAAGCTGATACTCGCTTTCAAAATTACTTGTATCCTCAGGTCATCATAGATAGGTACCGATGCAAGGAGAAAGGAAGATGGAGCTTGTTCAAGACTTATCTTTCATTTTGATTTAGGCTTTAGTGTTTATCAAAATTTGACAGAATACAATTGTATAATAATTATTTTATTAATGCAATGGATGATGTTGTTGCTTGTTTACTACTTTACATTGTTGTTGATATTATACATGACGTCCTCCGCCCCAGAATGTTTCCGCCGTTCTCGGTTTTGGGGTGTGACAAAACACAAGATCAAATGTGTTTACGGACAAGACATGTTCTTGAGCCGTAAACCCTATTAGATGGGGCAAAGTGAACCCTAGTCCATTCCTTAGCCTTGGATACTAGTCTAGATCACTTCCTTGAAGTGTTTAGGACCTTAGACATCAAAAAGATCAAGAACATATAGAGTTTACGGCCATAAACTCATATAGAAATGTTCCATAGGCCGTAAGCCCTATAAAGTGGTGCCATTGTGCCACTAATGCTTCCTAATGCTTAGACTTGAAGTAAGGATACTTCTTTATGACTTATAAGACCTCAAATCAAAAAATGGTACTTAATACCATGAGTTTACGGCCGTAAACTCATGGGGAAATGATCATGGGCCGTAAACTCATGAGTTGTTACCATTTCGACCATAAACTCCTTTGAGAGGCCCGACGCCCATTAGATGCAACCCTAATGTACTCTTAACACTTGAATCAAAGTGTTATCCGTGTTTTAGGGTGTCTTTATTTGATTAATTAGTTGTTAATTGACTAATTGGATACATATATGTGTCAATATATGTTAAATAGGATCCATGTGTGTGCTCAAGTCTTCACTTGACACTTAGCATCGTATACCATCCGTTCATCCAAACCACTCACTACAGGTGAGTTCATACCCCTTAATTAACCTTTTAAATGTTTTAAATGCTTTTATGGGGGGGGGGGAATACAAGTTGAATCACACTAGTTATTATATCAATCACATGTGATTAATAACTAGCATACCAATGGATTTACTATACTTTAAAATGCTTTGCCAACAAAACTACTTTCAAATGATTATCAAATACTTTTACATGCTAAACTCTTTATAAAACGTAATTGTAGTTTCCAAATCTTTACTTTCAATTCTTTAAAATCTTATACTATCAAATCATGCCCGATACATATATAATTATATAAATGAGGTTTGAAGGACTTAGGACTGATAATACACTCTATTTTCAGTTCCTTGTTTGGTTGTGGAGTTAGAGTACCCTATTATTTGTCCGAGTTTCATTTGATCATTAGTTATATATCTTGTATATATGTATGGACATAAAAGCTTGTTATCTTATTTCAATACACTCGGATATACTCTCAACATTACTATTAAACTATAATAGGTATAGTTTAGAGTTATACAACTTACTATTTCTAGTACAATGGAACATACAAAGGGTCAGTTCATACATGAGTCAATACATACTGTAAGTAACACATACACTACACTATACAACTGAACACACTATAATGAGAGTCAGAGGGAACATACTACTCACTAGACAGAGAGAACATACACTAGTACTCATTATTCATACGCACTATATAGTATACTAAAGAACTTACTATGATGAGAATCAGAGGAGACATACACTACGCTAATACATACAATAGATACACACTATAACATAAATGTGAGGCACTACTTCGGGGCATGGAATTCTATCATGGGTCATCTTGTATCCAGAGTCTCCTGGAGGGAGAACGTGAATTCGGGTATACTTGCTACTAGCTACAGTGGGACCTACTGGTTTATGGATGATGAATGTCATAACATCTTGACATCTTACATCGTCGTGTTTCACTAGGTCGATGAAAGTATGGTTACATTTACATCACATTATACCTTAATTAACAATTGGTTTAAGGTAGTTAGTACAATAGTAGTTATAATATTATTATACTATAGTACTTCTTTATTTTCTCTTAACATCTACTTTGAGATCTCCTCACAATATAGAGTAATTTAATAACTATATTTTACTAATGATAGTCACGTTTTAGAAATTAATCACCTTTACAAAGAACAAACATACATTACACTTGATGCCTTGGTAGAAGGCTGCTTTTAATGGAAAATATAGGATTTTCTAAGAGATACAAACAATGGTTACAAACATTTTACATACTTTTAGACTTAAACACTTACAAATATTTTCATACAAATTATGACACTAAATACTTATGAACTCACCAGATTTAATGCTGATAAAGTCTTTCAAAATAACTTGTATTCTTAGGTTATCAGTAGACAGTTACTGAGGCCAACTTTTGAGAAGATGGAGCACATACAAGACTCATCTTTTATTTTGATTCATATTTTGGTGTCTTATAAACCACAGAACACACTTGTATTAAAATTATATATTTAATGCAATGGATGATGTTGTTTACTTGTTTACTATTTTTCTGTGTTATGATACTATACGTGACGTCCTCTGCCCCAGAACGTTTCCGCCGTTCTTGGTTTTGGGGTGTGACAAATTGGTATCAGAGCATCGTTTATAGTGAATCTAGTATATCAACCCATAAAAGATATACTAAGTATAAACACAATGGGATTAAAATACTCTGACCAAGATTTTATACTTTTAAATAATAAAATATTTAACTAAGTATACATGCCTACATTCATACTAAAATCAGTGTCACAATGACAAATACAAAAGTATTACGATTGTTGAATATCCCAAGTAAGCTTGAGGATGTATGGTCAGACCTGGGAGTGGCATAGGCTGATCAACTATGCTCGTCCGAGGAGTGATTATCATATGCCCAAGAATGGTTGTGATATGTCAACAAGTCTAAAAACTTACCGACACTACTACAATGAAAACACTAGAACAGAACATAAGTCTAAAATACTATAGGAGTATTTTATGTTACTATAATTACTTGTCTGAGAACTAAAAAGGTCTTTACTAGTAGGTCAATAGTTTTTAAGTGGATATGCTAAGGTTATATGAAATTTAAGTGTTATAGACTTAGAATATGTTATCTTTGCTTTACTTCCTGTTCCTTGTTTGGTTGATGATTTGGAGTTAGGGTCACTTATTCGAAGGTCTATCTTGTTTTGATTTCATATAATTGGTATATAGGATACAAGTATTGAAATAACTGGTAAAGATCATCTTGTAATTATCTTAAGTAGTACGCCTATTTATATAAGATTCTTATACCCCTTTTCTTGCATAGATATCATGGCTGGATTCCATCATCATGATGAATCGTACTTTCCACACCACGATAATGCTAGATGGCTTGAAGAAGAGCTAGAAGATGAGCATCCAATCCCTTTGGATGACCATCACGCATAAGGCTTCTCGGATGGACTTGAATCCGAGCCTGAAGTCAACAACCTACCCCAAGTAGGTCAAGCCCCAAATAACAAACCCCGACTGGCGTTTCAGGGCCCCACACCCTTGTGGGCAACCAACTTGGATCACTGGAGCGACGAACAGGGTGAAACCTTACCCTACAATGGGGACCAAAGCTTTTACAACCTAAGTGAGGGTGGCTCGGTTGACCAAGTCCTACCCATCATAGTCCGTAGGATTGCTCAGAATGTCGAGCAAGGTTGGGCAGCCATCAACTGGGTCATGGAGATTGATGTCAACTCTGGTGTCAACACGATCCGCATTCGCCATCTTAAAGAGGCGATGGAAAGGACTAGGAGGACCAATGAGACTCTGCAACAACAACTAGCTACCTCGCGAGTTGAAGTCATAGAACTTCGAGTTTGCCAGAGGGCTCATGAACGACACCTTGAAGAAGTGGTTCGTCAGCTGGAAGATCTTAGGGTTCACCCAAGGAATTCCCATCGTTGTTAGAGGATGTCTAGCACATATTTTCTTTTGATTAAGGAATGGACTTTCTTATCTGTGCTCTATGAAGCACTTGTCTGTAAAATATTCCTATCTTTCAGTACACTATCTAGTCTACTAAGTTGTCAAACATTTTCCCTCATATGCTTTGATGTAAGACCTACTTCTAGGTCATTTTTCCGGAACTCATTTACATTAGTAATACCAGTAATATTGACAGTTATCTAGTCTGTTGGAAAAATCTGTACTCTTGTGCTTGCCGACTCTCCTACTATACTACTATTTCATAACATACACTCATTCAACTATTGGACTATGGCGATTTAGCCCATGGAACACTCTCACTATACTTACAATTGACTCTAACTCTCCCATTCATCTTTATAAACTTATAGTTGAAGGATGCCTCCTTGCAAATCAACAAGGCGTAATCCTCCACCTCCAGCACCACCTCTTCTAGCAATCGATATGGAAACTCTGAATGCTGCAGTAGCTGCGGAAGTGGAAACTGCCATGGCTTAGTATGACTCCACCGGTGCCAGCGGAGGTGGAACGCCGGTTCATTCTACTCAAGGTGAAATCCTTGTGCGCTCGAGAGATTGCACCTACAAGGACTTCACTAACTGTAAGCCAAAGTCCTTCAAGGGGACTGGTGGAGTCATTGCCCTCTCGCAATGGTTCGAGAAGACGGAGTCAATCTTCGAGATTTGCTCCTGCCCTGCCACGAGAAAAGTTAAATTTGCTGCATGCACCTTCGAAGAGAAAGTCCAGACATGGTGGAATGGACATGTGAAGTCACTAACTCTGATAGTGGAAAATGACATGGGCTGGGAAACTCTTAAAGACCTAATGATTAAGGAGTATTGCCTAAGGGGTGAAATCCATATGTTGGAACAGGAGGTATGGAGCCTAACCATGAAGGGCTCCAACATTGTCACTTATACTGGCAGATTCAGCGAACTGGTGGCCCTCTGTCCCAACATGGTTCCCACAGGGGGAAAGGAAATCGAAAGGTACATCTGGGGACTAGTGCCTCCGTATCACGGAAATGTCTTATCGTCAAACCCTGCTACCTTCGACAGTGTCAAACGATTGGCACATCGGCTCGTTGATCATGGAGTCCAATCCCCGCCATTGATGAGAACCCTAACCATCTCAGAACCCTACAAACCCACTGACAACAACTTGAAGATCTGGGATGACAAGAAGAAACAAAAAGCTGCCAAAAAGCAGCAAATTGTGGCAGTTCATGTCGCGATAACACCTGCCGCTACTGCTCAAATGAAGCAGTACTCTAGAAACTTGCCTAAGTGCAACAAATGCAGTTTCCACCACAATGGACCCTGCCAGGAATTGCAGTGCTCCAACTGCAACAAGAAGGGACACACTATCCATTTCTGCAGATCCCCGAAGTCCGATCAACCAGGTACCTGGTGCTGGTGTGACTCAGTCATGCTATGGATGTGGCGAAGTGGGCCACTACAAAAGGGACTACCCCAAGGCAAGAAATGTTGGTGGAGTAGGAAGAGTTCTGGCTATAGGCCACGGGGAAGCAGTTACTGACCCTGCGGTCGTGACTGGTACGTTTCTCCTTGAAGACTCTTATGCATGCATACTATTTGATAGTGCGGCAGAGAGAAGCTTCATAAACCAGAAATTTCCACGCTTAATTAAACAACAACCACACACACTTAAAGAATCATTCACTATAGAAATGGCTAATTGGAAGACCGAGAGCACTATTTAGCATATACATAGGATGTACCCTAACTCTAGGTAGCCATTCATTTCCAATCGTCCTCATGTCATTCTCGATTAAAAGCTTTGACGTCATCATCGGCATGGATTGGTTGAGTCTTCATCGTGCCGACATCATGTGCTACAAGAAAGCGGTCCGTCTAAACCTTCCGTCTAACAAAACTCTTATTATCTACGGTGACAAACCTGACACGATTCTTCATATCATCTCAAGTATTCAAGCATAGAAGTATTTACGTAAAGAATGTCATGCATTGCTTGCTCACATTGTCGATACGAGCCTAGAAACGAAAGAACTAAAGAACATCTTGGTAGTGAGCGACATTCCCGACATCTTTCCAGAAGAACTACGCGGATTACCTCCGCAACGACAAGTCGAGTTCAAAATATACTTACATCCAGAACTATCTGGTCAACTTAATGAACTACTCAACAAGGGCTTTATTAGAATAAGTTTCTCACCCAGGCGAGCATCGATCTTGTTTGTTAAGAAGAAAGATAGATCTTTCCATATGTCTATCGACTATAGAGAACTCAACAAACTGACGGTCAAAAATTGTTACCCTCTGCCTCGCATAGATGATTTATTTGACGAACTACAAGGGGCGAGTTACTCTTCTAAGATTGATCTAAGATCCGGTTATCAACAATTACGAGTGCTAGAGGAGGATGTTCCAAAGATAGCCTTCTGAATTCGTTACGGACACTACGAGTTCATGGTGATGCCATTCGGATTGACCAATGCGCCCACAATATTCATGGACCTAATGAATAGAGTATGCCATCCTTACCTGGATCAATTCGTCATCGTCTTCATTAATGACATACTGATCCACTCTCGAAGTAAGGAGGAGCATGGCGATCATCTGCGAGAAGTTCTAGGAACCTTACAATCAGAGAAGGTCTATGTGAAATTCTTGATATGTGAATTTTGGATCTGAAGAGTCAAATTCTTAGGACACATGGTTAGTGAAAAAGGAATCCATGTGGACCCTTCCAAAATTAAATCCATTAAGAACTAGTCAGCACCGAAGACGCCTACAGAAATTCATCAATTTCTAGGTCTCGCTGGCTACTACCGCAGATTCATACATAACTTCTCTCGGATTGCGAAACCTCTTACTACACTGACCCAGAAGGGTGTGGCCTTTGACGGGGAAGAGAAACAAGAAAAAGCGTTTCAAACGCTGAAACCAGCCTTATGCTGGTGGCCTAACATGAAAGCAGGTTCAGATAAGATGTATCTGGATCTTCGTCATTACCAAAGCGCACAACACTCAATATTCCGTTCACCCAGGTTCAGATAAGATGTATCTGGATCTTAAAAAGTTATACTGGTGGCCTAACATGAAAGCAGAGATTGCTACCTTCGTGAGTAAATGCCTTACTTATGCAAAGGTCAAGGTCGAATACCAGAAACCCTCTAGTTTACTACAACAACCAGAGATACCATAATGGAGGTGGGAGCGGATCACTATAGACTTCATAACCAAGTTTCCCAAGAAAACATGTGGACTTGATACCATTTGGGTCATCGTCGATAGATTGACCAAGTCCGCTCACTTCCTGCCTATCAAAGAAACTGACAAGATGGAGAAGCTTACGAGAACACATATTAGGGAAATCATACGAATGCATGGTGTTCCTATATCCATTATCTCCGATAGAGATAGTAGGTTCACTTCGAGGTTCTGGCAGTCACTACAAGGTTCCTTAGGAACACGGCTAGACATGAGTACAACCTACCATCCTCAGACTGACAGATAAAGTGAGAGAACCATCCAAACACTGGAAGATATGTTGCAAGCCTGTGTGATCGACTTTGGGAAGGCATGGGATACTCACTTACCCCTTGTTGAATTTTCCTACAACAATAGTTATCACACGAGCATCAAGGCTGCTCCATTTGAAGCCCTCTATGGCCGGAAGTGCATATCCTCTCTGTGTTGGGCTAAAGTGGGTGACACCCTGTTAGCTAAAGGACGAGTTCCTGAAAGCACTCTCATAGGTCTGAAAATCATTTGGGAAACGACAGAGAAGATCATTCAGATTCGTGAATGATTGAAAGCCTCTAGAGACCGACAGAAAAGCTAAACAGATAAACGAAGGAAACCTTTGGAATTCCAGGTGGGAGACCGCATTCTTTTCAAAGTCTCACCCTGGAAGGGCTTGATACGCTTGGGAAAGTGTGGGAATCTCAATCCAAGATACATAGGGCCTTTCTAGATTCTCGCTAGAATCGACCGTATAGCTTACAAACTCAGCCTACTCCACAAACTCAGTAATGCACATGCTACATTCCACTTCTCATACTTGAAAAAGTGTCTGTCCGATGAGACTCTTATAATCCTACTCGACGAGATTGAGATCAACGAGAGCCTCAACTTTGTAAAAGAACATGTAGAGATCTTGGACCGTGAGGTCAAGCAGATGAAGCAAAGTCGCATCCCAATAGTGAAGGTTTGCTGGAACGCCAAGCGAGGACCGAAATTTACATGGGAGTGCAAGGATCAAATGAAATTGAAATATCCACATCTATTCGCTTAGTTATTCATAACTACTTTATTTGCTTAAACTCTAATTTCGGGACGAAATTCCCTCTAACGGGGGATGATGTGACAACCCGCAATTTTCAATTGTACAAACTCTACAGTCAAGCACTTCAAATAAAAGTCAAATACATTTCTGCTAATTTTTAGCCGGTTTAAAGTCTGTTTGAGTGTTTTTAATATTTATTCTTCAAATGAACGAATGAAAGGAAGTATTATCTAGGGTCTTGGAGTAGCAAACACACACATAACACCTTAATAAGGACTTCACGGCCAAACTTATGGAGTTTGGGTCGTGAACTCATGCATATAGCATGGGTTTACTCTTCATTCTCTCATTCTCTAACTTTCAACCTCAAGAACTCCTACCATTCTCTCTCAAGTATCATAACCCCTTTCATCCAATCTCCCAAAAATGTAAGTGTTTCTTCACTTGAATTGTTGTTATAACCTTACATCTAGTTGTTATACATCATTTCATTCATGGATTATTCATTTTCACTTAGATCTTCAAGTGTTCTCCAAGAACACACACTATTGTTCTGGGGTCGTGCACAACCTTTCAAGCTCTTTTATGGTAAGTATTCTTACCCTAGTGTGTTATAAGTCTTGTTTCACTTCTTATTCAACTAGAAAACACAAAGAAATAGAAGATCAAATGTGTTTAGAGACAAGACATGTTCTTGAGCCGTAAACCCTATTAGATGGGGCAAAGTGAACCCTAGTCCCTTCCTTTGCCTTGGATACTAGTCTAGATCACTTCCTTGAAATGTTTAGGACCTTAAACATCAAAAAGATCAAGAACACATAGAGTTTACAGCTGTAAACTCATATAGAAATGGTCCATACGTCGTAAACTCTATAAAGTGGTGCCATTGTGCCACTAATGCTTCCTAAGGCTTAGACTTGAGGTAAGGATAGTTCTTTATGACTTATAAGACCTCAAATATCAAAATGGTACTTAATACCATGAGTTTAATGCCGTAAACTCATGGGGAAATGACCCTGGGACGTAAACTCATGAGTTGTTACCATTTGGACCATAAACTCTTTTGAGAGGCCCTACACCCCTTAGATGCAACCCTAATGTACTCCTAGCACTTGAATAAAAGTGTTATCTGTGTTTTTAGGTGTATTTATTTGATTAATTAGTTGTTAAATGACTAACTGGATACATATATGTGTCAATATATGTTAAATAGGATCCGTGTGTGTGCTCAATTCTTCACTTGACCCTTAGCATCCTATACCATCCGTTCATCTAAACCACTCACTACAAGTGAGTTCATACCCCTTACTTAACCTTTTAAATGTTTTTAAATGCTTTTAGGGGGGGGGGGGGAAGAATACAAGTTGAATCACACTAGTTATTATATCAATCATATGTGATTAATAACTAGCATAAAAATGGATTTACTATACTTTAAACTGTTTTGCCAACAAAACTACTTTCAAATGATTCTCAAATACTTTACAAGTTAAACTCTTTATAAAACTTAGTTGTGGTTTCCAAATCTTTACTTTCAATTCTTTAAACTCTTATACTATCAAATCATGCCTGATACATATATAGTTATATAAATAAGGTTTGAAGGACTTAGGACTGATAATACACTCTATTTCCAATTCCTTGTTTGGTTGTGGACTTAGAGTACCCTATTGTTTATCCGAGTGTTGTTTGATCCTTAGTTATATATCATGTATATATGTATGGACATAAAATCTTGTTATCTTATTTCAATACACCCAGATATACACTCAACATTACTATTAAACTGTAATAGGTATAGTTTAGAGTTATACTACTTACTATTTCTAGTACAACGGAACATACAAAGAGTTAGTTCACATATGAGTCAATACATACTATAAATAATACATAAACTACACTATACAACTGAAAACACTATAATGAAATTCAGAAGGAACATACTACTCACCAGACAGAGAAAACATACACTAGTACACACTATTCATACATACTATATACTATACTAGAGAACTTACTATTCTGTCATGGCTTGTCTTGTATCCAGAGTCTACTAGAGGGAGAGCGTGAATTCATGTATAGATCTATACTGGACTGACCGTCCTACACCTTGCTACTAGCTATAGTAGGACCTACAGGTCTACGGGTGATGAATGTCATAACATCTCGACGTCTTACATCGTCGTGTTTCACTAGGTCGATCATGTATGGTTACAATTACATCACATTATACCTTAATTAACAATTGGTTTAAGGTAGTTAGTACAATTTTAGTTATAATATTATTATACTACAGTACTTCATTATTTTCCCTTTACATCTACTTTGTGATCTCGTCACAATAAAGAGTAATGTAAAAACTATATTTTTACTAATGATAGTCACATTTGGGAAAACACTCATTTTTACAAAGAACAAAAATATAGTATACTTGATGCCTTGGTAGAAGGCTTCTTTTAATGGAAAATATAGGATTTTGTAAGAGATATAAACAATGGTTACAAACATTTTACATACTTTTACACTCAAACACTTACAAACATTTTCATACAAATTATGACACTAAATACTTATGAACTCACCTGCTTTAATGCTGATAAAGTCTTTCAAAATAACTTGTATTCTCAGGTCATAAGTAGACAGGTACCGAGGCCAACTTTTGAGAAGTCAAGCACATACAAGACTCATCTTTTATTTTGATTCATATTTTGTTGTCTTATAAACCATAGAACACACTTGTATTAAAATTATATATTTAATGCAATGGATGATGTTGTTTACTTGTTTCCTATTATTCTGTGTTGTGATACTATACATGACGTCCTCTACCCCAGAACGTTTCCGCCGTTCTTGGTTTTGGGGTGTGACATATTCGCTAGAGAGCAAGAAATGTTGCTTGTTTCTACTTCAAATTGCTCCGATAAATCAACAGATAATCGCATGCATTGAACACGCTCCACTAGTGTTTGGCTCATCTGTTATGCCATTCCTCTTTATTGTGGTGTTAGCCGTACAGTTCGATGCCTCATTGTACCTTCTGTTTTGTTGAAGTTGTCAAACAAATCCTTTGAGAAATACAACCCATTTTCCATTTTGAGTGACTTAACATGGTTCCTGATTTGTTTCTCAACCATAGTCTTGCACTTGGTGAATCTCCAAAACACTTTATCTTCTTAAGTAACCATCGATAAGAGTCACAAATTATTGATATCCACCCTATGACGTCAAATGATAGAGACCTTATAGATCTGAGTGAACACACTATATAATCTCCTTGCTTGAGTGTTGAGCAGAACTGAACTTCACCATGCATTATATCTCTTGAACACAAGCTTCACCAGGTGTAGTAGTTATAGTTACATCTACACCAAACAACCACTTCTTGCTCATATGTCCCAACTTATGATGCCACAACTTTCTTTCAGTATCATAGTAATCCAAGTATTCAGATATTGTTGTCGTTCCCTAATCATCCTGCCTTCCACTATATGAATTCCATGATTCATTTTCCCCTTCATAACTACAAGAACATCCTTGGAGACCCTTAACTATTCACCATTTTCAAAAATCTTCAGTCCATCATTCACCAAACCTGTTCATTAGAGAATTTTTCTGATACTTATCACACAATTTTTCTCAAATCCTAGATGCACTTGTTTGATCCATGACCTTTCTCAGTACTTTGTCTGTCAAACTCAAAAGAATAGCACTATGCGCTCTTGCGAGAATATCTACATTCCTTTCAACTGCCATGTCTTTTGGTAATTTTGCTTCTCCTTCTAGTGTCGATGAACATCCACGTTGAACCAGAAGAGCCCTCATCTTCACCTTCCACAAAGTGAAGTCATTTGAACCATTTAACTTTTTGAAATCAAACTTGTGAGTTGACATCTTTAATTATAGGAACTCAAACAACAGATGATGTGATATTTTTAATGCACTAGTTTTTTATTTATATTTCCTTATCTATCACATCTAAACCATACCATACAGGTAGTAAACCTGATCAAGTATAATATAGTTTTGATAAGAAAGTGTGCCATGCTTAAGGGGAATGGTAGTGAATTAGTATTAGAGTTTTTTTATTATATGTTATACTAAATAAAATAAAACAATAAAAATGGTTTTTTATTATTATTATTATTATTATTATTATTATTATTATTATTATTATTAGATTTTAATTACATCAACAACTAAACTAACTAGATAAAATAATTAGAAACGAATTACTTTAGGTATTCTAGTTTAGATTGGATTAATTCTCAAAATCATATTTTGACTTTGTTAATAGTAAAAAGGATCTATTTGTTGGGTCCCTATATCTAACATGAGTAGTTAGTTTGACTGGATTTTCTTGTACTAATAATTAATGTACAACTAACATAATGATCATGGCAAGGCTTATGTCATCACTAACATCAAAAGCTATATCTCTCTCATGCACGCCACTCACAATTACGACCCGTGGAGGGACGTATTCACAACCTACGTCATTGCAATTGAAGTAATTAATTGATCATAATCTTAATAGTTTTGAAGGGTAGAACTACACCTACGAATTCTTAATGGTAGAAACTTGACCACATTGGTATAAAAATTGGGCTTTAAACACACAAACAACCCCCTCATTATGTACATTCTATGTTGGATTTTTTCCCCATCAATGTGTAAGGAAACGTTGCGCTATTGATGATAAGTTTTGCTAATATTAGTTATGATGAGTACAACCCATAATAACCTATTTTTATAAGTCAAGCCTGTTATTATATGATAGTGAGTTTCATGAATATATCTACCTTATTTTGATGATTTTCATCAACAATACACTTATAATGATGTGTTATTCCAAATATCTTTGATAAATGTTTATTTATAGTCACCAGTTATGAATATTATCGCGACAATTATTGTCTTTTGGGACACAAATGTAATTAAGCTATCAACTTAAATTATCTTTGCTAACATGTTTAATGGTTTATCATTGCTATTGTTTACATACACCAACACATGAAAAATTAAGCAAAAAATAATCTATATCACATGTTATTTCTTTTATTATGACTAGTGATAACTTTTAATGACATGTTGAATATTATATCGTAAATATTCTGTACATTTTCTCACTCACAAGAAAATTAAACGGTGACCATGAAATACTTATAGTGATGTACTTTTTTTTTTATTTAGAGTGATAAATATGTACTTATATTCCCTGTTTATAAATACTATTTTGACCATTATTGAGTTTTTGAGACATAAATGTAATTAAGATGTGGGTGTAAGTTATCTTTACTAACACGTTTAATATTCTATCATCATAATTGTTAACATACACCAAAAAATAAAAATGTAAGTTATCACAAAAAAATGATATATACCGACTTATAATTTTTATTGATAACTTTTAGTGCCATGTTATATATTATCTCGTGAAGACTGTGTACTTTTCCTCACTCACAAGAAATTAAATGGTGACTATAAAATAATTATAGTTATTTTTTTTCTTTTGATTGATAAATGAGTATTTATAACAACCGTTTACAAATATTATCGTTGTCATTGTTGACTTTTGGAGACACAAATGTAATTAAGTTGTCGGCATAAGTTATCATTACTAAAACGTTAAATTTTTATCATTTCTTGTTTTCATACAATGACAAATAAAAATTTGAATAGTCACAAAGATTATCTATATTCATGTGTTATTTTCATTATTATGATTATTGATAACTTTTAGTTACATGTTTAATATTATATTGGGAATATTATGTAGACTTGCTGACACACATGTTATTTCTTTTATTATGAGTAGTGATAACTTTTAATGACATATTATATATTATATTGTAAATATTGTATACATTTCCTCACTCATAAGAAAATTAAACGGTGACCATGAAATACTTATAGTGATGTACTGTTTTTTTCTTTAGAGTGACAAATATGTACTTATAGTCACATTTATAAATAATATTATGACCATTATTTAGTTTTTTAGACATAAATGTAATTAAGATGTGGGTGTAAGTTATCTTTAGGGAGATGATTTGTACACAACAATTTTTCTCCATACACAACAATTGGTGCTTTAAAATATCGTATTGTACAACTCTATAATGCATAAATTGTTGTGTATGGCAAAAAACGGTTGTGTACAAACCACTTCCCTTATCTTTACTAACACGTTTAATGTTTTATCATTATAATTGTTAACATACGCCGAAAAATAAAAATGTAATTAATCACCAAAAATGATCTATACCAATGTATAATTTCTATTGATAACTTTTAGTGACATGTTATATATTATATCATGAAGACTGTGTATATTTCCTCACTTGCAAGAAATTATATGGTGACTATAAAATAATTATAGTTAATTTTTTTTCTTTAGAGTGATAAATGCGTGTTTATAATGACCGTTTACAAATACTATCGCTGTCGTTGTTGACTTTTGAAGATACAAATGTAATTAAGTTGTCGACATAACTTATCTTTACTAAAACGTTAAATGGTTTATCATTTCTATTGCTTACATACAATGAAAAATAAAAATTTAAATAATCACAAGGATGATCTATTTTCATGTGCTATTTTTTTATTATGATTATTGATAACTTTTTTTTACATATTTAATATTATATTGTAAATATTATGTACATTTACTCACAAACAAGAACTTAAGCGGTAACCATCAAATACTAATCAGGATGTTGTTTTTCCTTAAAAGATATAAATATGTACTTATATTCAAAATTTATAAATATTACTACTAATATTACTGACTTTTGGAGATACAAATGTAATAAAGGTTTTGGCATATGTTATCTTACTAACATATTTAATGGTGTTAGGAAGTAAAGCGGCTAACAAGCAAAACTATAAGCACACAAGACACAATATTTGCGTAGTTGGTCAAGGTAACCTACATTGATGGGGAGAAGAGGAGTATTATTTATTTATGAGTTTTTTAACAGTGGTTACAGATACAATTTTCACAGAGATTCGCCTAACACTCTAGAATTCAAGATGCAAAATGACCTCGCATGCATCCTTATTTGTAATTGAGCGATCAGACTTAAAACCCTAATGGGCCAAGCCTATTGGTCATAGGCCTATTAAAGGTCACAATCTATCGTATTCCGCAATGCAGCGTCTTCTAGAACATTCTTCCATGTCATACACCCATGAGCATCAACAACAAATGCTGGACCACCTTGACCATAGTGGAGCATCATGATGCACAAGTAGCACATCATGAACACTAATGTCCCAAAATCGATCATGGTGGCAGAACATGGTGTATTTCTTGAGCATGATCATCTTCTAAGCATACGTTGGTCAACATGGCACAACAAAGGATTATAGAACGCACATCATGCACCCAGATGGTCCTTCATAGCGCAACATCTCACCAAGATGGCACAACTTCTCCTCCTAGGCATAACTTCACTCCTTGATGGTGTAACGTCAACCCTTTGGCGCAAACGCTCCATGCGGAACATCAAGCGTTCTCTTCAAGTGCCGCAAGATCCACTTGACCAATTCCTAATAAGCTTTCTTCCGATTTCCTTGAACTGCCAAAGAAGCACCAACACATTTTCATTGTTCATGATAGAATAACCACAAGGCTTTGTTAATGTAGTGATTAGTGTATAACCATCCTTCTCTTCTGTCACTCTGATTCTTCATCCTTGATATCTTCTTTTTTGCTCCTATATTGTTAATCATAAGCTCATTCTCCAGAAGCTTCCTCAAGTTTTCTTCCATTGCATCGAAATGACAAAACACATCTTCCTATGGTTTTTCAAGGGATTCCTCATGTCTATGTTGTTCAATTCCATCCCGTTGTTCCACATTTATCAAAAAATTGTGTTGTATTTCTGTTTCAAACTCCACCTTGTGGCTAGCATCCTGATTGTGTCGTACTTCTGTCACTTCATTGCCCTTGGCTCTAGTTTACCATCATTCACACGAGCGTTTGCAGGGCATCCAAACATTCGATAACCAGAACTGGCAGAGGATTTCCCAGACAACGCCTATTAAGGAGTCTTATAATCAGTTGTAGTTGATAGAGATCTATTCAGTAGAGAGCAATAAATGTTGCTTGTTTCTGCTTAAAATTGCCCTGATAAATCAACAGATAATCCCATGCATTGAGCATGCTCCACTAGTGTTTGGCTCATCTATTATGCCACTCCTCTTTATTGTGGTGTTAGCCGTACAGTTCAATGCCTCATCATACCTTCTGTTTTGTTGAAGTTGTCAAACGAATCCTTGGAGAACTACAATCCATTTTCCGTTTTGAGTGACCTGACATGGTTCCCAATTTGTTTCTCAACCATAGTCTTGCATTTGTTGAACCTACCAAACACTTTATCTTCTTGAGTAACCATCGATAAAAGTCACAAATTATTTATATCCAACATAAGACTTCACATGATAGAGACCCTATAGTTCTGAGTGAACACACTATAAAATCTCCTTGCTTGAGTGTTGAGCGGAACTAAACTTCACCATGCATTCAATCTGTTGAACACAAGCTTCACCAGGTGTAGTTTTTATAGTTAAATCTACACCAAAATACCACTTCTTGCTCATATGTCCCAACTTATGATGCCACAGCCTCCTTTCATCATCATACTAACCCAAGTATTAGGATATAATTGTCTTTCCCTAATCATCCTGCCTTCCAGGATATGAATTCCATGATTCATTTTCCCCTTCATAACTACAAGAGCACCCTTGGAGACCCTTAACTATTCACCATTTTTAAAAACCTTCAGTCCATCATTCGCCAAACCTGTTCATTAGAGAATTTTTCTGATACTTATCACACAATTTTTCCCAAATCCCAGATGCACTCGTTTGATCCATGACCTTTCGCAGGACTTTGTCTATCAAACTCAAAAGAATAGCACTATGCGCTCTTGCGAGAATACCCACATTCCTTTCAACTGCCATGTCCTTCGGTAATTTTTGTCACACCCCAAAACAGAGAACGGCGGAAACATTCTGGGGCGGAGGACGTCATGTATAATATCAACAAAAATGTAAAGTAGTAAACAAGCAACAACATCATCCATTGCATTAATAAAATAATTATTATACAATTGTATTCTGTCAAATTTTGATAAACACTAAAGCCTAAATCAACATGAAAGAGAAGTCTTGAACAAGCTCCATCTTCCTTTCTCCTTGCATCGGTACCTGTCTATGATGACCTGAGGATACAAGTAATTTTGAAAGCAAGTATCATCTTTGAAGCTGGTGAGATCATAAGTATTTAGTGTCTTAATTTTTATGTAAGAATTTGTAAGTCTATGTATTGTAAGAATTTGAAAAAGTTTGCATCTCTCAGAAAAACCTATATTTTCTATTAAAGTAGCCTTCTACCAAGGCTTAACTATTTTGTATGCTCGTTTGATGTAAAAGTGTGTAATTTCCCAAGTGTAACTATCATCATCCAAAAATATAGTTTGTACATTTAAAGTTTAAGTGAGGTTATCGCTAAAAATGTAATGGGTAAATCATTGTAGTACTGTAGTTTTGTATTATAGGAATTACTGCTGTACTAACTACCTTAAACCGGATTTATATTAAGGTATAATGTGATAATTGCACCATACTATCGACTGACAACAACGACATAAAGAACGGTCGTAATAACGAAATGACGTTTGGCACCCGCAGACCTGCAGGTCCGGCTGTAGCTAGCAGCAAGGTGTAGGATTGTCAATCCAGTATAGATCTATACGCAAACTCAACGCTCTCCCTCCAATAGAATTCTCGCTACAACTCGGGCCATGATATTTAAGGCAAGCTCCGATACAGTGGATCACAATTGTTAACGTATTAATGTAAGGGTAATGTTTCTTGTTCTAGTATAGTTGTATATGTTTGTGTCCTAGTATAGTTGTATATGTAATGTTCTAGAATGTATTGACTCATGAATGAACTGACTCATTGTATGATATCGCGTTCTAGTAACGGTTCTAGTATCTTCCTAAACTACCCATATGGTAGTTTACTAGCAGGCTAACTGGTACGTATGGTCATGGATGTATACCCTTACTAACTAAGGGCATGGGATGAACTAGAAAGACCTTTTATGACTATATATGTACACATGATATATAACTAATATTTAAACGACTTTCGGAGGAATACCCAATATCCCACCAGACCACATCTGAAGGCGCGAAAAGGAAATAGGGTGGATAGCCTTCCTAAGTCTTTTAAACATTTCTTATATAACTATACATATAGAGGCATGCAATTTATAATTTAAAAGCATAAATAAATTTTGTAAGACATTTGAAACAATAATATTATTTTAAGAAAAGATCGACTTGATGTCGATTTATAAAACAATTTGAAGGCATAAGTATGATAAAACAGTTTTGAGTATAAGGAAACATTTGATTGAAACACAGTTGTAAATAATTTTGAAAGGTAATGTACAGAGTAAGATGTACAGTGTAAAAAAGGAGTTTAAAACATATAAAATGTTTATAAAAAGTCATTTGAAGGAAACTGTTTGGTAAAACGGCTAAGGAGTAGCCAAGTCTTTTGAATCGTGTATATTAATCACATGTGATTGATGTAATAACTAGCGTAATTATACTTATTAATCGCATGTGATTGATATAATACTAGCATGATTCTACTTGTATCCCCCCCATGAAACATTTAAAAGTAGCTTAAAACATTAGTTAAGGGGTACGAACTCACTTGATTGAAGTGGTCGATTTGAAGTAGTCGAGAGAAGAATCGAGCAGAACTTCGATAGGAAGAGTTGAAAACGCGGGAAAATCTCGGGATTCTCGGGAATCTCGGGAATCTCGGGAACACAAAACCTTCCTTCAGGACTTGAAGGTGAAAAACCGGGGCTTTGGGAGGGTCTCGGGGGCTTAAACACAAAGTTTCGGCACGAGAAAGAAGGGAACTGAGCAATGGAGCTCGGAACCCTTGAAATCTACTTATAGGGTCGTTTTTGGGGTGTGCCACGTCGTGGCAAGTGATGGCCACATTGTGGGGAGTCAAAATTATCCTCTTCCATTGATTGGACTCCCTCAGTCACTTGCCGGGTCGCGGCAAGCTTGTGCCACGTCGTGGCAAGCCTGACAGCCTCGGATTTTGGACCCCGAACTTGTAAAATCCATAACTTTCGCGTACAACCTTCATTTTCGACGTTCTTTATATGCATGCGTAGCTAAAAACATGATCTACAACTCTCGTTTAGACTTCATTGGCTAATTTTGAGTGTATTTTTAATTATTTATTTTTAACGGGTCGGGACACTAAAATTCCGTTAAAAATCCATAACTTCTTCATCTGATGTCTGTTTTCGTCAGACTTTTCGCCGTTGCGCTACTAATGTTGAGACCTTAGATTCTCATTTAGGTTGTTTTGGTCAAAAGTATCTCGAGCTCTATTTCGAGTTTTTAGCTGTCTACTGCTATACCCGAATCTTGGAAAAATCATAACTTTCTCATACGAAGTCAGATTTGGACGTTCTTTTTATGTACTCTCACGGTTTGAGGTTATCTATAACTTTCATTTAGATACTTAAGGCTAAAAACTATTGTATTGAAACTTCGCGTTTTTCGTTTAATCAGTGTTGTCGGTTTTGCCGAGAATCTTCGGTTGGTCATAACTTCTTCGTTATAACTCGGATTTTAGGGTTCTTTATATGTAAAAAAAACCTTGATACGATTCCTACTACTTTATTTAACCCAAATAAGATTTTAGGAAAGTTATATTTTGACCTAAATTTGATTGGTTTTACATTACATTGTCTCGAAATATCGGGTTGTCACATTATCCCCCCGTTAGAAGGAATTTCATCCCGAAATTGGAATTTAAGCAAGGAAGTATGCACGAATGATCGAGTCCTGAGGAGGAAACTTGCTAATTGATTGGTTCTAGTGCACCTAAGTGATAACGGGTTCTCGGTTGGCATTCCAACGAACCTTCACTAACTGGCGATGGCGTTTCTTCGTCTGCTTGACCTCTCGGTCGAGGGTCACTACGGTTCTAATACGAAGGCGAGGATATC
Source organism: Lactuca saligna (assembly GCF_052625555.1). Taxonomy (NCBI): domain Eukaryota; kingdom Viridiplantae; phylum Streptophyta; class Magnoliopsida; order Asterales; family Asteraceae; genus Lactuca; species Lactuca saligna. The sequence continues at coordinate 74,722,869 of NC_136422.1, forward strand.
GACTAGTGGACTTGCAAGAGTCCTAATGGAAAGGTATGGTTTCACGATCAAGATGCGAAGAGTAGAAAGTACGTTACTGAGTTCGCGGAGTAGGTCTAGTTTGTGTGAGGCACAGGACCGATTCTGATAAGAATCTCGGAGGTCCTGTCTACCTTGGATTTAGCTTTCCACGCTTTATGAAGCGTATTAAGCCATTTCAAAAGCGAGTTATCCTAGACAACTTGGTCAGTCACTTGGAATCTCAAAGGTTCCTTTTCTTGCGTAACCTCCCAGTTAAAGGACATCCCTTGCTTGGTCAAAGTCGTACGAGTTTCTGTAGCTTGCGAGGAGTTCTGAATGAACTAAGGCGGTAGGTTGGTAAGACCTAGAATCTGGCGAAAGACTGTCGGCGTCTCTGATGTCGATAAATGCTCAACGGTTTTGACAAATTGCAAGAGTGCTCATAATTTCTCACATTACTAACAGTGTGTCTTTGGAAATTTCACTCTTCAATTTCAAAACTCTTGCTTTGAGAACATCGCTAAAAGTTCCTCTGATTGAAATGTTTTCCCATGGGTTCCTTCTTACTACAAGGGTAGATAAGTAAGTCATTACATGGAGAAATGACGAACTGATCCAGGTAAGAAAGACGTACCCTACTCGTTTAGCTCATAAAAGCTATGGGCGTATTGGTCCTATCCGAAGGGTATCACTACGGACTCGAAGTGTCTGCATCGAGTTCAGGAGATAGTCTTCCGGACATCTTTCCCTAACACTCAAACTGGTGATATTCGGATCTTGGATCCATTCCTGGAAGTATGTCACACCCCAAAACCACGAACGGAGGAAACGTTCAGGGGTGGAGGACGTCATGTACAGTATCACAACAGTGTAATATAATAAACAAGCAACAACATCATCCATTGCATTATAAGTAAAGTTTGATACATGTGTGTTCTTTCATTGTAATAAGACACCAAAAATGTACAATCAAAATAAAAGACGAGACTTGTCTGTTGCGTCTTCTCACAACCTGTCCTCCGTACCTATCTACTGGCGACCTGAGAATACAAGTTATTTTGAAAGAGAGTATCAGCTTTAAAGCTGGTGAGTTCATAAGTATATAAGTGTCATTGCTTTGTTTGTGAAAACCTGCTATGAATGCCATGAAAAACCTTTACGTGAAAATGTTGAGGTAAGTATGAAATCCCTAGAAAAACCCTTATTTTCTATAAGTATGAAGTGTAGTCATCTACCAAGACCCAAATGTTTTATATAAATGAAGTGTAGTCTTCTACCAAGACTCGAATGTTTTGTATGTGTGAAATGCAGTCTTCTACCAAGACTCGAATGTTTTGTATGTATGAAGTATCTTTCCTTTGTGTAGACTAGTACTAACAGTGCTTAGTCTAACTCATCATTTATGTGAAAGATATCACAAAATAAAGTAAACAGGAAAAATATGATATGGTAAGTATTGTCTCTGGCTACTAAGACCAACACTACGTCTCATGAAACGAAAGTTAGACCCTGAGGAACATCCGAAGAGTGTCCCCTCATCCCCTGTAGCAGCAGCAGGATGGAAGGAGGGTTAGTCCCTGAATCGATCTCTTGACGTAGATCGTCAACTTAATGATCCTCCGAAGATTCACATCTCGTCCACTGTTGCAACAGCGGGCGGAGGGATAGTTAGTCCCGTCACTGACCACAAATCAAGTGACTACTTTAGACATCCGTAAACGCCATCTCTCACTGGCGCTAATTAGTGAGATTCGGAATGGTAAGTCCCGCTGAAAACATCCCCTCGAACGGGAATAGGAAAGACAATTTATACAGTAAATACTAATAAATCATCCTCTTAGATCTAGTTCAAGTATCCAAGATAAGTAAGTACAAATAATGTACGCACTAAGAAGTTTCCCTGTCTAGAATTCATGTAAGTGTGTTCATGTAACAGGTAAGTATATGTAATCATATTCATGTATCATAGAAACCTAAGTACGTGTAATCATGTATCATGTAAGGCATTAGTATAGACTCATGAATGAACTGACTCTTGTTTGATATTCTCTGACTATCCCTATGATAGTTAACCTAGAAAGTATATTGTTGTTCAAGTAGGTTTATGCAAGGTATCTAGGAGCTTTGAACCATAATGTAAAGTGACTTAAAGTCTACAATTCAAAACTAATACTTCTGTTGTCTAAGTATTTTAAGATAGAAAACCCTTTGACGTGACTTCCTTTGAAATATGTGAAATCTACTGAGTGAAAACATAGTTATAAAATACATAAAACTGATTTAATAACATGTTTGTTTCTACTTGTATTCCCCCCCCCATTAAAGCATTTAAAATCCTTTAAAACATTGATTACGGGGTATGAACTCACCTGTAGTGGGTGATTGGAATGAACTGAACGGTATCGGATGGCTAGGTGTCAAGCGAGGACTTGTGCACACACTACGATCCTAATGAACATATAATCACACATATATGCACTCAATTAGACACCAAAGGCTAATGGATAAAGTTTAGTACATCTTAGATATAGATAACACTTTATGTAAGTGTTTTAAGCCGTAAGGACTTCATCTAAGATATTGTGGGACAGGGTACTTGAGTTTAGGGTTTCCAAAGGACCCCATATGAGAGTGTACTCTCTCTAAACCATCACACATGGAGTTTACGGTTGTAAACTATGGAGTTTACGGCCGTAAACTCCCAAACATGTGTGTTTGGTGTGTTTTGAAGTCCAATATGCTTTCTAGAATTATTCTAACCTTGTGACTATGTTCTTAGAAGGGTTTAAGGCCTAGAAGTACTCCAAATAGGATTTCACGGGCTAAAGGACATTTCCCTTTGGAGTTTACGGCCGTAAACTCCCTTGGGGTGATTCCTTGGTTGATTTCAAGCCTCTTGTACTAGTGGGATGTGTTCTAGACTTTTAATCCTAGCATATGAAGGCATTAGGCACCACTTAGTGCACTTTATAGGAGTTTACGGCCCAAGAACTATGCCTTGGCCGTAAACTCACTTGTTCATGTGATTTTGGTGTGGTTTGGTCGTTCCATTTAGTGGGTACAATTTCTTGTGAAGGGCTAGGACCTTAGGTGTCATGAAAACATCATTTGTGACCATTTACATGGAGTTTACGGCCTAGGAGAGTTCTGGGCCGTAAACTCACTTTCTTTTGTGTCATTTGAAGTGTTTAAGACCTTAAGCTACTTGGGGAATTAACCTAGATGCAAGCCTTAAAGTCCTTTAGTCCAAAAACCACCACTTAGGCCTTTGAAATGGAGTTTACGGCCTAAGAGAGTTCTGGCCGTAAACTCCCAATCTTGGGTGGTTTTGTGTGTGATTTCATGTCCCTAATGTGTTTACCTAATGTCCTAAGGCCTTATTCAAGCATCAATGTTGGTTTTGGCCTTGTTTCAGGAGTTTACCGCCCAAGAACACCTTGGGGAGTAAACTCCTAGATCTCATGATTTAGCCATCTAAATAATGTTATTAGCATCTAATATGTATTATAACACTACTAGAAAGAGTGACTCACGTTTTGGTATAAAAACCCGAAGATCCGTCAGAGAGAAAATGGCTTTTCTCTAGTCAGAAATGTGAATAATGAATTAATTTAGTTCAGAAAACTATTTATAGTCCTGAAATATTTTGGCAGAAAATATTTTTATTCCTGAAATGATCCCTAATAAATTAGAGTGTTGGAATAACAGTGTTGCACCAAACCCTAGGTTCACACACTCTCCTGATATTTCCTGAAGTGTAAACCTTGAATTTCTCAAATTCACGCGAAAAGTCTGAAAATTAACTGTGACTGCTACAACTTCTATTGAAGTGATATAGTTTGTACAGAATGGAAATTTCGAGTTGTCACATCATCCCCCCGTTAGAAGGAATTTCGTCCCGAATTTAGAATGTAAGAAAATAGGAAATTACAAATAACTAAGCAAAAAGGTGAGGGTATTTCAGTTTCATCTGATCCTCACGTTCCCAAGTGAATTCCGGTCCACGTCTTGCGTTCCAGCGCACCTTCACTATCGGGATACGGCTCTGTTTTGTTTGCTTGACCTCTCGGTCCATGATCTCTACTGGTTCCTCCACGAAATTGAGGCTCTCGTTGATCTCGATCTCGTCGAGTGGAATAACAAGAGTCTCGTCGGATAGACACTTTTTCAAGTTCGAGACGTGGAAGGTAGGATGTACGTTACTGAGTTCTTGCGGTTGATTGAGTTTGTACGCAACAAGGCCGATTCTCGCAAGAATCTCGAAAGGCCCTATGTATCTTGGATTGAGCTTCCCACGCTTTCTGAAGAGTATCAAGCCCTTCCAGGGTGAGACTTTCAGTAGGACTCGATCGCCCACCTGGAACTCCAATGGTTTCCTACGCTCGTCGGCGTAGCTTTTCTGTCGGTCTCTAGAGGCTTTTAGTCGTTCACGAATTTGAACGATCTTCTCTGTCGTTTCCCGAATGATCTCCGGACCTGTGAGAGTGCTTTCAGGAACTCGTCCCTTGGCTAACTGGGTATCACCCACTTCAGCCCAGCACAGAGGGGATACGCACTTTCGGCCATAGAGGGCCTCGAATGGAGCTGCCTTAATGCTCGTGTGATAACTATTGTTGTAGGAAAATTCAACAAGGGGTAAGTGAGTATCCCAAGCTTTTCCAAAGTCTATCACACAGGCGCGCAACATATCTTCTAAGGTTTGGATAGTTCTCTCACTTTGCCCGTCGGTCTGTGGATGGTAGGCTGTACTCATGTCCAGCCTAGTTCCTAGGGAACTTTCTAATGACTGCCAGAACCTCGAAGTGAATCTGCTATCTCGGTCTGAGATGATAGATAAAGGAACACCGTGCCGTCTTACAATCTCCCTAATGTAAGTTCTGGTAAGTCTGTCCATCTTGTCTGTTTCTTTGATCGGTAGGAAGTGTGCAGACTTGGTCAGTCTATCGACAATGACCCATATGGAATCAAGTCCACCCGTCGTCTTGGGTAACTTGGTTATGAAGTCCATAGTGATTCGCTCCCACTTCCATTCTGGTATCTCCGGTTGTTGTAGAAGACCGGAGGGTTTCTGGTATTCGACCTTGACCTTTGCGCAAGTAAGGCATTTACTCACGAAGGTAGCAATATCTGCTTTCATGTTAGGCCACCAATATAGCTTTTTAAGATCCAGATACATCTTATCGGAACTCGGGTGGACGGAATAACGAGTGTTGTGAGCTTCGGTCATGACCAAGTCTCTGAAGCCACCGTGTTTCAGTGTCCAGATCCGATCCATGAGGTATAAGGCTCCGCGACCCTTGGCTTCCAAGTTCTTATCCATCCCTCTTAGGGATTCACCCGCCACATTTTCAGGTTTCAAAGCGTCGAGCTGAGCCTCCTTTATTTGTGTGGACAAGTGCGAATGGGTGGTTAGAGTCAAAGATTTGACCCTACGACCAGTATTTTCTTTCTGACTTAGGGCGTCGGCTACTACATTGGCTTTACCCGGATGATAACGAATTTTGCATTCGTAATCACTAAGTAGCTCGACCCACCGTCGTTGTCTCATGTCGAGCTCTTTGTGGTCAAAGATGTGTTGTAGACTCTTATGGTCTGTAAAGATCGTGCTTTTGGTACCGTATAGGTAGTGTCACCAGATCTTTAGGGCAAACACAACCGCTCCTAGCTCGAGATCGTGGGTTGTGTAGTTAACCTCATGTGTCTTCAGCTGTCTCGAGGCATAGGCTATAACCTTACCTCGCTGCATCAGAACACATCCGAGTCCTTGGTTTGATGCATCGCAATATACAATGAAGTCTTCTATTCCTTCGGGAAGGGATAGTATCGGGGTGGTGCACAAGGCTCGTTTGAGTGTTTGGAACGCTCTTTCCTGTTTCTCCTCCCAGTCGAAGGCCATGCATTTCTGGGTCAGGACTGTAAGAGGTTTCGCTATGCTGGAGAAGTTCTGAATGAACCTGTGATAGTAGCCAGCTAGACCTAGAAATTGACGAATTTCGGTAGGTGTCTTTGGTGCTGACCAGTTCTCAATGGCCTTAATCTTGGAGGGGTCCACATGTATACCTTCTTCGCTAACCACATGGCCCAAAAATTCGACTCGTCGAATCCAAAATTCTCACTTCGAGAACTTCGCGTAGAGCTTCTCCGCTCGTAGTGTTTCTAGGATTTTACGGAGATGTTGAATATGTTCCTCCTTACTTCGAGAGTAGATGAGTATGTCATCAATGAAGATGATGACGAAATGATCCAAGTAAGGACGAAACACCGTATTCATCAGATCCATGAATACTGCGGGTGCGTTAGTTAATCCGAATGGCATCACTACAAACTCGTAGTGCCCATAACGAGTTCGGAAGGCTGTCTTGGGAACATCCTCCTCTAACACTCGTAGTTGGTGATATCCGGATCGCAGATCAATCTTTGAGAAGTAGTTGGCTCCTTGAAGTTGATCAAACAAATCGTCAATGCAGGGCAAGGGGTAACGATTTTTAATGGTAAGTTTGTTGAGTTCTCTATAGTCGATGCACATGCGAAACGATCCATCTTTCTTCTTGACGAACAAGACCGGTGCTCCCCATGGTGAGAAACTTGGTCAAATGAATCCCTTCTTGAGAAGTTCGTTAAGTTGACTGGAAAGTTCCTGCATCTCGGCCGGTGCTAAACGATAAGGAGATTTGGCTACTGGTGTAGCTCCTGGCGCTAAGTCGATTCTGAACTCGACTTGGCGTTGTGGTGGCAAACCGAGAAGTTCTTCTGGGAATATGTCGGGAAAATTGCGTACTTCTGGAATTTTCTGGATGTCTTGCAGTTCTTGACTGGTATCGACGACGTGTGCTAGGAATGCATGATATTCCTTTCGCAAGCACTTCTGGGCTTGAATGCACGAAATGATACGAAGGTTCGTACTAGGTTTGTCGCTGTAGATAGTTAAGGTTTCGTTGTTAGGAAGGTTAAGACGGACTGCTTTTTCAAAGCATAGGATATCGGCGCGAAGAAGACTCAACCAATCCATACCGATGATAACGTCGAAACATTTAATTGTGACTGGCATGAGATCTATCTTGAAAGTATGGCCATCTAAAGTTAAGGTACAACCTACGTATATGCAATTTGTACTCTCTGTTTTCCCGTTAGCCATTTCTACCGTGAATGAATTTTCTAATGCACATGGTTTTTGTTTAAGCAGGTGTGCAAATTTGTGACTTACAAAACTTTTCTCGGCTCCACTATCGAAAAGTATGCAAGCATATGAGTTATCGAGGAGGAACGTACCGGTAACTATCGTAGGATCAGCTACTGCTTCCTCGTGACCTAAGGCCATAACTCTTCCCACTCCTCCAGTCATCCCTGCTTTAGGGCAGTTCCTCTTGTAATGGCCCACCTCGCCACATCCGTAGCAAGCTTGGCCCATACCGGCGTTAGGAACTTGAGCAGCTTGAGCTGTTGGAATTTTGCAGAAGCGGACGGTATGTCCCTTCTTGTTGCAGTTAGAGCAATGCATCTCTCTGCAAGGTCCGAGGTGATGGAAGTTGCACTTGGTGCACTTCGGGAGGGTTCCAGCATATGTCCTTGCTGGTAAGAGGTTGGCAGGGGCAACAGGAGTAACTGTGGCAGCATTGATCGCCACAAGTGGTTGCTTATTGGAGGATCCTTGCGGAGCTCCTCTTTTCCTCTTATTCCACCCCTTCTTGTGGTAGTCGGGGTTGGACTTTTGTGGTACAGGTGTAGGGATTGACGTGATCTGGGGTTTCCTGTGATCGATGAGGGATTGTGCTAGTTCCTTGGCGCTATCGAAGGTAATAGGCCTGGAAGCGATCACACTTGACTAGATCTGGGGCGACAGTCCCCAGATATATCTTTCTATCTTTTTGCTCTGGGAAGCAACCATGTCGGGGCATAAGTTTGCCAGATCACAGAACCTATTCGTGTAGGTTCCTATGTCGGATCCAACCATTTGCAGGTTCCAGAGTTCCTGCTCGAGTTTTTGTACTTCTCCCCGAGGGCAATACTCCCTCATCAGCATGTCCTTCAAGTGTTCCCAGTTGATGGAATACGCCACCACCAGGGTTAGGGATTTAACATGGCCGTTCCACCATGTTAGTGCCCTATCGGCATAGGTAGAAGCTGCAAACTTGACCTTGTTGTTTTCCTGGCACGCGCAGATTTCAAAGATAGATTCCATCTTTTTGATCCACTGCCTTAACACCATAACCCCACCAGTACCATTGAAGCTGCGGGGTTTGGCATTCGTGAAGTCTTTGTAGGTGCATTCCCTAGGGTGTCCATGGCTTTCGCCGTGGTTTGAGGGTGGTGCACCTGTTCCTGATCCACTAGGGGCAGGAGTGTTGATTGCTGACACAGCAACTGCAACTGCTGCTGTGAAAGCTGCCTGGAACATGTTGGCATCAAAGGGGTTAGGTGGTAGAGGAGGTTGAGTTTGTGGTTGTGGTGGTGGAGGAGGCGGTGGTATCGGTGTTTCGTTGATTGGATTACGCCTTGTACTTCTGCGTGGAGGCATCTTTAACTATACGTTTAAAAGATGACGACAAGGATAAGAATAAACGCTTTATGAATGTGTCCCATGGACTAACTCCCCATAGTCCAACAACAGAATGGATATAATAACTAACTGAAAGTGACAGCATTTGGATAATAATTTCCATATGATTAGATATCTGTCAAGAATACTGGAATTACAGATGTAATAAGTTCGGGAAAAATGGCCTAAAAGTAGGCCTTACATCAACCAAGCTGGAAAACTTTGACAGACTTAAGACTCGACCATGACCTAACATGTCTAAGATTTATACAGGTAAGAAATTAGACCAAAGTTTTACATAAACTAGGTTATATCCAAAAGATGAGATAACGATAATCTATCGGCGACGAGAACTACGAGCATGAGTCCTTGATCCCGACAGTAGACGTTCGATGTCCCTTATATGCCTGTTCGACCTTGCTTGTTGAGCACGAAGTTCTCTAACTTCAGCTCGGGTTTCAGCAAGTTCTCTTTGCAGATTTGCATTCCGGGCCAGAGTCCTTTCATGAGCCGACTCTAGTTGGCGAATATGGACAGTGTTAACACCAGAGTTAGCGTCAACTTCCGAGACTTGATTAATAGCTGCTTGAGTAATGATTGCGTTCCGAGAAATCCTACGCACCATGATTGGTAGTACTCTATCAGCAGAACCTCCTTCAGTGAGGTTGTAGAAACTTCGGTCTCCATTGTAGGGAATGGGTTGACCTTGTTCCTGACTCCATTCAATTAAGTTAATGGCCCACAAGGGTGTGGGTCCTTGAAACACAGGGCGAGGATTTAGGTTTGGGTTTTGAGCAGCTGGGGGTAGGTTGTTGACTTCCGGCTCCGAGTCGGAATTATCGGAAAAGCCCTCAGCATGGTGATCATCCAAAGGGATTGGGTGATCATCTTCTGGCTCTGCCTCAAGCCAACCAGCATTGCCTTGGTTCGGAAAGTACGGATCGCCGTGGGGAAATCCAGCCATCTTAATCTACGCGAGAAAAGGGATATAAGAAATAGCTTAAATAGACGAACTAACTAAGATAATTACAGTAAGATCAAATACCCATATGGTATTTCTTCATGGTTGTGTTGGTAAGTTTTTAGACTTGTTGCCACTTCACAACCATTCTTGGGCATATGCTATTCACTCTTCGGACTAGCATAGTTGATCAGGCTATGCTATTCCCAAGACTGACTATACATCCCCAGGCTCACTTGTGATGTTCAACAATCGTAATACTTTTGTTCTTGTCGTTGTGACACTGGTTTTAGTATGAATGCAGGCACGTATACTTTGTTAAATATTTTATTATTTAAAAGTATAACTCTTAAACAGAGTGTTTTAATCCCATGTATTTATAGTCAGTATATCTTTTATGGGTTGATATACTTAATTCACTATAAACATTGCTCTGATACCAATCTGTCACACCCCAAAACTACGAACGGCGGAAACGTTCAGGGGTGGAGGACGTCATGTACAGTATCACAACAGTGTAATATAATAAACAGGCAACAACATCATCCATTGCATTATAAGTAAAGTTTGATACATGTGTGTTCTTTCATTGTAATAAGACACCAAAAATGTACAATCAAAATAAAAGACGAGACTTGTCTGCTGCGTCTTCTCACAACCTGTCCTCCGTACCTGTGTACTGGCGACCTGAGAATACAAGTTATTTTGAAAGAGAGTATCAGCTTTAAAGCTAGTGAGTTCATAAGTATATAAGTGTCATTGCTTTGTTTGTGAAAACCTGCTATGAATGCCATGAAAAACCTTTACGTGAAAATGTTGAGGTAAGTATGAAATCCCTAGAAAAACCCTTATTTTCTATAAGTATGAAGTGTAGTCATCTACCAAGACCCAAATGTTTTATATAAATGAAGTGTAGTCTTCTACCAAGACTCGAATGTTTTGTATGTGTGAAATGCAGTCTTCTACCAAGACTCGAATGTTTTGTATGTATGAAGTATTTTTCCTTTGTGTAGACTAGTACTAACAGTGCTTAGTCTAACTCATCGTTTATGTGAAAGATATCACAAAATAAAGTAAACAGGAAAAATATGATATGGTAAGTATTGTCTCTGGGTACTAAGACCAACACTACGTCTCATGAAACGAAAGTGAGACCCTGAGGAACATCCGAAGAGTGACCCCTCATCCCCTGTAGCAGTAGCAGGATGGAAGGAGGGTTAGTCCCTGCATCGATCTCTTGACGTAGATCGTTAACTTAATGATCCTCCGAAGATTCACATCTCGTCCACTGTTGCAACAGCGGGCGGAGGGATAGTTAGTCCCGTCACTGACCACAAATCAAGTGACTACCTTAGACATCCGTAAACGCCATCTCTCACTGGCGCTAATCAGTGAGATTTGGAATGGTAAGTCCCGCTGAAAACATCCCCTCGAACGGGAATAGGAAAGACAATTTATACAGTAAATACTAATAAATCATCCTCTTAGATCTAGTTCAAGTATCCAAGATAAGTAAGTACAAATAATGTACGTACTAAGAAGTGTCCCTGTCTAGAATTCATGTAAGTGTGTTCATGTAACAGGTAAGTATATGTAATCATATGCATGTATCATAGAAACCTAAGTACGTGTAATCATGTATCATGTAAGGCATTAGTATAGACTCATGAATGAACTGACTCTTGTTTGATATTCTTTAACTATCCCTATGATAGTTAACCTAGAAAGTATATTGTTGTTCAAGTAGGTTTATGCAAGGTATCTAGGAGCTTTGAACCATAATGTAAAGTGACTTAAAGTCATTATACAATTCAAAACTAATACTTCTGTTGTCTAAGTATTTTAAGATAGAAAACCCTTTGACGTGACTTCCTTTGAAATATGTGAAATCTACTGAGTGAAAACATAGTTATAAAATACATAAAAATGATTTAATAACATGTTTGTTTCTACTTGTATTCCCCCCCCATTAAAGCATTTAAAATCCTTTAAAACATTGATTACGGGGTATGAACTCACCTGTAGTGGGTGATTGGAATGAACTGAACGGTATCGGATGGCTAGGTGTCAAGCGAGGACTTGTGCACACACTACGATCCTAATGAACATATAATCACACATATATGCACTCAATTAGACACCAAAGGCTAATGGATAAAGTTTAGTACATCTTAGATATAGATAACACTTTATGTAAGTGTTTTAAGCCGTAAGGACTTCATCTAAGCTATTGTGGGACAGGGTACTTGAGTTTAGGGTTTCCAAATGACCCCATATGAGAGTGTACTCTCTCTAAACCATCACACATGGAGTTTACGGTTGTAAACCATGGAGTTTACGGCCATAAACTCCCAAACATGTGTGTTTGGTGTGTTTTGAAGTCCAATATGCTTTCTAGAATTATTCTAACCTTGTGACTATGTTCTTGGAAGGGTTTAAGGCCTAGAAGTACTCCAAATAGGAGTTCACGGCCTAAAGGACATTTCCCTTTGGAGTTTACAGCCGTAAACTCCCTTGGGGTGATTCCTTGGTTGATTTCAAGCCTCTTGTACTAGTGGGATGTGTTCTAGACTTTTAATCCTAGCATATGAAGGCATTAGGCACCACTTAGTGCCCTTTATAGGAGTTTACGGCCCAAGAACTATGCCTTGGCCGTAAACTCACTTGTTCATGTGATTTTGGTGTGGTTTGGTCCTTCCATTTAGTGGGTACAATTTCTTGTGAAGGGCTAGGACCTTAGGTGTCATGAAAACATCATTTGTGACCATTTACATGGAGTTTACGGCCTAGGAGAGTTCTGGGCCATAAACTCACTTTCTTTTGTGTCATTTGAAGTGTTTAAGACCTTAAGCTACTTGGGGAATTAACCTAGATGCAAGCCTTAAAGTCCTTTAGTCCAAAAACCACCATTTAGGCCTTTGAAATGGAGTTTACAGCCTAAGAGAGTTCTGGCCGTAAACTCCCAATCTTGGGTGGTTTTGTGTGTGATTTCATGTCCCTAATGTGTTTACTTAATGTCCTAAGGCCTTATTCAAGCATCAATGTCGATTTTGGCCTTGTTTCGGGAGTTTACCGCCCAAGAACACCTTGGGGAGTAAACTCCTAGATCTCATGATTTAGCCATCTAAATCATGTTATGAGCATCTAATATGTATTATAACACTACTAGAAAGAGTGACTCACGTTTTGGTATAAAAACCCGAAGATCCGTCAGAGAGAAAATGGCTTTTCTCTAGTCAGAAATGTGAATAATGAATTAATTTAGTTCAGAAAACTATTTATAGTCTTGAAATATTTTGGCAGAAAATATTTTTATTCCTGAAATGATCCCTAATAAATTAGAGTGTTGGAATAACAGTGTTGCACCAAACCCTAGGTGCACACACTCTCCTGATATTTCCTGAAGTGGAAACCCTGAATTTCTCAAACTCACGCGAAAAGTCTGAAAATTAACTGTGACTGCTACAACTTCTATTGAAGTGATATAGTTTGTACAGAATGGAAATTTCGGGTTGTCACATCATCCCCCCGTTAGAAGGAATTTCTTCCCAAAATTAGAATGTAAGCAAATAGGAAATTACAAATAACTAAGCAAAAAGGTGAGGGTATTTCAGTTTCATCTGATCCTCACGTTCCCAAGTGAATTCCGGTCCACGTCTTGCGTTCCAGCGCCTTCACTATCGGGATACGGCTCTGTTTTGTTTGCTTGACCTCTCGGTCCATGATCTCTACTGGTTCCTCCACGAAATTGAGGCTCTCGTTGATCTCGATCTCGTCGAGTGGAATAACAAGAGTCTCGTCGGATAGACACTTTTTCAAGTTCGAGACGTGGAAGGTAGGATGTACGTTACTAAGTTCTTGCGGTTGATTGAGTTTGTACGCTAGACGGGCGATTCTCGCAAGAATCTCGAAAGGCCCTATGTATCTTGGATTGAGCTTCCCACGCTTTCCGAAGCGTATCAAGCCCTTCCAGGGTGAGACTTTCAGTAGGACTCGATCGCCCACCTGGAACTCCAATGGTTTCCTACGCTCGTCGGCGTAGCTTTTCTGTCGGTCTCTAGAGGCTTTTAGTCGTTCACGAATTTGAACGATCTTCTCTGTCGTTTCCCGAATGATCTCTGGACCTGTGAGAGTGCTTTCGGGAACTCGTCCCTTGGCTAACTGGGTATCACCCACTTCAGCCCAGCACAGAGGGGATCTGCACTTTCGGCCATAAAGGGCCTCGAATGGAGCTGCCTTGATGCTCGTGTGATAACTATTGTTGTAGGAAAATTCAACAAGGGGTAAGTGAGTATCCCAAGCTTTTCCAAAGTCTATCACACAGGCGCGCAACATATCTTCTAAGGTTTGGATAGTTCTCTCACTTTGCCCGTCGGTCTGTGGATTGTAGGCTGTACTCATGTCCAGCCTAGTTCCTAGGGAACTTTGTAATGACTGCCAGAACCTCGAAGTGAATCTGCTATCTCGGTCTGAGATGATAGATAAAGGAACACCGTGCAGTCTTACAATCTCCCTAATGTAAGTTCTGGTAAGTCTGTCCATCTTGTCTGTTTCTTCGATCGGTAGGAAGTGTGCAGACTTGGTCAGTCTATCGACAATGACCCATATGGAATCAAGTCCACCCGTCGTCTTGGGTAACTTGGTTATGAAGTCCATAGTGATTCGCTCCCACTTCCATTCTGGTATCTCCGGTTGTTGTAGAAGACCGGAGGGTTTCTGGTATTCGAGCTTGACCTTTGCGCAAGTAAGGCATTTACTCACGAAGGTAGCAATATCTGCTTTCATGTTAGGCCACCAGTATAGCTTTTTAAGATCCAGATACATCTTATTGGAACTCGGGTGGACGGAATAACGAGTGTTGTGAGCTTCGGTCATGACCAAGTCTCTGAAGCCACCGTGTTTCGGTGTCCAGATCCGATCCATGAGGTATAAGGCTCCGCCACCCTTGGCTTCCAAGTTCTTATCCATCCCTCTTAGGGATTCACCCGCCACATTTTCAGGTTTCAAAGCGTCGAGCTGAGCCTCCTTTATTTGTGTGGACAAGTGCGAATGGATGGTGAGAGTCAAAGATTTGACCCTACGACCAGTATTTTCTTTCCGACTTACGGCGTCGGCTACTACATTGGCTTTACCCGGATGATAACGAATTTCGCATTCGTAATCACTAAGTAGCTCGACCCACCGTCGTTGTCTCATGTTGAGCTCTTTCTGGTCGAAGATGTGCTGTAGACTCTTATGGTCTGTAAAGATTGTGCTTTTGGTACCGTATAGGTAGTGTCGCCAGATCTTCAGGGCAAACACAACCGCTCCTAGCTCGAGATCGTGGGTTGTGTAGTTAACCTCATGTGTCTTCAGCTGTCTCGAGGCATAGGCTATAACCTTACCTCGCTGCATCAGAACACATCCGAGTCCTTGGTTTGATGCATCGCAATATACAATGAAGTCTTCTATTCCTTCGGGAAGGGATAGTATCGGGGCGGTGCACAAGGCTCGTTTGAGTGTTTGGAACGCTCTTTCCTGTTTCTCCTCCCAGTCGAAGGCCATGCCTTTCTGGGTCAGGATTGTAAGAGGTTTCGCTATGCTGGAGAAGTTCTGAATGAACCTGCGATAGTAGCCAGCTAGACCTAGAAATTGACGAATTTCGGTAGGTGTCTTTGGTGCTGACCAGTTCTCAATGGCCTTAATCTTGGAGGGGTCCACATGTATACCTTCTTCGCTAACCACATGGCCCAAAAATTCGACTCGTCAAATCCAAAATTCGCACTTCGAGAACTTCGCGTAGAGCTTCTCCGCTCGTAGTGTTTCTAGGATTTTACGGAGATGTTGACTATGTTCCTCCTTACTTCGAGAGTAGATGAGTATGTCATCAATGAAGACGATGACGAACTGATCCAAGTAAGGATGACACACCCTATTCATCAGATCCATGAATACTGCGGGCGCGTTAGTTAATCCGAATGGCATCACTACAAACTCGTAGTGCCCATAACGAGTTCGGAAGGCTGTCTTGGGAACATCCTCCTCTAACACTCGTAGTTGGTGATATCCGGATCGCAGATCAATCTTTTAGAAGTAGTTGGCTCCTTGAAGTTGATCAAACAAATCGTCAATGCGGGGCAAGGGGTAACGATTTTTAATGGTAAGTTTGTTGAGTTCTCTATAGTCGATGCACATGCGAAATGATCCATCTTTCTTCTTGACGAACAAGACCGGTGCTCCCCATGGTGAGAAACTTGGTCGAATGAATCCCTTCTTGAGAAGTTCATTAAGTTGACTGGAAAGTTCCTGCATCTCGGCTGGTGCTAAATGATAAGGAGATTTGGCTACTGGTGTAGCTCCTGGCGCTAAGTCGATTCTGAACTCGACTTGGCGTTGTGGTGGCAAACCAGGAAGTTCTTCTGGGAATATGTCGGGAAAATTGCGTACTTCTGGAATTTTCTGGATGTCTTGCAGTTCTTGACTGGTATCGACGACGTGTGCTAGGAATGCATGATATTCCTTTCGCAAGCACTTCTGGGCTTGAATGCACGAAATGATACGAAGGTTCGTACTAGGTTTGTCGCTGTAGATAGTTAAGGTTTCGTTGTTAGGAAGGTTAAAACGGACTGCTTTTTCAAAGAACAGGATATCGGCGCGAAGAAGACTCAACCAATCCATACCGATGATAACGTCGAAATATTTAATTGTGACTGGCATGAGATCTATCTTGAAAGTATGGCCATCTAAAGTTAAGGTACAACCTACGTATATGCAGTTTGTACTCTCTGTTTTCCCGTTAGCCATTTCTACCGTGAATGAATTTTCTAATGCAAATGGTTTTTGTTTAAGCAGGTGTGCAAATTTCTGACTTACAAAACTTTTCTCGGCTCCACTATCGAAAAGTATGCAAGCATATGAGTTATCGAGGAGGAACGTACCGGTAACTATCATAGGATCAGCTACTGCTTCCTCGTGACCTAAGGCCATAACTCTTCCCACTCCTCCAGTCATCCCCGCTTTAGGGCAGTTCCTCTTGTAATGGCCCACCTCGCCACATCTGTAGCAAGCTTGGCCCATACCGGCGTTAGGAACTTGAGCAGCTTGAGCTGTTGGAATTTTGCAGAAGCGGACGGTATGTCCCTTCTTGTTGCAGTTAGAGCAATGCATCTATCTGCAAGGTCCGAGGTGATGAAAGTTGCACTTGGTGCACTTCGGGAGGGTTCCAGCATATGTCCTTGCTGGTAAGAGGTTGGCAGGGGCAACAGGAGTAACTGTGGCAGCATTGATCGCCACAAGTGGTTGCTTATTGGAGGATCCTTGCGGAGCTCCTCTTTTCCTCTTATTCCACCCCTTCTTGTGGTAGTCGGGGTTGGACTTTTGTGGTACAGGTGTAGGGATTGACGTGATCTGTGGTTTCCTGTGATCGATGAGGGATTGTGCTAGTTCCTTGGCGCTATCGAAGGTAATAGGCCTAGAAGCGATCACACTTGACTGGATCTGGGGCGACAGTCCCCAGATATATCTTTCTATCTTTTTGCTCTGGGAAGCAACCATGTCGGGGCATAAGTTTGCCAGATCACAGAACCTATTCGTGTAGGTTCCTATGTCGGATCCAACCATTTGCAGGTTCCAGAGTTCCTGCTCGAGTTTTTGTACTTCTCCCGAGGGCAATACTCCCTCATCAGCATGTCCTTCAAGTGTTCCCAGTTGATGGAATACGCCACCACCAGGGTTAGGGATTTAACATGGCCGTTCCACCATGTTAGTGCCCTATCGGCGAAGGTACAAGCTGCAAACTTGACCTTGTTGTTTTCCTGGCACGCGCAGATTTCAAAGACAGATTCCATCTTTTCAATCCACTGCCTTAACACCATAACCCCACCAGTACCATTGAAGCTGCGGGGTTTGGCGTTCGTGAAGTCTTTGTAGGTGCATTCCCTAGGGTGTCCATGGCTTTCGCCGTGGTTTGAGGGTGGTGCACCTGTTCCTGATCCACTAGGGGCAGGAGTGTTGATTGCTGACACAGCAGCTGCAACTGCTGCTGTGAAAGCTGCCTGGAACATGTTGGCATCAAAGGGGTTAGGTGGTAGAGGAGGTTGAGTTTGTAGTTGTGGTGGTGGAGGAGGCGGTGGTATCGGTGTTTCGTTGATTGGATTACGCCTTGTACTTCTGCGTGGAGGCATTTTTAACTATACGTTTAAAAGATGACGACAAGGATAAGAATAAACGATTTATGAATGTGTCCCATGGACTAACTCCCCATAGTCCAACAACAGAATGGATATAATAACTAACTGAAAGTGACAACATTTGGATAATAATTTCCATATGATTAGATATCTGTCAAGAATACTGGAATTACAGAGGTAATAAGTTCGGGAAAAATGGCCTAAAAGTAGGCCTTACATCAACCAAGCTGGAAAACTTTGACAGACTTAAGACTCGACCATGACCTAACATGTCTAAGATTTATACAGGTAAGAAATTAGACCAAAGTTTTACATAAACTAGGTTATATCCAAAAGATGAGATAACGATAATCTATCGGCGACAAGAACTACGAGCATGAGTCCTTGATCCCGACAGTAGACGTTCGATGTCCCTTATACGCCTGTTCGACCTTGCTTGTTGAGCATGAAGTTCTCTAACTTCAGCTCGGGTTTCAGCAAGTTCTCTTTGCAGATTTGCATTCCGGGCCAGAGTCCTTTCATGAGCCGACTCTAGTTGGCGAATATGGACAGTGTTAAAACCAGAGTTAGCGTCAACTTCCGAGACTTGATTAATAGCCGCTTGAGTCATGATTGCGTTCCGAGAAATCCTACGCACCATGATTGGTAGTACTCTATCAGCAGAACCTCCTTCAGTGAGGTTGTAGAAACTTCGGTCTCCATTGTAGGGAATGGGTTGACCTTGTTCCTGACTCCATTCAATCAAGTTAATGGCCCACAAGGGTGTGGGTCCTTGAAACACAGGGCGAGGATTTAGGTTTGGGTTTTGAGCAGCTGGGGGTAGGTTGTTGACTTCCGGCTCCGAGTCGGAATTATCGGAAAAGCCCTCAGCATGGTGATCATCCAAAGGGATTGGGTGATCATCTTCTGGCTCTGCCTCAAGCCAACCAGCATTGCCTTGGTTCGGAAAGTACGGATCGCCGTGGGGAAATCCAGCCATCTTAATCTACGCGAGAAAAGGGATATAAGAAATAGCTTAAATAGACGAACTAACTAAGATAATTACAGTAAGATCAAATACCCATATGGTATTTCTTGATGGTTATGTTGGTAAGTTTTTAGACTTGTTGCCACTTCACAACCATTCTTGGGCATATGCTATTCACTCTTTGGACTAGCATAGTTGATCAGGCTATGCTATTCCCAAGACTGACTATACATCCCCAGGCTCACTTGTGATGTTCAACAATCGTAATACTTTTGTTCTTGCCGTTGTGACACTGGTTTTAGTATGAATGCAGGCACGTATACTTTGTTAAATATTTTATTATTTAAAAGTATAACTCTTAAACAGAGTGTTTTAATCCCATGTATTTATAGTTAGTATATCTTTTATGGGTTGATATACTTAATTCACTATAAACATTGCTCTGATACCAATCTGTCACACCCCAAAACTACGAACGGCGGAAACGTTCAGGGGTGGAGGACGTCATGTACAGTATCACAAAAGTGTAATATAATAAACAAGCAACAACATCATCCATTGCATTATAAGTAAAGTTTGATACATGTGTGTTCTTTCATTGTAATAAGACACCAAAAATGTACAATCAAAATAAAAGACGAGACTTGTCTGCTGCGTCTTCTCACAACCTGTCCTCCGTACCTGTCTACTGGCGACCTGAGAATACAAGTTATTTTGAAAGAGAGTATCAACTTTAAAGCTGGTGAGTTCATAAGTATATAAGTGTCATTGCTTTGTTTGTGAAAACCTGCTATGAATGCCATGAAAAACCTTTACGTGAAAATGTTGAGGTAAGTATGAAATCCCTAGAAAAACCCTTATTTTCTATAAGTATGAAGTGTAGTCATCTACCAAGACCCAAATGTTTTATATAAATGAAGTGTAGTCTTCTACCAAGACTCGAATGTTTTGTATGTGTGAAATGAAGTCTTCTACCAAGACTCGAATGTTTTGTATGTATGAAGTATTTTTCCTTTGTGTAGACTAGTACTAACAGTGCTTAGTCTAACTCATCGTTTATGTGACAGATATCACAAAATAAAGTAAACAGGAAAAATATGATATGGTAAGTATTGTCTCTGGGTACTAAGACCAACACTACGTCTCATGAAACGAAAGTTAGACCCTGAGGAACATCCGAAGAGTGTCCCCTCATCCCCTGTAGCAGCAGCAAGATGGAAGGAGGGTTAGTCCCTGCATCGATCTCTTGACGTAGATCGTCAACTTAATGATCCTCCGAAGATTCACATCTCGTCCACTGTTGCAACAGCGGGCGGAGGGATAGTTAGTCCCGTCACTGACCATAAATCAAGTGACTACCTTAGACATCCGTAAACGCCATCTCTCACTAGCGCTAATCAGTGAGATTCGGAATGGTAAGTCCCGCTGAAAACATCCCCTCGAACGGGAATAGGAAAGACAATTTATACAGTAAATACTAATAAATCATCCTCTTAGATCTAGTTCAAGTATCCAAGATAAGTAAGTACAAATAATGTACGTACTAAGAAGTGTCCCTGTCTAGAATTCATGTAAGTGTGTTCATGTAACAAATAAGTATATGTAATCATATTCATGTATCATAGAACCCTAAGTACGTGTAATCATGTATCATGTAAGGCATTAGTATAGACTCATGAATGAACTGACTCTTGTTTGATATTCTCTGACTATCCCTATGATAGTTAACCTAGAAAGTATATTGTTGTTCAAGTAGGTTTATGCAAGGTATCGAGGAGCTTTGAACCATAATGTAAAGTGACTTAAAGTCATTATACAATTCAAAACTAATACTTCTGTTGTCTAAGTATTTTAAGATAGAAAACCCTTTCACGTGACTTCCTTTGAAATATGTGAAATCTACTGAGTGAAAACATAGTTATAAAATACATAAAACTGATTTAATAACATGTTTGTTTCTACTTGTATTCCCCCCCGTTAAAGCATTTAAAATCCTTTAAAACATTGATTACGGGGTATGAACTCACCTGTAGTGGGTGATTGGAATGAACTGAACGGTATCGGATGGCTAGGTGTCAAGCGAGGACTTGTGCACACACTACGATCCTAATGAACATATAATCACACATATATGCACTCAATTAGACACCAAAGGCTAATGGATAAAGTTTAGTACATCTTAGATATAGATAACACTTTATGTAAGTGTTTTAAGCCGTAAGGACTTCATCTAAGCTATTGTGGGACAGGGTACTTGAGTTTAGGGTTTCCAAATGACCCCATATGAGAGTGTACTCTCTCTAAACCATCACACATGGAGTTTACGGTTGTAAACCATGGAGTTTACGGCCATAAACTCCCAAACATGTGTGTTTGGTGTGTTTTGAAGTCCAATATGCTTTCTAGAATTATTCTAACCTTGTGACTATGTTCTTGGAAGGGTTTAAGGCCTAGAAGTACTCCAAATAGGAGTTCACGGCCTAAAGGACATTTCCCTTTGGAGTTTACAGCCGTAAACTCCCTTGGGGTGATTCCTTGGTTGATTTCAAGCCTCTTGTACTAGTGGGATGTGTTCTAGACTTTTAATCCTAGCATATGAAGGCATTAGGCACCACTTAGTGCCCTTTATAGGAGTTTACGGCCCAAGAACTATGCCTTGGCCGTAAACTCACTTGTTCATGTGATTTTGGTGTGGTTTGGTCCTTCCATTTAGTGGGTACAATTTCTTGTGAAGGGCTAGGACCTTAGGTGTCATGAAAACATCATTTGTGACCATTTACATGGAGTTTACGGCCTAGGAGAGTTCTGGGCCATAAACTCACTTTCTTTTGTGTCATTTGAAGTGTTTAAGACCTTAAGCTACTTGGGGAATTAACCTAGATGCAAGCCTTAAAGTCCTTTAGTCCAAAAACCACCATTTAGGCCTTTGAAATGGAGTTTACAGCCTAAGAGAGTTCTGGCCGTAAACTCCCAATCTTGGGTGGTTTTGTGTGTGATTTCATGTCCCTAATGTGTTTACCTAATGTCCTAAGGCCTTATTCAAGCATCAATGTCGATTTTGGCCTTGTTTCGGGAGTTTACCGCCCAAGAACACCTTGGGGAGTAAACTCCTAGATCTCATGATTTAGCCATCTAAATCATGTTATGAGCATCTAATATGTATTATAACACTACTAGAAAGAGTGACTCACGTTTTGGTATAAAAACCCGAAGATCCGTCAGAGAGAAAATGGCTTTTCTCTAGTCAGAAATGTGAATAATGAATTAATTTAGTTCAGAAAACTATTTATAGTCTTGAAATATTTTGGCAGAAAATATTTTTATTCCTGAAATGATCCCTAATAAATTAGAGTGTTGGAATAACAGTGTTGCACCAAATCCTAGGTGCACACACTCTCCTGATATTTCCTGAAGTGGAAACCCTGAATTTCTCAAACTCACGCGAAAAGTCTGAAAATTAACTGTGACTGCTACAACTTCTATTGAAGTGTTATAGTTTGTACAGAATGGAAATTTCGGGTTGTCACAAAGTAGTTTTTTTCTTTGCATTTTCTCAACCATTTTGTCTAGGCACGACAGTGATAACGATTTCTAATGAAAAATCTCGACGGAGTCTTTGATAACCGTGGTACATGCAATGCGATCCGTCGATCTCTGGAAGAATATGACCGAGGTTCTCTAGGGTGAGAAACCTAGTCTTCTAATTCTATTTATGTGTAGTTCGCTAAGTTGTCCAAACTGTTCTTGTATCTCCGTGGGTGTTTAAACTATAAGGTGATCTGTTTACGGGAGTCGTACTAGGTTCTATGCTTGTTCTCATGACGATGTGATAACTCGTACTTAGGCAGTTCTCCATCCTGAAGTTCATATTAGAATTCATACCTAGTTTTACAATCACCCTTTCGTGTATACGAGTCATATATAATTAAGGTTGAAAAGGTAGTCGAATAACTAGTTCTTCTTTAAGTTCACATCCCATCGGGGAAAAAGAATTTAAAGTGGAATCATCAATTCTAAACCTGTAGAACCTTGATTATATATCACTCTTACGCATTCATTCTTCAGTGATAGATCGACCGCATGAATCCCTAGATTAAACTTGATGTACTGCACGAGTGGTACTTCGGGGATTTCTTCGGAAAGAAAATAACTAATAGGTACTCTTGGAATGAGTACTTCGGCGTTCTGATGTGATGGTTTCGCTGGAAAAGTGATCTAGAAGAAAGAGATGTATGTATGAAGCTGTTTTCGTGAGGATCAAACTGAATCAATTCGTATGATAATGTCGAAATCATATTGAAACTTAAAGACATTGGATTTGAACATAAGACCTTTACAGACAAAGCACAACCGTGTAACCATGAACAGAGTTACAGTACTTTAGATTTACCATAAGACTATTGTTGCGAATAAGATATACTACAAAAGACAAGTATACGCAGCACGAGAATTCCTATACAGACAGGATCTCGCAAAAGGTAAGACTCTAGTTGCACTAGCTTTAGATAGTTTATAAGTCTATTAAAACGAAACGCCTAAATTACATTTAACGTGGTTCCGTAGCAGGCTCTCCTGCGGCTGTGATCCTAAGAATCTTCCCGTCTGCGTCAGAGTTTTGTGTTATCGGGAAATCCTTCTGGAGGTGTCCGATTTCACCGCATTGGTAACATATATGGACAACACCCACATTGGTGGTGGAAGTGAAACGTCGAGTAGTAGTTATGGGGATGCGGGTTCTTTCCTTTTTCGGGCAATCTCTCTTATAGTGCCCAAACTCTCCACAATGATAGCAAGTCTGGTTCCCATCGGCGTTGGGCAAATTGTTGATCGGTTTTGATAGGCTCTTGCAGTAACGTTTGGTGTGCCCCTTTTGTTGCAATTTTTGCATTGCAAGGCTCGGCAGATTCCCTTGTAGTGGTAATTGCACCGGTCGCACTTCGGGAGTGTTCCTTTGTATGGTCTGCTCGGTACTGGGATGGCAGAGGTTTCTACTAGCTGTTGTTGCATGGAAAGTTTTCGGGGTTTCTCGCGTTCTTTCTGAGTTTGACGCTTCCGTTTCATGTTATTTGGTTTTTGGCTTTGCGGGCCTGAGGCCGTTACCGTTTGGTGACTTCCTGGATGGATACCACGATTGGAAACTTCATTCCCATCAGTAGCATTGACTGTGCTGTTAGCACTACGGTGCGCAAGAACCGCGGTTACGGCAGCCACTGCGGCAGCTGTAACTGCCATTTGAAAGGTAGTGGCGTCCATTGGAAAAGTAGAGGTCTCGTTGCTTGGCTGGTTGTTTTCGGATGACGACATGATTTTGTTAATACGAAAGAATAAAGGTTTTGTGAGCGATTCTGGTTGACCCTTGATGTACTTAGATTGTTCGTGAAATGAGTAAGAGTATAATCTCGAAAGTTTGACCTACATCCCTATGATGCAGTCCTATTAAAGAATGAAAATATGTTCGCGAAGGTTTGACCTACATCCCTATGATGTAGTCCTAGTACGGGATGGGAGTATGTTCGTAGAATGGTCGCAAGACGTTTGTCGTTCGAGCTGAGGTATCATGGGTTGGTGAATAACAAGATCCAACCACGGAAAGAGGCTTGGAAGTGTCTTCGGAGATAAATCGTTATAGTCCAATGACTTGACTAAAGCATGTTTCATATAGACTCCAATGAAAGTATGATAAGAGTACTTGAATGAAGAATGACACAGAAGTTAGCCGGCTGTCAATATCTTTGGTATTCACGATGTAAGGATTCTGGAAAATGACCTTGTAAAGGTCTTACATCATATCCGCAGAAGATAGTTCCTGACAGCATAAAGACCTAGCTAAAGTACTTACGGAACAAGAAAATTTCCTAGAAATGCCACATCAGGTATAGACAGAAAATTACGATTCTTCTTTATAAGGAAATAAAGTAAAGCGTCTACTACTGGCGACGGTCATCACTTTGGTGAACTCTTAGTTCAGCCAATTGATGTTCCATGTGAAGTAAGTGTCTTTCGTATACCATCTGGCGTACTCGTAGCCCTATGACTTCAGCTCGTGATTCAGCCAGTGCTTGCAGCAGGGTTTCATGGTTTCTCTATGACCTCTCGTGAGTATCTTCTAGACGAACGGTGCGGAGGGTATGCATTCTAGCATAGGCGACTACTTCTGTAATCTGATTTAGGGCTGTCCTACCTTGAATCTCCTTTCGGGCCATTCTGCGTACCAAGATTGGCAAGACTCTATCTGCTGAGCCCCCATTGCTCAAGTCGGAAAAGCTTCGGTCGCCATCAAATAGCATAGATTGATCTTGTCCTTGGCTCCATATTTCCATGCATTCCACTCACTCAGGGTCGGGCCATGAAGAAGCCGGACGAGGGTTAGGAATTGGAAAGGGAGCTGCTCGGGGTAGGTTTTCAACCTCTGCTTCGGAGTTAGAATCATACGAAAAGTCTTCATCATGGTGATCATTCAAGAGGAAAAGGATGATCATTCTCTGGTTATTCTCCAAACCAACTAGCAATGATTTCATTTGGAAGGTACTGGTTGTCGAGGGGATGGAGTCCACTTATGTTTTCTATGAGAGAATTTAAGGGTAAGAGAATAATTATTAGACGAGCTATCTAG
This sequence comes from Lactuca saligna, assembly GCF_052625555.1. Lineage (NCBI taxonomy): Eukaryota > Viridiplantae > Streptophyta > Magnoliopsida > Asterales > Asteraceae > Lactuca > Lactuca saligna. The sequence goes on from NC_136422.1 coordinate 74,748,114, forward strand.
ATAATTATTTAGAAAACCTTCATTAGTTACATCGCTATTTGTGAAGTGCATACCAGCTATGTGTAATCTAAACAGGATAGACCTTCGAATAAGTGACCTTAATTTCCAAATTCACACAGAATAGGGGTAAGGCAAACTTATCACAGATTCTAAGTCTATAACATCCTAATTACATATAGCCTTAGTGTATCCACTTAGCAACTATCAACATAGAAATGAAGATCCCGTTTTAGTTCTCAAGTATAAAGTACTTCTAGTAACACCAAATACTCCTATAGTATTTTAAAATTTAATGTTATGTTCTATTATTCTCATTGTGGTAGGGTTGGTAAGATTTTAGCATTATTGCAACCACACACTTAAGCTTAGGCACATGCTAGTCAACCCTCGGATAATATAGGTGATCAGGCTATACCTTCCCAGTTTTGACCATATGTCTCTAAGCCCACTTGTGTTGTCCAACAATCCTAATTCTTTTGTATTGTCCTAGTGACACTGATTTTAGTATGAATGCAGCACGTATACTTACTTAAATATTTTACTATTTAAAGTATAAACTCTTGGTCAGAGTATTTTTAATCCGTTATGTATTTATAGTTAGTATATCTTTTATGGGTTGATATACTTAATTCACTATAAACAATGCTCTGATACCAATCTGTCACACCCCAAAACCGAGAACGGCGGAAACGTTCTGGGGCGGAGGACGTCATGTGTAATATCAACAACAATGTAAAGTAGTAAACAAGCAACAACATCATCCATTGCATTAATAAAATAATTATTATACAATTGTATTCTGTCAAATTTTGATAAACACTAAAGCCTAAATCAACATGAAAGATAAGTCTTGAACAAGCTCCATCTTCCTTTCTCCTTGCATCGGTACCTATCTATGATGACCTGAGGATACAAGTATTTTGAAAGCGAGTATCAGCTTTGAAGCTGGTGAGATCATAAGTATTTAGTGTCTTAATTTGTATGTAAGAATTTGTAAGTCTATGTATTGTAAGAATTTGAAAAAGTTTGGATCTCTCAGAAAAACCTATATTTTCTATTAAAGTAGCCTTCTACCAAGGGTTAACTGTTTTGTATGCTCGTTTGATGTAAAAGTGTGTAATTTCCCAAGTGTAACTATCATCATCCAAAAATATAGTTTGTACATTTAAAGTTTAAGTGAGGTTATCGCTAAAAATGTAATGGGTAAATCATTGTAGTACTGTAGTTTTGTATTATAGGAACTACTGCTGTACTAACTACCTTAAACCAGATTTATATTAAGGTATAATGTGATAATTGCACCATACTATCGACTGATAACAACGACATAAAGAACGGTCGTAATAACGGAATGACGTTTGGCACCCGCAGACCTGCAGGTCCGGCTGTAGCTAGCAGCAAGGTGTAGGATTGTCAATCCAGTATAGATCTATACGCAAACTCAACACTCTCCCTCCAAGAGAATTATGGCTACAACTCGGGCCATGACATTTAAGGCAAGCTCCGATACAGTGGATCACAATTGTTAATGTATTAATGTAAGGGTAATGTTTCTCGTTCTAGTATAGTTGTATATCTTCTTGTCCTAGTATAGTTGTATATGTAATGTTCTAGAAAGTATTGACTCATGAATGAACTGACTCATTGTATGATATCGCGTTCTAGTAACGGTTCTAGTATCTTCCTAAACTACCCATATGGTAGTTTACTAGCAGTCTAACTGGTACATATGGTCATGGATGTATACCCTTACTAACTAAGGGCATGGGATGAACTGGAAAGACCTTTTATGACTATATATGTGCACATGATATATAACTAATATTTAAACAACTTTCGGACGAATACCCAATATCCCACCAGACCACATCTCAAGGCGCGAAAAGGAAATGGGGTGGATAGCCTTCCTAAGTCTCTTAAACATTTCTTATATAACTATACATATAGAGGCATGCAATTTATAATATAAAAGCATAAATAAATTTTGTAAGACATTTGAAACAATAATATTATTTTAAGAAAAGATCGACTTGATGTCGATTTATAAAACAATTTGAAGGTATAAGTATGATAAAACAGTTTTGAGTATAAGGAAACATTTGATTGAAACACAGTTGTAAATAAGTTTGAAAGGTAATGTACGGAGTAAGCTGTACAGTGTAAAAAAGGAGTTTAAAACATATAAAATGTTTATAAAAAGTCATTTGAAGGAAACTGTTTGGTAAAACGGCTAAGGAGTAGCCAAGTATTTTGAATGCTGTATATTAATCACATGTGATTGATGTAATAACTAGCGTAATTCTACTTATTAATCGCATGTGATTGATATAATACTAGCATGATTCTACTTGTATCCCCTCCCATAAAGCATTTAAAAGTAGTTTAAAACATTAGTTAAGGCGTATGAACTCACTTGATTGAAGTGGTCGATTTGAAGTAGTCGAGAGAAGAATCGAGCAGAACTTCGACAGGAAGAGTTGAAAATGCGGGAAAATCTCAGGATTCTTGGGAATCTCGGGAACACAAAACCTTCCTTCGAGACTTGAAGGTGAAGAACCGGGGCTTTAGGAGGGTCTCGGGGGCTTAAACGCAGAGTTTCGGCGCGAGAAAGAAGGGAACTGAGCAATGGTGCTCGGAACCCTTGAAATCTACTTATAGGGGCGTTTTGGGGTGTGCCATGTCGTGGAAAGTGATGGCCACGTCGTGGGGAGTCAAACTTATCCTCTTCCATTGATTGGACGCCCTCAGTCACTTGCCGGGTCGCGACAAGCTTGTGCCACCTCGTGGCAAGCCTGACAGCCTCGGATTTTGGACCCCGAACTTGTAAAATCCATAACTTTCACGTACGACCTCTGTTTTGACAGTCTTTATATCCACGCGTAGCTAAAAACATGATCTACAACTCTCGTTTATACTTCATTGGCTAATTTTGACATTATTTTTAATTATTTATTTTTAACGGGTCGGGACACGAAAATTCCGTTAAAAATCCATAACTTCTTCATCCGATGTCCGTTTTCGTCAGACTTTTCGCCGTTGCGCTACTAATGTTGAGACCTTAGATTCTAATTTAGGTTGTTTTGGTCAAAAGTATCTCGAGCTCTATTTCGAGTTTTTAGCTGTCTACTGCTATACCCGAATCTTGGAAAAATCATAACTTTCTCATACGAAGTCAGATTTGGACGTTCTTTTTATGTACTCTCACGGTTTGAGGTTATCTATAACTTTCATTTAGATACTTAAGGCTAAAAACTATTGTATTGAAACTTCGCGTTTTTCGTTTAATCGGTGTTGCCGTTTTTGCCGAGAATCTTCGGTTGCTCATAACTTCTTCGTTATAACTCGGATTTTAGGGTTCTTTATATGTATGAAAACCTTGATACGATTCCTAATACATTATTTAAACCAAATAAGATTTTAGGAAAGTTATATTTTGACCTAAATTTGATTGGTTTTACATTATATTGTCTTGAAATATTGGGTTGTCACAATTTTGCTTCTCCTTCTAGTGTCGCTGAACATCCATGTTGAACCAGAAGGGCCCTCATCTTCACCTTTCACAAAGTGAAGTCATTTGAACCATTTAACTTCTCCAAATCAAACTTATGAGTAGACATCTTTAATTATATGAACTCAAAAAACAAATGATGTTTTACTTTTAATGCACTAGTTTTTTTATTTATATTTCTTTATTTATCGCATCTAAACCACACCATACAAGCAGTAAACCTGATTAATGGTAATATAGTTTTGATAAGAAAGTGTGCCAAACTTAAGGGAATGGTAGTGAATTAATATTAGAATTTTTTTATTATATGTTATACTTAATAAAATAAAGCAACAAAATTATTATTAGAGTTCAATTATATTAACAACTAAACTAACTAGATAAAATAATTAGAAACGAATTACTTTAGGTATTCTAATTTAGATTGGATTAATTCTCAAAATCATATTTTGACTTCGTTAATAGTACAATGGATCTATTAGTTGGGTCCCGATATCTAACGTGAGTAGTTTTTTTGATTGGATTTTATAGTACTAATAATTAATGTACAACTAACACAATGATAATGCCAATGCTTATGCCATCACTAACATCAAAAGCTATGTCTCTCTCATGCACGCCACTCACAATTACGACCCATGGAGGGACGTATTCACAACCCACTTTATTGCAATTGAAGTTATTAATTAATCACAATCATAATACTTTTGAAGGATAGCACTACACCTATGGATTCTCAAAGGCAGAAACTTTACCACATTGGTATAAAAATTGGGCTTTAAACACACAAACAACCCCCTCATTATGTACATCGTATGTTAGATTCTTTTCCTTAATGTGTAAGGAAGTGTTGCGCTATTGATGAAAAGTTTTGCTGATATTAATTATGATGAATACAACCGATGATAACCTAGTTTTATAAGTCAAGCCAGTTATTGTATGATAGTGAGTTTATGAATACATCTATCTTATTTTGATGATTTTCATCAATAATACACTTATAATGATGTGTTATTCCATATATCACTGATAAATTGTTAATTATAGTCACCATTTATGAATATTATCGCGACAATTATTGTTTTTTGGGACACAAACATAATTAAGCTATCAACTTAAATTATGTTTATTTACATGTTTAATTGTTTATCATTGCTTTTGTTTACATACACCAAAAAATGAAAAATTAAGAAAAAAAAAATAATCTATATCACATGTTATTTCTTTTATTATGACTAGTGATAACTTTTAGTGACATGTTAAATATTATATTGTAAATATTCTGTATATTTCCTCACTCATAAGAAAATTAAATGGTGACCATGAAATATTTATAGTGATGTATTTTTTTTCTTTAGAGTGATACATATGTACTTATATTCACCACATATAAATACTATTATGACCATTATTGAGTTTTTAAGACATAAATGTTATTAAGATGTGGGTGCAAGTTATATTTACTAACACGTTTACTATTTTATCATTAAAATTGTTAACATACACCGTAAAATAAAAATGTAAGTCATCACCAAAAATGATCTATACTGACTTATAATTTCTATTGATAACTTTTAGTGACATGTTATATATTATATCATGAAGACTGTGTATATTTCCTCACTCACAAGAAATTAAATGGTGACTATAAAATAATTATAGTTAATTTTTTTTTTCATTTGAGTGATAAATGTGTTTTTATAACCACCGTTTACAGATATTATCGATGTCATTGTTGACTTTTGGAGACACAAATGTAATTAAGTTGTTGACATAAGTTATCTTTACTAAAACGTTAAATGTTTTATCATTTCTTGTTTTCATACAACGACATATAAAAATTTAAATAGACACAAAGATAATCTATATTCATGTGTTATTTTTTTATTATGATTATTGATAACTTTTTGTTACATGTTTAATATTATATTTCTAATATTGTGTACATTTACTCACACACAAGAAATTAAGTGGTAACCATAAAATACTAATCATTATGTGCTCTTTCTTTTAAAGATATAAATATGTATTTATAATGACCATTTATTAATGTTACTTCGACCATATTTGACTTTTGGAGATACGAATGAAATTAAGTTGTTTGCATATGTTATCTGTACTAAGATATTTAATGGTGTTAGCATGTAAAGCGGATAACAAGAAAAACTATAAGAACACAAGACACAATATTTGTTTTGTTCGGTCCAGGTAACCTACATCTATTAGGAGAAGAGGAGTATTATTTATTTATGAGTGTTTAAACAGAGGTTACAAATACAATTTTCACAGAGATTCGCCTAACACTCTAGAATTCAAGATGCAAAATGACCTCGCATGCATCCTTATTTATAATTGAGGGATCAGACCTAAACTTCTAATGGGCCAGTCCCATTGTCCATAGGCCCATTAAAGGTGACAACCAACTGTATTCCACAATGGAGCGTCTTCTAGAACATTCTTCCATGTCATACACCCAATCGCATCAACAACAAATGATGAACCACCTTGACCATAGTGGAGCATCATGATGTACAAGTGGCACATCATGAACACGATTGTCCCAACATCAATCATGGTGGAACAACATGGTGTATTTCTTGATCATGATCATCTTCTAAGCATACGTGGGTCAACATGGCACAACAAAGGATTATAGAACGCACATCATGCACCCAGATGGTCCTTAATAGCACAACATCTCACCAAGATGGCGCAACTTCTCCTCCTAGGCATAACTTCTCTCCTTGATGGTGTAACGTCAACCCTTTGGCGAAAACGCTCCATGCGAAACATCAAGCGTTCCCTTCAAGTGTTGCAAGATCCACTTGACCAATTCCTAATAAGCTTTCTTCCGATTTCCTTGAACTGCCAAAGAAGCACCAACACATTTTCATTGTTCATGATAGAATAACCGCAAGACTCTGTTAATGTAGTGATAAGTGTATAATCATCCTGCTCTTCTGTCATTCTGATTCTTCATCCTTGATATCTTCTGTTTTGCTCCTATATTGTTAATCATAAGCTCATTCTCCAGAAGCTTCTTCAAGTTTTCTTCCATTGCATCGAAATGACAAAACACATCTTCCTATGGTTTTTCAAGGGATTCCTCTTGTTTATGTTGTTCAATTCCATCCCGTCGTTCCACATTTATCAAAAAATTGTGTCGTATTTCTTTTTCAAAGTCCACCTTTTGGCTAGCATCCTGATTGTATCCCGTAACACTTATTCCACGACCTATCTGGTTACACATAGCAGATTTAAAGGTCACATCTCTGCTAATAACGAATTTTGGAGATTTTTGTTCTTCTATACACCACAAACGATGACATTTCCCTACAAATTCATGTTCTATAAATATGTACTTCATTGCCATCGGCTCCATTCTACCTTCATTCACACGAGCTTAAGTAGGGCATCTAAACATTTGTAAACCAGAATTCTCAGAGGATTTCCAAGATCACACCTATTGACGAGTCTTATAATTGGCTGTAGTTGATGGACATCTATTCGCATAGAAAAAAGAAATGTTGCTTGTTTCTACTTATAACTACTCCGATAAATCAACAAATGATCACATGCATTAAGCACGCTTAACTAGTGTTTATTTCATTCGTTATGCCACTCCTATTTGTTGCGGTGTTAGCGGTACAGTGCGATGTCTCACTGTACCTTCTGTTTTGTAGAAGCTGTCAAATGAAGTCTTGGAGAAATACAACCCAATTTCCGTTCTGATAGACCAGACATGGTTCCCAATTCGATTCTCAACCATAGTCTTCCACTCCAGGAACCTCCCAAACACTTCATTTTCTTGAGTAACCATCGATAAAAGTCACAAAGTATTGATATCCATGATGCGAATTTACATGAAAGAGACCCCATAGATTTGATTGAACACACTATAGAATCTCCTTGCTTGAGTGTTGAGGTGAACTGAACTTCAGCATGCATTGTATCTCTTGATCACAAGCTTTACCATGTGTAGTTTTAAAGTTCCATCTCCACCAAGCAACCCCTTCTTGCTCATATGTCCTAACATATGATGTTGCAACTTTCTTTCATCATATTCCTAATCCAAGGATTAGGATATAGCTGTCCTTCCCCTAATCATCCTGCCTTCTGGGATACGAATCTCGTGAATCATTTTCTCCTTCATAACTACAAGAGCACCCTTGGAGACTCTTAATTATTCACCATTTCCAAAAACCTTCAATCCATCCATCGCCAAAGTGCCAAGTGAAATCAAATTCTTCTGAGGCTCGGGGATGAACCAACAATCCAGTTTCCTAACCATATTATTGAAGGAGTTGAACCAGTCACGACAGCATGTAATAAGATAGGATGCTCTAGAGTCAAAGACCCAAGCGTAAGCAAAACGAGATGTACATGCTTGGTTTTAAGCACTATAACACTCCAATGGTGCACATGCAACCCTAATAGCTTTGGATCTATGTTTTCTCTAAATATGCATGCAATAAAATTTCCAAAGCTTGAAGCCTACAAGTAGCATACAATTTAGGTACATTAATCGTAAAATCAAATTAAAAGAATACCCCTTAATTGTAGCTTGTAGTTTTGGCCTTTCAAGAGCTTAGCACCTCAAGTATGATGCCTCAAATGGTTCACAAACACCATGAACAAAGGAATACATTGATAGAGAGGCTAGACACCACCACAAACAACTAGGGTTCTTTTAGAACTCCTTTGGTGTTGATTTTAGCTAAGGGGTAACGTTTATATAGTGTAGGATTCCTAGAGTCATGGGTAAACCCTAATCCATACACTTAGGTTATGATCCATATCTCATTGGGCTAATTATTATGGATACATACATAAACTAAGCCTATCGAGGATTAATTGTAACACCCAGTTCTAGGTATGCATTTAATCAAGTCAATTTTATAATTTTACCCTTGGACTCGACGAGTTGAAGGCCCAACTCATCGAGTAAGATCGAATCCGAGGTGGGAACTAAATAGTCTACTTGACGAGTCGGAAGACCGACTCGGCGAGTAGGTGATGTCTGATGAAAAACCTAATTTCAAGGGTTTGTCCCCATATTTAAAGAACATAACGCCCCTATGATCTTCCTTATCACTCCCATAACGTCCAGAAAACCCAAACCCGCTACCTTGAGCCTTGTGAGTGTTTGAGTGCCATTTTTGAGTAAACTTGTGTGGTTTGAAGCTATTCTGAAGAAGAGGAAGAAGGAGGAGTTCGAGAGAAGTTTTTAGATTAAAGAATAACAACTGTTTCTCCTCACTTTCTGGTAATCAAGATTTATACTTGACTTGTAGTTTCTTAGATCTCCTTAAGTCATTTTTATGAAGTTTTGGGTCCAAGAAGCTTGAACTTTGGGTATTCGATGTCCCAAGTTAATATAACTTCAGATCTTGAACCTTAGAGGGCTCTCATGGCATAAAGGTGTCATCTTCATGGCCATGAGAACCCATGTATGAAATAAACCCTATTTTTTGTCCTTTGAGCATAAAAGTCCCATGCATGTATGTAAAGTTCATGATTTTATGTGTTATATCTCCTTAGGGAGCCCAAATCTACTTTCTGGATGAGTTTTGCCCATCATAATCGAATTATTAGACTTGGATATGCATGTAATCGACGAGTCATTCTTGGGACATTGCAAGTCATGAGTTGATTCCCAAAAACTCTTATGGTCTGAGGAACCCATTTTAGCACAAAAGGGATTTGGATGATTCGAGGGAGGGGACTCAGTGAAATGGACAAAGCCATGGATCTGGAAACCATGGGACCTAACAAGTGCATGAACGTACTTGACAAGTCCAAGGCCATCTCCCAACTCATGAAGACGGACTCGACGAGTTTTTCACATAACTCGGCGAGTCACACACTGGACACATTCTTAATATGAAGATAAAATAGACAAGTTCAGGAAGAACTCATCGAGTCAAATGAAGATTGTCTAGATGTTATCATTGAAGGTGAACTCATCGAGTTCTTGCTAAACTTGACGAGTAGAGTCGGGTTGGGGGTAGTTGAGAAGATTGGGACTCTGCGAGTTGACGAGCCAACTCGATGAGTCCGGTCAAATGGGAAGTTGACTTTGACCATGATGTTGAATTCGTTGGGTTTTGAGCATTCTAACACTCCTACGGTGTACATGCAACCCTATAAACCTTAGATCTATGTTTTCTCTATCATACATGCAAATAAGAAGTTTCCAAGGCTTTAATCATAACTAGCATATTATGAAGCTCTTATACTACAAAGTACTAGTTCGATGACATACCTTTTGATGTAGCTTGTTGTCTTCAAGATTTAAGAGCTTAGCCCAAATAGTGTGGAAGCCTCAAGTGGAATCACAAGTCACCAAAACACCTTGGAATAACCTTGAGAATAAGGATACTTTGGTTCTCTCTAGTGAAATCGGCTAGCGTTGTTAGTGTACCCACACTCGTGCCAATTTCACTAACCAATGACATCTTTATATAGTGTGGAGACTAGGGTTAAGCCCATGACCTATCATTTCATATAATCCATGGGTTAAACACTCCATGGACTATCCATGAAAGCTTAGCCTAACCTAAATGAACTTGGCCCATCACACACATATATCTAAGAGTCCATATTTAATTAGTTCATTTTGATCACTTAATTAATTATAAATTAACTTTTGATCAATACTAATTAAATAATATGATTCAATATTAATATATTTGAACTCATAATATTTTAATATAATCATAAATATACTATGCTAAAAAGATTATCCATAGAAATTGTGTCGGTGAAGTGCAACCCAAATGACCATGGCGGGTCGGGTCAAGTACATACCAAATATAGTTATGGAATTAGAGATTAATCCAACAGTCTAGCACTTGGATAAGTCTAAAACTATTATTGAGTATGACTTTAAAACCTAACAGGCAATCATAGCTCTTAAAGCCGCTGTCGAAGTCTGACCTTGTCAATGACTTTTCCATTAGATAAGGGATCATATATTCCTCCATTCTAGATATCATATGGACTGTAAAATAGTCTTATCCTTCTTTTGTGGTGGACTTTGACAAGTGGACAAGAAAGTGTACTTGATCCCTTAGTGCTTCTCTTGAGTCACATATACATGTGAACCCGGAACTAGTCTTAATTTTCCAAAGTTGAAAATTCTCATACATCACACTAAACACCTTGTATGATTCCAAGTTTTGGTCCAATTGAAACTTGGGTGATGATAATCTTTCCTTACTTGATAAATTTAGACACTACCACAAATGAAAGAATCAAGTTCATTTTTCTAATGTTGCTAGAAACATACAAACACCAAGTTTTCATAAATGCCATTGTAAGGAGATATACAATAAAGTAAAACAATTTTTTTATTTATTTATCAAAATGCAGAAAAACTTTTCCCTTACAATGCAACTTTAAATGGAAACAATGCTATTACATGTTTCCTAGCAATCTATCATAACTCCTAAGAGTAGCTCAAGAATACGATCTTAAATCAAGCTCCATCTTCACGATCAGATTCAGCATACTCTATCTTTAAGTTTCCTTGACTTTTCCTTTAATTCTTAAAACATCAACATGTGACTCAGTCACATCATGTAATAATAATCTCAGAATAGAAACTTAATCGAGTTAGATAGTGGACTTTACCTGAAGTAGAGTCAAACTTATTGACTTTATTAGCCTTATGATCTTTCAGGAAAATTTGGCAGCTTCGTAACCAATTCCCTTTCCTTTTGGCACTTTAACATATGGACCCTTTGGTACATGGAACTATCACATACTTAGTTTTTTTCTATTTACCATTTGGTCAACGGAGTTGACTATGGCCGATCCCTTTCCATTGGGAAGAGAATGCTTTTTTTGGATTTCAAGTGTCTTCATTGTCAATGTCCATAAAGTTTTAAGAATTCGATCTTCTAATCAAATTTGCTCTACTAGCCTTCCAAATCATTGCTGATTTAGCAGCACCAAGCAAATAGATAAGATCATTAAGGATCTTTTCATAGTCTGTTTCATAAGAATCCCAAAGGAACTCACTATGTGACTTAGAAGGTGATTGAACCACTAACTTTCTCAAGACTTTGACACCCAACTCTCCCGACTTGTCAATATGTGACTTCATCTCCAAGATGTGATCACACCTAGACTTTACCTTGCCAATTGGGCTTGGGTGACCTTGAACATTTGGGTAACGGAGAATAATTGGAGGAGGTGGAGGAGGTGAAGTTCCAAGTGGTTTGGCAAGATCATAGATGTATGAAATAGACATCTTTTGGGAGATATTCAAGATAGTTGATTTAAAGTCCTTAATATAACACCCAATATGAAATATTAAGGCTAGTACCAAACACAATATTTATAACTTGGAAGAGGGATGACGTAATCCAAGCTATAGAATATTTGAAGGTAGGTGAATGACGATTCACCAATTTCCACCATGAAAACCAAAATAAATTATTAGGTTTTTTTATTGGATTTGAAACTCCTAGATCTTTTGAGATTCATTGAACTGTTCAATGGAATGTTTCAATCTCGAGTGTGCCCTTCAGGTTTTGTGACTAGGATGCCGAGGATCACAAAACAAGGTGTGAAGTAACCATGTAGATTACATGGTACCCTTAAGTGTTTACCCCTCAATCGATGTGTCGGTTAACCACACACACTCCATCGATACTATGATAAAGATTAAGTTACCCTTTGCTTACCTTTTTAAATACGAGTTAGTGTGCCGGTTATCACTAACCGACTTAAACAAAGTGCAAAGTGTAATTTCATGGATTATCACCTTATTCACATTTTCCTAAGTAACTAAGATTGGGTATTTATAAAAGGTTTAGTTACTTAGTATTTATCATTAATACTTTTAATGAAGGGAGAATTTATAGTCCGTGTCACATGAATGAGGCCTACTAACGGTAAGACTGACTTGCTCTTATATATATATATATATATATATATATATATATATATATATATATATATATATATTATTAACTTATAATATTATAAAATATAAGGATTGAATTTTAACTTTTAAAATTATAAGGGCTTAACTTGGAATTAAAGTATTCATGGGAAAACTTTACAAATTCCAAAACTTGAGGGCAAGTTTTGAAACTATTCAAAACTAATTAATTCCATAACTTATGTGTTTAAAGTAGTTTTAATTAAAAAACACTTCAAGTTCCATAACTTGAGGACAAGTTATGGAAGAGTTTAAAGTAATAAATGAATGTAACTTTTCTTTATTTGTAACTTATGGAACTAATTAAGGTTACACATTTTAATGATTTACTGAAGTGACTTTTGAACCTCCATAACTTGAAGACAAGTTATGGAGTTGTAAAAGCATTCAATGAAAACAAGTTTCTTCATTTTGTAACCTTTGCCAATTTCTATGAGTTTTAAGAGACTTTAATGTGAATCTTCATGTAACTTGAGGACATGTTACACAAAAATATTTTAGACTCAACTCTTAGATTAAAATGGATCAAAGACACTTAATCAATCAACCTTTTCTATTAATCTAAGCAACTCATATGAACATAATATTTCATGTCAAACACTTTTTCATGAAATTAGCCTAACCATTAAACTAATACAAATCATGAATAATTGACAAATATCTTTGAAATTGGATTTGCATGAACATTACCGCATCAAAAACAAGTTTATAAGTCCAAAAACATCTTAAGGTAATGTTACTAGTCCAATTCCATCCAAAACGGTCGAATTTATGTTGTATGGGGGTCCAACTCGTCGAGTGCATGAACCAACTCGGCGAGTTGGATCGTTTTGATCACTTTTTAGGTATGGAATCGTCGAGTTTCCTGATGGACTCACCGAGTCTGTTGCCCAGACAACAAAAAACTTCGATTTTTTAAGCAGTTTTGCTAGTATATCAAGAAAACTAGCCTAATCTTTGATACCACTGATGGGTTTTGAGCATTCAAACACTCCTATGGTGTACATGAAACCCTATAAACCTTGGATCTATGTTTTCTCTATCATACATGCAAATAAGAACTTTCCCAGGCTTTAATCATAACTAGCATATTATGAAGCTCTTATACTACAAAGTACTAGTTAGATGACATACCTTTTGATGTAGCTTGGTGTCTTCAAGCTTTAAGAGCTTAGCCCCAATAGTTTGGAAGCCTCAAGTGGAATCACAAATCACCAAAACACCTTGGAATAACCTTGAGAATAAGGATACTTTGGTTCTCTCTAGTGAAATCGGCTAGTCCTCTTAGTGTACCCACACTCGTGCCAATTTCACCAACCAAGGACATCTTTATATAGTGTGGAGACTAGGGTTAAACCCATGACCTTTGATTTCATATAATCTATGGGTTAAACACTCCATGGACTATCCATGAAAGCTTAGCCCAACCTAAATGAACTTGGCCCATCGCACACATATATCTAAGAGTCCATATTTTATTAGTTCATTTTGATCACTTAATTAATTCTAAATTAATTCTTGATCAATACTAATTAAATAATATGATTCCATATTAATATATTAGAACTTATAATATATTAATATAATCATAAATATACTATTCTCAAAGATTATCCATATAAATTGTGCCGCTGAAGAGCAACTCAAATGGACCATGCCGGGTCGGGTCAAGTATACACCAAATATAGTTATGGAGTTAGATATTAATCCAACATAATTTAGCCAAGGGTAAAATGGTCATTTTTCCCTCAGAGTAGTTATCAACTTTTGATTAAGTGTCATTGTGGGAATTATAGTTGGAGAGCCACCAGAACAGCAACAAGATATTTCTCACTCAGGGTTTCAGCAGTCAAACATGCGAGATGAGTGTCCCTTCAGTAAGAATGGTTCTAAGGGACCAAGGCCGGCCCTCAATACGACTTTATTATTAGTTGAGTGTGGGTAGGGCGCGTGCCTCTTAGTATGTTGAGTGCAGGCGGGGCCCGTATCTCTTAGTAGTATGTTGTAATATGATTCATGATTGAATGATAGACTTAGTATACTCGTTTCTGTGTGATACATGTATGTAAGTATATTAGCTGAGTATGGGTGGGGTCCATATCTCACAGTAGCTGAGTGTGGGCGAGGCCCATATCTCAAACAGTTGAGTGCGGGCGGGGTCCGTACCTCAAGAATAGCAGAGTGTGGGCGGGGCCCGTATCTCCTAGTTAGCAGAGTGTGGCGGGGCCCGTATCTTCATGAGTGTGGGCGGGGCCCGTATCTCCTAGTTGCATGCTATGTGTGTATGGTATGTGGTAGTTTGGGGGAGCTCACTAAGTTTTGTTCTTATAGTGTTCAGTTTTGGTTACAGGTACTTTCACTAGTAAAGGGAAGGGCTCGGGTTGATTGCATGGCACACACGACAGTCATAGCCTGGGAGTTCACTCTGATAATTTGATATGAGATTTTGATTTAAGATAGATACTATGATGTTTGATGATACATGATTATGATTTTACTTATGATGGTTGATGATTTTAATAATGTTTTAAAAATGAAATTTTTTTTGGGTTGTATTTTTGGAGATGTTTCAAGCTGGTTTCAGAGCCTTGGTTTGAGGGATTTGACCACACTTTCGAGTGTGTCTGAACACAAAATTAAGGAATTGGTATAGAAATTTTCAAAAAGATTTTTTTTTACAAAAGGGATTAAAAAAAAAGAAAAGCATAGGGATGAGCATGGGATAGAACTGGTACTGACCCGTACCGTTCCCGATTTCCCGAAAACCGAATTTTATCAAAATATAATCCTGAATAACGAACCGAATTAACATCACCAGGAATGGTACCAATTTTTGGTTCTAGTACCAGTATCGGTGGTACTAAATCCTGAATTTCATGTATTTGGAGTATCAAGTACTGTACCATATTGTCAAATTCAGTACGGTTCGGTACCAGTTCCGGTATGGTACCGGTACGGTATCGGGATTTGGGACAAACTGCTTATCCCTAGAAAAGAACTTTGAAAAGAGAAAATGGTGTGGTGCATGCAATCAGTCGAGCTCAAGTAAGTACTCCCAAATTACCTATACAAGATCATTGTTATGATATGATTATCAACATATTTAGAACAACACGCTAGATTAGGACTAAGGATCTAGGAAAAATGCCTTATGTTCCTGTTATATGTGTTCAACTTTATGAGAACTGCATGCTAGTACAGATTAGACAGTATGATAGCCAGAGTAGTATATGATTGATTATGTGTACTCAATGCCCGAATGTTGCTTGCTTTGTGCTTTTAGGAGTTCTAGTTGTCTTTCATTAACTAGTAAATGAATATGTTAAGTTACATATTGCAAGGACTAAATAATTTTAGAAGGTTAGATCTAACTCTACTTCGCAGCTCTTGTTTGAGTCCAACCGTTATACGGTAGGATCTCTCATTCGAAGAATTATCTAGTCTAAGTAATATGTAATAGTATTCGCGAGCTAGTTAGGGGAAGAAAATAGGGACTTCTTATGCAGTTGATGGCGAAGAGTGGGTTGGTGATTACCCTAGGGAAAGCCTAGGATGAGATTAGCGTGAAATCAACAATGATAGTAGAAGGGACTTGGTGGAGTCGAGGCGGTACTTGAGGAAAGTACAGATATATGTGGAAGGTAGTATAGGCTCGTACTACTGAAAGTAGAGGATCCATACTCGAATCAAGGAAAGCTCAGACAAGACCAGGGAACTTGTATTGTATGTGATCCCTCCAATTACATCGGTATTTTGAAGCTTGGTATGATGTGTTTTCAGAATGGTGGTTTTACGCTCTAGACCAAGAGTTTGTAGCTCAGGTATAGCAGAGGGATCAGGCTCGGGTTTTGGAGTCGGACAGTTAGATGAGCAAAATAGGGAGTTTATCTCCTTGGAGGTCACACGCAACATACTAGACCAGACCCCTGTGATTTTCGGGTTGGTCAAGGAGGGTATCTTAGAGCTTCTAGATGAGAAACTGAGCGCATTCCATACTGAGATAGCGGCCATGGGGCTCAGGACCCCATTGCGAGTTGCAGATGGTTGGTGTATGTTGCCAAAGCTTTCCGCACTAGTAGATGTCCCGAGGGGGACAAGTTCAGATCAGCGTCCTGCCTTCTGAAGGACAGGGCAAGAAATTAGTCGAAGGAGGTCGGACAGGTCGTGGGTGATGACACTGTGTTGGATGCAATGACCTGGAGTGATTTTACGACAAGGTTCAGAGCCGAGTTCGCACCTGTTATTAAGGTGAACAGCTTGCTAGGAAGTTCCAGGATCTCCAGCAGACGATAGAGACTGTGGCGGAGATTACCGCCAAGTTTAAGGAGAAGGCCCTCCTTGTTCCGCAGTATGTGGCAGACAAGGAGATGAAAACGGCCCGATATCATGGGATGTTGCGAAGTGATATATGTCAGTTTGTGAGCCGCTCCAGCTGCAAGATGTTGGCGGACATGATTGCGAGGGCTCGTGAGAGGGAGATAGATTTAGAGATAGAGAGAAAGATGAAGCGAGAGATGGTATTTGGCATGGAGGGATTAGGCAAGAAGCCCAAGACAAATTCTCGAGGGAAGGTCTAGCAGGGCCGAGGCCGCTGCGGAAAATGTGGCAGGTCGGACGAGAAGATGTGCAGGGTGGAGAGTTCAAACTACTTCAAATGTAGCCGAATTGGCCATGTGCGCAGAGATTGTACTACTACTTCTATCCTTACTAACACCATAGCATCAGATTTGATTTACTTTCATTGAAATCAGAGGGGACACAATAAGTCCTAGTGTTTGAGTCTAGCACTAACAGGGAAGGTGGTGGCACCCGCTCCTGCTACTTTGAGGATTATAGACAACCATCAGGCCTGGGCTAAGGTGCCAGTGGCGAAGAGCAGAGCCTTCTTGTTGATGGCATAGGCGGCGCGAGCGACTCCAGATGTGGTTACTGGTATGTATCTTCTCCATATTCTTATTACTATTTTATTGATTATTGCTTATGTTGTGTATATGTGCATAGGGTCGTTCCTAGTGGACAACATTTCAGCTGTGTTACTTTTTGATTCGGGGGCTACCCGATCATTTGTGTCGCTTGCAATTAGAAAAAAAATTATCAAAGCTCCGAGGGAGCTGGATTGCCCACTCAACGTGGAGATAGGAGAAGACAAGACCGTTAGGGTCGCGAGAGTTCATAGAGGTTGTACACTACAGTTATTCGATGAGCAGTTCTTAATAGATTTGGTCCCTATTCCCCTTTGAGGGAACAAGGTTATAGGGGGTATGGATTAGCTGAGTTCCAGTGGAGGAGTGATTCATTGTGAGCTATAGTTGGTGAGGGTTCACACTCCTAGTGGAGGAAAATTAGTAATTCAGGGCGAGAGGCCACATCGCGGACTGATTCTTTATTTAGCGGCAAGAGCGAGGCACTATTTCCAGCGGGGTTGCGCGAGGTACGTTGTCTGTATTATAGATACCCGGGATAAGGGTAATGCGACGGTTGATGATGTACCGGAGGTACAAGAGTACGCAGGCGTGTTCTCGGAGGATTTTCCCGGGATACCTCTTGAGAGGCAGGTTGAGTTTAGGATTGTCCGGGTTCCTGATGCGGCTCCGATAGCTAAGGCATCGTATTTGTTGGCTCCTCCCGAGATGCAGGAGTTGTCTACACAGCTGCAGGAGCTGTTAGACAAGGGTTTTATTAGGCCAAGAAGTTCCCCTTGGGGAGCCCCAATCCTATTTGTGAAGAAGAAGGATGGGTCTCACCGTATGTGCACACACTACCGGAAGCTGAAAAAGGTGACGATGAAGAACCGTTACCCACTCCCAAGGATAGATGATTTTTTCGACCAACTTGAAAGAGATTCATGGTTTTCCAAGATTGATCTACGGTCCGGATATCACCAGATGCGGGTCAGAGGTGATGATGTGCAGAAGACCACTTTTAGGACCCGCTATGGTCACTAGGAGTTTGTGGTGATGTCGTTTGAGCTCACCAATGCTCTAGCAGCGTTCATCAACCTCATTTACCACATGTGCAGGTCGATTCTAAATCGGTCTGTGAAAAGTATTCATTGATGACATCTTGGTTTATTCCAAGACGCAGGAGCAGCATGAGGAGCACCTGAGAGAGGTTCTAGAGACCTCGAGGAGGGAGAGACTTTTCACAAAGTTCTCCAAGTGCGAGTTCTGGTTGCACGAGGTGCAGTTTCTGGGGCATCTCATCAACCAGAAGGGTATATTAGTTGATCCGGCCAAGATGGAGGCCGTGATGCAGTGGGAGGTCCCAAAGTCTCCATCGGAGATTTGGAGCTTCCTAGGATTGTAGGGTACTACAAGAGATTCATCCAAGATTTCTCCATGATAGCAGTACCATTGACCCGACTGACCAAGAAGTCGTTGGTGTTTTGTTGGGGACCTGAGCAGCACACAGCCTTTGAGAAACTCAGGCAGGGACTGTGCGAGCCACCGATTCTTACCTTTCTAGAGGGAGTGGATGACTTTGTAGTCTACTGTGACGCTTCAATCATAGGTATGGGAGCAGTGTTGATGTAGCGGGGGCATGCGACAGCTTATGCCTCGAGACAGTTGAAGCCTCACAAGGCTAAATACCCAATACATGATTTTGAGTTCGGGGCGATAGTGTTTTCCCTCAAGATTTGGAGACATTACCTCAATGGGGTTCGGTGTACTATTTACACGGACCACAAGACTCTGAAGTACCTCATGGATCAGTCGAGCTTGAACATGAGGAAGCGATGGTGGTTAGATGTGGTAAATGACTATAATAGCGAGATCCTTTACCATCCGGGCAAGGCCAACGTTGTGGTGAATGCCCTAAGCCACAAGACGGTAGCAGCTCCGATCCAAGATACATGTCTGAGGATGACGGTGATTACTCCACTGCTGGAACAGATTAGACCGGTGCAAATCGAGGGCCTGAAGGATGAGCGCCAGAAGTGTGAAAGGATAATGGGTTGAGTAGCTTTGTTTGATTATGACAGTCTAGGATTTATGACTCTGCATGGGAGGGTCTGGGTACCGTACTGGGGCGGAGTATGGTAGGTGTTGATGGATGAGGCCCACAAGTCCATGGTTCTCCATCCATCCAGGGGAGATGAAGATGTATAGAGATCTTCAACCCAAATATTGGTGGCCCTGCATGAAGCGGGACGTAGCTTGGTACGTGGAGAGATGCCTGACCTGCATGAAGGTCAAGCGAGAGCACCAGAGGCCCAACGACAAGATGAAGCCGCTAAAAATCCCCGTATGGAAATGGGAGGATATCACTATGGACTTCATTACTAAGCTTCCCAGGACCGCACGAGGGGTTGATTCGATATGGGTCATCGTGGATTAGTTGACGAAGAGTGCCCATTTTATACCGATCCAGGAGAGAATCTCGGCCGAGAGGTTGGCCGAGATTTATGTGAGAGAGGTAGTGGCACATCATGGAGTGCTTGTCTCGGTGGTGTTAGACTGAGATGTTCGATTCACTTCCATGTTTTGGAAGCGGTTTCACGAGGAGATCGGTACTCGTCTCCATTTCACCACCGCTTTCCATCCTCAGACGGACGGACAGAGCGAGAGGACGATCCAGCCTCTCGAGGACGTGCTTGAGGCATGTGTTCTAGATTTCGGTGGCAGTTTGGATATGTATCTTTCATTAGCTGAAGTTTCGTATAGGAATAACTATCACTCCATTATAGACCAGCCTCCCTTCGAGATGCTCTACGGGAGGAAGTTTTGGACCCCAATCTGTTGGGGTGAGGTCGGTTAGAGAGTTATGGGGAGTACGAAGGTAGTACTCAAGAGCACTGAGTGGATTTAGCAAGTCAGGACCAAACTCTAGACTGCTCAAAGTCGGAAGAAGAGTTATACCAACAAGTGGCATTCAACACTGGAGTTTCAGGTGGGCGATATGGTCCTCCTGAAAGTATCACCTTGGAAGGGTGTTATCAGGTTTCGAAAGCGGGGCATGTTGGGCCCCTGCTTCATTGGTCCATTTAGGGTTTTGGCCTGGTTGGGTCGGGTTGCCTATCAGGTAGATCTTCTAGCAGAGCTCAGCCAGATCCACAACATGTTCTATGTTTCTCAGATGCGAAAGTGCTTAGTGGATGTTTCAACAGTAGTACCCCTGGAGGACATTCAGGTTGATGATAGCCTGAACAACATCGAGAGGCCCATGGAGATTTTAGATGGCAAGGCGAAGGAGCTGAGGAGCAAGAGGGTAGAGTTAGTGTAGGTGTAGTGGCAACACCGCCAGGGATCAGAGTGGGCGTGGGAGCCCGATGAGGAAATGAGAGAGCACTACCCCCAGTTATTTGTAGAGTCAACAGACTTTGAGGATGAAGTCTAACACAAGTGGGGGAGAGTTGTAACACCTGGTTCCAAGTATACATTTAATAAAGTCAATTTTATAATTTTACCCTTGGACTAGATGAGTTGAAGGCCTAACTCATCGAGTAAGATCGAATCCAGGGTGGGAACTAAGTAGTGTACTCAATGAGTCGGAATACCGACTCGACGAGTAGGCGTTGTCTAATGAAAACTCTAATTTCAAGGGTTTTCCACCCTATTTAAAGAACAAAATGCCCATAGGACCTTCCTTATCACTCCTTCAATGTCCAAAAAACCCTAACTCGCCACGTTGAGCCTTGTGAGTGTTTGAGTGCCATTTTTGAGTAAACTTGTGTGGTTTGAAGCTAGTGTGAAGAAGAGGGAGATGGAGGACTTCGAGAGAAGTTTGTTGATCCAAGAACAACAATAGTTTCCATGACAACCTAAAATTTCTATCTTGTGCACTTATTCAAATCAATCAAGTTCAAACTCGTTTTTGCTATCTTCTAGCATTGTTTGGAGTCAATTAGAGTGTTCTAAGCCTTGTACATTCAAAGTTAGGGTTTAGAATCCCACAAGTTCAACATTTAAAAAATCGGCAAAACACTCCAACTTAAGGAGTGTATGGCCGAACACATGGAGTGTAAGGTCGTATACCCTTTTCCGGCCGTACACTCTCATGTGTAAATGAGAGTGTTAGCCTCCTTTCACTCTTTTCACACTCTTAAAGCTGAAAATCAACTTCTCTCTCAAGTATCAACCGATTTTTCTTCTAGATCTTCAAGTTGTATGTGTTTTATTCCTTCTATTTGATGATTTATTACACTATCCAGTAAGGATCTATCATTTCATCCAAGATATCACTCATTTGGTTTAGATCTTCAAGTGTTCTCCAAGAACACTAATAACACAAAGCACACCTACTACGTTTTGGAACTCAAACACCCCTAAAGGCTTCTCTATTGTAAGGACCACTCCTTGTTCTTGTTACTTACTAGCCTTACTCCTTAGAAAACGTCCCTAACATGATCAATAAGGATGTACGGCCGTACAAACCTCATGTGGCCGTACACCCCTTTATTTGGTGCTTAATGACCTTAAAACTCATGTTCTATACTAGTACTTGATCAAGAACACCTAGGGGATGCAAGATAGAGACTTGGAATACACTTTTGACCATTTTTACATGATTATCAAGGGTGTACGGCCATACACTCCTTGTATGGCCGTACAAACACTTTTTAGGGTCCAAAATGGCATTTAACTTTTAATAAGGTTCAATATTGATCAAGAAACAATCCGTAGATGCTTAAGAGGACTTTAAGTCACTAAGTGGCATGTTTGACCATGAATGTATAGCCGTACACTCAATTGTGTCGTACACTCTGGCCGTACATACACATGAAACAAAACCTCTTGGCTGTAAAGACAAATGTGTGGCCATACACCCATTATATGAAACCCTTAGTACTTCTAGCACTTGAATCTAAGTGTTTCTATGACCTGGGGTGTCTTTCCTTGCATAATTAGTTGTTTAAACTAATGGATTTACTATACTTTTAACTGTTTTATCAAATAAACTACTTCAAAATGTTTATTAAACTCTTCTACATACTAAACTCTTTACCAAACGTGTTCTTAAATGCTAAACCTTTTCTTTTAACTCTTTGAAACTTATATATTGTCAAAACCATGTCTAATGCATATATATAGTAAGGTTGGAAGGACTTAGGACTGATAACCCACTTTATTTCCTGTTCCTTATTTGGTTGTGGACTTAGAGTACCATGTTGTTTGTCCGAATGTTCTTTGATCCTTAGTTATACATGTTGGGTTATGAGCATTCTAACACTCCTAAGTGTACATGCAACCCTAAATACCTTGGATCTATGTTTTCTGTATTATACATGCAAATATGAACATCCAAGGTATTATCCTAATCTAGCATACAAAAATTATCAATATAATAAGATAGAATACATACCTCTTTGATGTAGAATGTCTTCATGAAGCTTGAGTGCCTAGTGCCCCAAGTGTGACACCTAAAATGGTTCACACAACACCAAATACACTTGGAATAACTTGAGAGAATTCTACACTTCATGAGAATCGGATAGCCCTTTCTTACTCTCTCTAGTGGCCGATTTTGGTCAAGAATAAGATGCTTATATAGTTAGGGTTACACCATGTAAACCGTAATTGAAATGGCCTTTCATTTCCATGATCCATGGGTACAAACACACCATGGAGCATCCATGAAGCATCATATGGGTTTTAGCCCAACTAGATAATCCATGGAGCATTAGCCCACTATATAAGTATGGATGATTTGTATAATCAACCCATATATTTAATTAGTCTTCTTTTGATCACTTAATTATTCCTAGACTAATTCTTGATTAATACTAATTAAATAATCTTATTATTCTTATTATTAATATACTAGAACTTATAATATATTAATAACCATAAGTGTCTTATTTCTCTCATTATAGTCTATCCAAGTGCATGATGCCATGCAACCCAAATGGACCATGCCGGGTCGGGTCAAGTCTTACCAATTATAGTTATGGACTTAGACATTAATCCAACAGTCTCCCACTTGGATAAGTCTAAAACTAATATTGCGTATGACTTCAGGAACCGACTAGCAATCGTAGCTCTCAAAAGCTTCTGTCGAACTTTGACCTTGTAGATGAACTATGACCTTTGTGAATGACTTGTCCATTTGATAAGGGATCATATATTCCTCTATTGTAGATATCATATAGACTGAGACATGGATTATAATCATTCTCTCTGTCCATTTGTTGTTTCCCGATTTCCGATTTATGATGACTGACTAATTGAACAAATCAAATCAGTCCTAGCCTGGCCTAGCGCTTCCATTTGTCATCATCAAATCATCGAGGGGCCCACAAATATCGCTTTTATCCTGAAGGTAAAAGGAATGGATAAACTTCGTTTAGCACCTGGTTCCTGGTATGTAGATCTTATTTGAGTATTTTCCATTTTTAGCCTTGGACTCGGCGAGTCATAGATCCGACTCGCCGAGTAGGGATGGGACCCGGGACACGTTTAAGTTGGCGACTCGGCGAGTCCATATCCTGGACTCGGTGAGTCACCGCTGTTGGATGAAACCCCAAATTTCAAGGGTATGCACCCTATTTAAACCCTCATTTCCGCCCCAAGCTCACCCCATTCACCTGATGGGTTTTGAGCATTCTAACACTTCCTAAGTGTACATGCAACCCTAATAACCTTGGATCTATGTTTGTCTAATTATCATGCAAAGTTGAATTCCAAGGTTATATTCCTATCTAGCATACATGGGGAACAATTTTAACTTTAAGTATAGATAGAATAACATACCTTGTTGTTGTTTGTGTTCCTTGAAACCTTGTGAGCCTAGCACCCCAAGTGTGATTCCTCAAATGCTTCACACAACACCAAATGCTCTTGGAAGAACTTATGAGAGAACACACACTTCTCAAAAATCGGCCAAGCCCTCTTGTTTCTTAGTGTAGCCGATTTTAGGTGGAGAACATGTTTCTTATATAGTGTTGACACATCTAGGATTAAACCCTAATGTGTCATGACTCTTCATTTCCATGACCCATGGGTTTGTAACTCCCATGGAGCATCCATGGAGCATCCTATGGGTGGAACCCAACTTGATAATCCATGGTGCCTCTTAGCCCACTATACAAGATATGGATGATTTACATAATCAACCCATATATTTAATTAGTTATCTTTTGATCACATAATTAATTCTAAATTAATTCTTGATCAAACTAATCAAATAATATTATTAATATATTAGAACTTATAATATATTAATAATCTCCAAGTGTTATTTCTCTCATTTAGTCTATCCAATTGCATGGTGCCATGCAACCCAAATGGACCATGCCGGGTCGAGCCAAGTACATACCAGAAATAGTTATGGACTTAGACACTTTATCCAACAGTCTCCCACTTGGATAAGTCTAATAACTGTTACTGCAAGTATGACTTCAGGAACCGATCGGCAATCGTAGTTCTTTACAAGGTTTCTCGGAACTGAGAAGATGATGGTACGCCATTTAAGATAAGTGATCATATAATACTCTGTTCTAGATATCAATCGGACAAATACATGGAACAATGTCTTACTTATTGTCCAACAGTTTGTTTCCCGATTTCCGATTTGTTTGACAAAGAACTTCATTGAACACATAAATTTAGTTCTGACCGGGCCCGGTACATAGGTCAAAACAAAATCATCGAGGGGCCCAGATATCAGCTTCTAATCCAAGAAGGAACAGATAAACTTCGACTCATATGTTTGTTCTACCACTCATTGAATTATACACAAGAGCGCGATTTATAACATCGAGTTACCAATGCGTTTTTCATACAATCAATGCATAACCAACTTGTAAGTAACAAATCATATCTCTAGGTTTGAAGACTTATACGATATTACCATCTCACGATCAACCGAGATAGAATTCCATGAAGTGATTCCAATGAGCGTGGGTTGAGTCCAATGCTTAGAACTTTTGAGCACTCATGATTGCTGTAGCCTTGTCCAAGACCTCTACAACCAAACATGACAGTCTTGATTCATATCTACTTCCGACATATGACCGACTGTGGAGGTTTGAATAATATGTTATACCAAACAAAAATTATTCTGGTAGTCAAAACATGCAAAAGAAATATAGTAAATGATCGACAAGAGATAGCAACACTTTACTCATAAATAAAACACTTTTATTCATCATCAGATGTCAATTACACTTTACAAATTTCGAGGTTATCTAACTACTAAATCTAATATCATCCTTCAGCCCTATGCTCCGAGCATGCTGGAGATGCTTAACCCGAGTCAGTCCCTTCGTGAGAGGATCTGTCGGATTCTCATCTGATGATACCCTCTTTGCCACGAGGAGTCCTTCTTCGATCCGATGTCTGATGAAATGGTATTTTATGTCGATGTGTCTGGATCTCCCGTGATCCCTTGGTTCCTTGGCTAAGGCAACAACACTTTCACTATCACAGAAAATTTCCATTGTCTCTTTAATAGCTGGTACAACTCCAAGTCTCCAATGAAGTTCCTCAGCCATAACGCCTCCTTTGCCGCCTCACTAGCTGCAATATACTCTGATTCACAAGTAGAATCTGCAACTGCCTCTTGCTTGGAACTCTTTCAAGAAATTGCTCCTCCATTTAGGGTAAAGACCCAGCCCGACTGAGAGCGGAAATTATCCCTATCAGTCTGGAAGCTAGCATCACTATACCCTACAACTCTCAAGTCATCACTCCCACCGAGGGTAAGGACCCAGTCCTTAGTCCTTCGTAGATACTTGAGAATATTCTTTACCGCAGTCCAGTGTGCCTTGCCAGGGTTCCCCTGAAACCTGCTAACCATGCTCAGGGCAAAAGCTACATCATGTCGAGTACACGTCATAGCCTACATGATCGATCCTACAGCCGAAGCATAAGGTACTCGACTCATTTGTGCTATCTCAGCCTCAGTGCTAGGGCTTTGTGTCTTACTCAGTTGGCGTTACTCTGGATGGGCAACTCTCCTTTCTTGGAGTCTTGCATTCTGAATCTCTTCAGCACCTTATCCAAGTAGGTACTTTGACTAAGTCCAATTAGTCTTTTACTCCGATGTCTCAAGATCCTTATCCCTAAAATATAGGCAGCTTCACCAAGATCCTTCATAGCGAAACACTTTCCAAGCCAGGACTTTACTTCCTGCAGGGTTGGAATGTCGTTTCCTATGAGTAGTATGTCATCCACATACAATACCAAGAAGCTAACTATACTCCCACTAGCCTTGACATACACACAAGATTCATCTTCACTCCTAGAAAAGCCAAATTCCTTGACCTTTTCATCAAAGCAAAGATTCCATCTGCGAGGTGCTTGTTTTAACCCATAAATGGATTTCTCAAGCTTACACACTCTATTGGGGTACTTGTTGCTGACAAAACCCTCTGGCTAACTCATGTAAACATCTTCAGCCAACTTTCCATTAAGGAAAGCGGTTTTGACATCCATTTGCCAAATTTCATAGTCATGAAATGCGGCTATGGCTAACAGAACCCGAATAGACTTAATCTTGGCTACCGGAGAAAAGGTCTCATCATAATCCACTCCAGGAATCTGAGAGAAGCCCTTTGCAACCAGTCTAGCCTTATAAGTGTGTACTTTACCATCCATGTCGGTCTTCTTCTTGAAGACCCATTTGCACCCTACAGTCTTTCGACCTGGTACATTCTCAACCAAGTTCCAAACTTGATTGTCATACATGGATTGTATCTCGCTATCCATAGCCTCTTTCCATTTAGCAGACTCGGGGCCTGCCATGGCTTCCTCGTAGCTGTTAGGGTCATCTTGACTTACTAGTGTCCCATCACTAATAAGTGTCTCACCTTCTACAGTAATATGGAATCCATAATAATGCTCAGGTGCACTCCTAACTCGCGTGGAATGCCTCAGAGGTACAGATTCGTCAATTGGCTCAACAGGAGTTTTTTCCTCAAGTTGAGGGCTAGAGTTTGAAGTTCCATCACCACTTGACTCTTGAATTTCTTCAAGATCAATTTGCCTCCCACTGTCTCCTTGGCTTATAAACTCTCTTTCTCGAAAGACTCCTCTTCTTGCTACAAAGACCACATTGTCACTAGGTCTGTAGAAGAGGTAACCAAAGGATTGCTGTGGGTAGCCGATGAAAATACACCTCTCGCTTCGAGGTTCGAGCTTATCATGAGTCTCGCGTCTCACGAAAGCCTCGCAACCCCAAATCTTGATGTGGTCTAGTTTAGGTACTTTACCAGTCCACATCTCGTGAGGAGTTTTGGCAACTTTCTTTGTAGGGACTAGATTAAGGATATGGGCGGCAGTCTCTAAGGCATACCCCCAGAATGAGATTGGTAGCGAAGCTCGACTCATCATGGAACGAACCATGTCCAACAAGGTTCGATTACGCTTCTCATCCACACCATTCAACTGCGGTGTCCTGGGAGGTGTCAATTGTGAGACAATCCCACATTCCCTTAGATAGTCGAGGAACTCTGAACTAAGATACTCACCACCCCGATCGGATCGAAGCATCTTAATGTTCCTGCCCAATTGATTCTCGACTTCCTGTTTAAATTCCTTAAACTTCTCGAAAGTCTCTGACTTATGCTTGATTAAGTAGACATATCCATATCTACTGTAATCATCAGTAAAAGTCAAATAATAACGATTAGCATCCCTTGTGGCATGTTTGAATGGTCCACACACATCCGTGTGTATCAGGTCCAACAAACCTTCACCCCTTTCACACGAGCCTGTGAAGGGTGACTTTGTCATTTTTCCAAGTAAGCATGATTCGCAACTATCATTTGACTTTAGCTCAAACGACTCCAAGACTCCATCCTTTTGGAGTTGGCCTATGCGTTTCTTGCTTATATGTCCAAGACGACAATGCCATAATGATGCTTTATCCAAGTTATTATTATTAGTAGAATCAATACACAAAACATCATTTCCTAAGTTATCTACAATAGACACAGCTTCATACACACCATCACAAGGTAATGCTTTAAAATAAAGAACATTATTAAAGAAAGCATCAATAGAACCAACTTCATTATTAAACGAAAAGGTAAACCCGTGTTTGTACAAAGCATGAAAGGAAATAATATTTCTTGCCATTCCTGGCGAGTAACAACACTTATTCAAATCTAACCTAAACCCACTACTTAGCGATAAAGTATAAACTCCAATCTTGGTGACAGGTGAAGCTTTCCTGTTCCCCATGATCAAGTTTATTCTTCCTTGCTCCACATCCTCACTTCTTCTTAGTCCCTGCAAGTCACAACAAATATGAATACCACAACCGGTATCAAGGACCCAAGATTTCGAATGGGGTGAGTTATTAGAAATGATAGTGTAAATACCTGCATGGTTGGGTTTGACTTTCCCATCCTTCACATCCTGCTGGTACTTTGGGCAGTTCCGCTTCCAAAGAGCTTTTTCATGGCAATAGAAGCATTCAGCCTCTTTTGGGTCAGAAGAAGGAGTAATGAAACCTTTCTTGGTTCCACTTGAAAAAGAGCCATCAAGGGTCCGAGCCTTGGTACCCTTCGAAGATCTCTTTCTCTTCCTCCCTCGACTTTTCCCGATTGCCAAAACTGGAGTTGAGTTTGGAGTAGGAGTGATAGCAACCGACTTCCCCTTAAGACCTGTTTCTGCAGTCTTGAGAAGTCCCTGAAGTTTGCTGAGAGTGACCTCTTCCTTATTCATGTGATATGTCATGCGGAATTGATCATAGCACGATGGTAGGGAGCGCAAAATTATATCTATTGCTAGCTCCTCAGGGAGGTTCACATTAAGTTTCAGCAATCGATCCACATACCTTTGCATTTTCTGCATGTGGCTCGTGACGGAATCCCCATCCTTCATCATGGTTGTTATCATGGAGAAGATGATTTCGTACCTCTCTTGTCGTGCACTTTGATGGTATCTTTCCATCAAATCTTGGTGCATTTCATAAGGGTAGAAATCCTCATAGGACTTTTGAAGTTCTGCTGTCATTGTGGCCATCATGATGCATGCTACTTTCGTAGCATCCATTTCATGTGCCTGAAAGTCAGCGATCTCATGAGGAGTTGCAGTGGTCTCATCAATCTCCTTAAGCTCCTTGTCAAGGACATATTCTTTGTCCTCGTAGCGGGTAATCATCCTGATGTTTCTGATCCATTCATTGAAGTTGGATCCATCAAAGGTGACTTTCCCACACAAACTCATAAGAGTAAAGGAGCCATTAGGATTTGAGCCAGAAGCACTATTTGAAGACATCTGAAAGAGGAGAACAAGTTTAGTATAGATTTAAGAGAGTCCTTAATAAAACACCCAAATGTAATATTAAGGCTAGGATCCAATCACAATATAATATAACTTAGAAGAGGTATGCCGTAATCTAAGCTATACCATATTTGAAAGGTAGGTGAATGACGATTCACCAATTTCCACCACGAAAACCAAAATATTAGATATTAGGTTTTATTGGTTTTTAGAAATTCCTAGATTCTTTGAGATTCAATGAACTTTTTAAAGGCATGTTTCAATCTCGAGAGTGCCCTCCAAGTTTTGTGACTGGGATACCGAGGATCACAAAACGAGGTGTGAAGTAACCATGCAAATCACTTGGTACCCTTAAAGTTTATCACTCAATCGATGTGCCGGTAAACCACACACGCTCCACCGATACTATAATAAACCTTAAGTCACCCTTTACCTACCTTGTTAAGTCCAAGTTAGTGTGCCGGTTAACCACACACGCTCCACCAACGACTTAGACAAAGTGTAAAGTATAATTTCATGGATTAGCACCTTATTCACATTTTCCTAAAGTAACTAAGATTGGGAATTTAATAAAACATTTAGTTACTTTATAATATTCATCATACTTTGAATGAGAGTTTATAAGTCCTTGTCTTACCCGTTCGGCTAACGACCCTCCACCAGTCAAGCAAGCGGTGGGTGAGAGTAGACACCCATTAAATCACCATTTTATAGGCAACAACCTTATACCCACCTTATAGACCGGCTTTGTGAATGAGGCGTACTAGCGGTAAGATGACTTTATTCTTATACATATATATATATATATATATATATATATATATATAATTATTAAATCATCATAATATAAGTATAAGGGTTGAATTTTAACTTTTAAAATTCTAGGGGTTGGAACTTAAAGTTTTAACTTAACTTTTCTTGTTCCAAAACTTGAGGGCAAGTTTTGTAACTTTCAAAACTTTTCATTTCTTGTAACTTATGAGTTTAATAGAGTAATAAAATGAAGACTCTTCATTTTTCTAACTCTTGTGTTTGTTTTAATGGTTTTAATTCAAGTGTGACTCTTGGTTTTCCATAACTTGAGGACAAGTTATGGAATCCATTAAAACACATTATGATCAAGAATTAATCTACCAAATAGGTTACAAATAATTCCTATGATCATCTAAAACATCATAAGAACAAGAACATGAATATGAACACAATCAAAAATTACATTTAAAACTTTGTAATTTTGATAACTAGTTGTTGTGAATGAATTAGAAAGAACATTACACCATCAAAACAAGTTTTCAAGTACCAAAACAGTTTAGGGTAATGTTTCTAGTCCATTTCCAGCAACTAAAATCGAAATTCTGCAATCAGTCGATCCTACTCGCCGAGTGCATGAATTTACTCGCCGAGTTGGTTGAAGATACACGTGAACTCGCTGAGTCCCCCCTATATACTCGACGAGTCCACTCGTAGACAGCAAGATTTTCGACTTTTTTCAACTTTTAAGCACAAATAAAAAGCAAACAAGCCTAGGCTCTGATACCACTGATGGGTTTTGAGCATTCTAACACTTCCTAAGTGTACATGCAACCCTAATAACCTTGGATCCATGTTTGTATAATTATCATGCAAAGTTGAATTCCAAGGTTATATTCCTATCTAGCATACATGGGGAACAATTTTAACTTTAAGTATAGATAGAATAACTTACCTTGTTGTTGTTTGTGTTCCTTGAAACCTTGTGAGCCTAGCACCCCAAGTGTGATGCCTCAAATGCTTCACACAACACCAAATGCTCTTGGAAGAATTTATGAGAGAACACACACTTCTCAAAAATCGGCCAAGCCCTCTTGTTTCTTAGTGTAGCCGATTTTAGGTGGAGAACATGTTTCTTATATAGTGTTGACACATCTAGGATTAAACCCTAATGTGTCATGACTCTTCATTTCCATGACCCATGGGTTTGTAACTCCCATGGAGCATCCATGGAGCATCCTATGGGTGGAACCCAACTTGATAATCCATGGAGCCTCTTAGCCCACTATACAAGATATGGATGATTTACATAATCAACCCATATATTTAATTAGTTATCTTTTGATCACATAATTAATTCTAAATTAATTATTGATCAAACTAATCAAATAATATTATTAATATATTAGAACTTATAATATATTAATAATCTCCAAGTGTTATTTCTCTCATTTAGTCTATCCAATTGCACGGTGCCATGCAACCCAAATGGACCATGCCGGGTCGGGCCAAGTACATACCAGAAATAGTTATGGACTTAGACACCTTATCCAACATCACCCTCAGAGCTCCCAACATCATTTATACCCTTATTCCTTGTGAGATTGGAGTGTTTTGGTATGTTCTTGAAGATTTTGAGGAGAAAGAAGAGTAGATCAAGAAGAGGAGAAGGAGACCATGCATCTTTATGTCATCTCAACGTTTTCCTAGAGGTATAGATGGTTTCCCCTCTGTTTTCAAGCTTGTAGTCTCTTTTAGCTTCATGAAAGTCCTTCTTGAGCCATTCCCCAAGCTTGTTTGTGCATTGTGGGTTGTAATAAGTTGTTAGCCTATAGATCTAGGCATGATTTAGTCTCTGGATTGGATCTAATGCCTTTATGGGGTCATATTGCATGAAAGCCCTAGATCTACCCCTTTTGGTGCACTTTGAGCCCTAAAACCTTCATTGGTGGTTATCTACATGTAAAGTTGGAAACTTTACTTGTAATCCATGCCCTAGAAACCCATTTATGTGAATGGCATGGACTGGAATCGAGCAAATCTGTGTATTTTGTAGGTGCATGGCAACGACTCGGCGAGTCGTTCATGTGACTCGGCGAGTCTGCTCGCGAGTCTCCGAATCTGTCCCCTTTTCGTAGTGTCGAGTGTGCAGTGAGTCACGGGGTGTGACTCAGTGAGTTGGAAGCTGAACTCATCTATGGAGGAACTCGGCGAGTCGATTCCCCGACTCGGCGAGTTCAAGGCAATCTCCTTAGATCAAGAACAGACTCGGCGAGTTGTTCATACAACTCGGCGAGCCTCCGCATAAGTGTTCATCGGATGAAGATGAACTCGACGAGTTGTTCATACAACTCGGCGAGTAGGATGAAGGACTTGAATGTCAGTTTAGAAGAAGAACTCATCGAGTCATAGCCTAACTCGACGAGTAGAAACAGGGACTCAGGACAATTGTCTGGATAGGAACTCGGTGAGTTGGAGAGCCAACTCGGCGAGTCGGGTCAATTGAAAGTTGACTCTGACTTTGACTTAGGGCTAGACCTGGGGTAAAATGGTCATTTTACCCAAAGGACAGTTAGCAGTGTTTGATTGAGTATGTTGTGGTAATTACAGCCGGAGGATTTCCGGAGCAGCAGCAGTCAATCAGTTCCCGATCAGTTCA
Source organism: Lactuca saligna (assembly GCF_052625555.1). Taxonomy (NCBI): domain Eukaryota; kingdom Viridiplantae; phylum Streptophyta; class Magnoliopsida; order Asterales; family Asteraceae; genus Lactuca; species Lactuca saligna. The sequence continues at coordinate 74,781,155 of NC_136422.1, forward strand.
GCAACTACTTTGAGGTGAGTTACACTCCAGTAGCGGTGGGTCTACGGCTACAATGTCGGCCCACCAGTAGGAGTCATATGTTAGATGATTGTCTTTGTGATATCATCTTGGTTGCTACTACCTGTTATGTTATATGTTAGCATGATACGTTATATGTGATAGTAGTTGAGTTCGGTTGTTAGGACCGAAGGGTAGTCAGACACCCCAGAAATGTCTGACAGTATGTGATGATATGTTTGTATGTTGGCCTGTTATGTTATGAGATAGAGGTAGTAGGAGGGGACCAGTCCCCGAGGATCGGTTGTTAGGACCGATGGGTAGTCAGCACCCCAGAATGGCTTGACATGGGTAGTCAGCACCCGAGAATGGCTTGACACGGGTAGGATGGCACCCCAGAATGGCCGTATGGGTAGGTCAGCACCCCAGAATGGCCGTACCGGGTAGTCAGGCACCCCAGAATAGCCTGGCAATATGTATGTTATGTGTTTGTATGGTATGTGGTACGATGGCGGAACTCACTAAGCTTTGCGCTTACATTTTACAGCTTTGGTTTCAGGTACCTCTTCTTCGAAGGGGAAGGAGCTGGCGTGGTAGCGGCACATCATGCACACGCTCTGGTTTCCGCATTTACGAGATTCACTGGGATTTGTACTCTGATATTTTGATGGGTTGTATGGTTTGGCTTTTAGACATGGTTTACGTTGTGTTATGGTTTGATCAAACAATATTTTTAATTGTTAATGTTTTCTAAAGTAATGTTTTCAAAACGAAATTTTTGGATGTGAAAATTGGGTCGTTACAAGTTGGTATCAGAGCTCTGGTTTGAGGGATTCAGACTCACCTTTGGGGGTGTCTGAACTCAAATCGAGGGATTAAAAGATTTTTTTTAAAAGAAAATGTTTTCTAAATGGAGAAAAGAGCTTAAGAAAGAACAAAGTATGTGTGATGTGCGTGACCGGCCGAGCTCAAGTAAGTATTCCCCAAAGTACCCATACAAATTTATGTTATGTTTATCAGCTTTTGTAGAACAACATGCTAGAATAGGACTAAGGATCTAGGAGTGATGCCTTATGTGGCTGCTTTATGTGTTCCACCTATATGAGAATTGCATGCTAGTACAGAGTAGACAACAGTAGGGTAGCCTGTTAGGGTGTGCCTGATAGTATGAGTTAGCACGGTGTGCTAGTTCAGTTTCTCTCTATGAGAGCGGAATTGTTTGAGGTTGTTTCCCTTGTCTGAATGCTGCTTGTTTCATTCTACATGGGACTCCGAATAATGGGAATTATCCATTAGGCGAATACGTCACATCACATGCGATTAGAGTTGAATAATCTTAGAGTACAGGATTTGATCCTACTGCGCAGCTCTTGTTTGAGTCCAACCGTTGTAGGGACGAGTCTGGTACTCGAAGGATTATCTGAGTCTTGTCGTATGGGATGGTATTCGGGTGATGGCTAATTGGCATTACAAGGAGGCCTGCAGCAGGTGAGGACTGGATCGAGTAGAGACGGAGATTTCCCTAGGGCGAGCCTGGGATGATTATAGTAGTAACCAGACTTAGTGTAAGGGACCTGGTGGAGTCGAGGCAGTCCTTGAAGAAGGTACGGATAGATGTGGAAGGTAGTATGGGCCCGTACTACTGAAAGCAGAGGATCCGTACCCGAACCAAGGAAGGCCAAGAGAAGACCAGGGAACTTGTAAGTAGCTGTGATCCCTCAGGAAGTATCAGTATATCTAATGATTGTTGTGATGTATTGCAGAATGGTGGTACTTCGATCGAGGCCGGTGGATGGCGGTTCTAGAGAGTGGTCAGGTTCAGGATCAGGTTCCGAGCCGGTAGATGAGGGGCTACGCGAGTTCATCGTGTAAGAGATCACTAGAGGCATTCTTGAGTCGTTCCCCATTCTCTTTGGGTCGATCAAGGAAGGGATTATGGAGTTGATGAAGGATCTCCTGCGGGCATTCAGGAGTGATTTGGCATCTAGCCAGTCGGGATCTCGCACACTGTCCTTCAACAACTTCAGGGGCAGTGGTGCGTCGGACTTCCATGGGGTGAAAGACCCTATTGCTGCCAGGCGATGGATTGTAGACATTGAGTTTGCACAGTTGACTAGTTCTGCCCCGAGGGGTCAATGGTGAGATATGCAGCGAGGTGTTTACGGGACCGAGCCCGGGATTGGTGGGAGTCAGTAGGTGACTCATTGGGAGCCTCAGCTATCGAGGCTATGACCTGGTCGGACTTTGTGACCAGGTTCAGGGCAGAGTTTGCGCCGGCTGTTGAGCTTCAGTAGCTGGCCAGGGAGTTTCTGGATTTGAGACAGACGACGGAGACTGTGGCGGAGATCACCGCCAAGTTCCGGGAGAGGGCTTTGTTAGTGCCCCAATATGTTGGTGACGAGGATATGAGGAGGACTCGTTATCATGATATGCTTCGAGCCGACATCCGGGAGCATGTTAGCTTTTTGGCTTGCCCTACCTTGGACTCTATGATTGCCAGGGCGAGGGAGAGGGAGATAGATTTGGAGCACATCCGAAAACGGAAATTAGAGGAGGGACAGGCAGGAGGGGCTTCGGGGAAGAAGCCCAAGGGATCAGATGGTAGGCCGAAAGGCCAGTCAGAACCGGGTCACTGCAAGAAGTGCGGCAGGCCGCACGAGAGGGCGTGCAGGATGGGATCATCAGGCTGCTACAAGTGCGGCAAGTCTGGGCACATCAACAGGGATTGCACTGCTCCGGCAGCAGTTATTCAGACATCAGAGTTGCTGTGTTTCCACTGCAACCAGAGGGGCCACAAGAAGGCTAATTGCCCCCAGTTGACAGTTTCAGCGCCGGTGAAGGCACCAGCTTCAGCGACCTTGCGGATCACGGATGGTCGGCAGGGCAAGGCAGAGGCTCTGGTGGTGAGGAGCCGAGCATTCCAGTTGACTACCGAGGAGGCACGCGCCGCACCCGAAGTGGTGACGGGTATGATTCTTTCCCTCTATCTTTTGTTTTATGATGTTATGATATTGATATGTGCTCCGTGTGTATATGTATGCATTAGGATCGTTCCATGTGAACGGCATCCCAGTTCAGGTATTGTTTGACTCGGGTGCATCTCGATCGTTCGTTTCTCTTGCGCTTAGGAAGAGGTTTCATGAGACTTCAGGCGAGTTAGATTGCGCTTTAGAGGTAGAGATTGCTGATGATCGATCGGTGCGAGCATCGATGGTGTTTCGAGATTGCATTCTGCGTTTGTTTGAGGAGCGTTACCTGGTAGACTTGGTTCCCATTCCATTGCGTGGGAACAAGGTGATTATTGGCATGGATTGGTTGAGCCCTAATGGGGCGGTGATAGACTGCGCGCAGCAGCTAGTGCGGGTCAGGACCCCAAGTGGGGGAGAGTTAGTGATTCATGGCGAAAGGGCGCAATGTGGACCCACTGTATGTTCAGCAGCGAGGGCTAGGTGCTATCTTCAGCAGGGATGCACAGGATATGTCGCGTATGTGATGGATACCCGGGAGGCGGGTAAGGCGACTGTGAGCGAGGTTCTGGTGGTTCGAGATTTTGCAGATGTTTTCCCAGAGGAGCTACCTCGGATACCTCCGGAGCGACAGGTGGAGTTCAGGGTTGATCTTATCCCCGGTGCAGCTCCGATAGCCAATGCACCGTATCGGTTGGCTCCTCCCGAGATGCAGGAGTTGTCTACGCAGCTGCAGGAGCTACTAGACAAGGGATTCATTCGTCCGAGCAGTTCGCCTTGGGGAGCCCCGATTCTATTTGTGAAGAAGAAGGATGGGTCGCATCGGATGTGTATAGATTACCGGGAGTTGAACAAGGTAACGGTGAAGAACCATTACCTACTCGCGAGAATTGATGACCTCTTTGATCAGCTTCAGGGAGCATCTTGGTTCTCCAGGATTGACTTGCGTTCAGGTTATCATCAGATAAGGGTCAGGGAAGAGGATACGCAGAAAACCGCGTTTCGGACGCGCTATGGCCACTATGAGTTTGTGGTGATGCTGTTTGGGCTGACCAATGCTCTTGCCACGTTCATGGACCTCATGAACTGCGTTTGCAGACCAATGCTGGATCGGTCTGTGATAGTCTTTATCGATGACATCTTGGTTTATTCCAAGACTAAGGAGGAGCATGAGGAACATCTGAGAGAGGTGCTGGAGGCCCTGAGGAGAGAGAGCTTGTATGCCAAGTTCTCCAAGTGTGAGTTCTGGCTGGGCGAGTTGCAATTTCTTGAGCACCTCGTCAACCAGAACGGGATTCTGGTCGATCTGGCCAAGGTCGAGGCCGTGATGAGATGGGAGGTTCCGAAGTCTCCATCTGAGATTTGGAGTTTCCTGGGATTAGCGGGCTACTATCGAAGATTTATCCATGATTTCTCCAAGATAGTCGTACCCTTGACACGGCTGACGAAGAAAGTCGTGGTCTTTCGGTGGGGACCTGAGCAGCAGGCTGCATTTAGGACATTGAGACAAAGATTGTGCGAGGCGCCGATCTTAGCCCTGCCAGAGGGCGTAGAGGATTTTGTGGTTTACTGTGATGCGTCCATTTCAGGGTTGGGCGCAGTTCTGATGCAGAGGGGGCATGTCATTGCATACGCTTCGAGGCAGCTCAAGCCTCACGAGGCGAACTACCCGACTCATGATTTGGAGTTGGGGGCTGTGGTTTTTGCCCTCAAGATTTAGCGACATTACCTCTACGGGGTTCGATGTACCATCTACATGGACCACAAGAGTCTGAGGTACCTCATGGATCAGCCGAATCTGAACATGAGGCAGCATCGGTGGTTGGATGTGGTGAAGGATTATGATTGCGAGATCCTTTACCACCCAGGGAAGGCCAACGTGGTGACCGATGCGCTTAGCTGCAAGGTAGCGCCGATCAGGTACGTATGCACTCAGCAGGAGGCTATCAAGGAGTATTGGAAGAGCGAGCGAGTAGTGGGTCAGGTGTCCTCCTTTGATTATGATAGCCGAGGACTATTGACACTATACCGTAGGGTATGGGTGCCATATCACGGAGGCATGCGCAAGATTTTGATGGAGGAGGCGCACAAGTCTCGATTCTCTATTCATCCCGGGGCGACAAAGATGTATAGGGATCTTCGTCTGGATTATTGGTGGCCCTGTATGAAGTGGGATGTGGCATGGTACGTTGAGCGGTGCTTGACCTGCAGGAAGGTCAAGGCCGAACATCAGAGACCGCATGGTAAGATGCAGCCGTTGGATATTCCATTGTGGAAATGGGAAGATATCACGATGGATTTTATTACAAAGCTTCCCAGGACCGCGCGTGGAGTGGATTCGATTTGGGTCATCGTGGATTGATTGACCAAGAGTGCTAACTTTATTCCGATTCAGGAGAGCATATCGGCCGAGAAATTGGCCTACATCTATATCAGGGAGATAGTGGCATGGCACAGGGTGTCGGTATCGGTGATCTCGGACAGGGATGTACGTTTTACTTCCAGATTTTGGAAGAGATTTCATGACGATTTGGGAACTCGTTTGAATTTTAGCACCGCCTTTCACCCGCAGACGGATGGCCAGAGAGAGCGGACCATCCAAACTTTGGAGGATATGTTGCGGGCATGCGTGCTAGACTTCGGTCGTAGTTGGGATACCTATCTTCCCCTGGCCGAGTTCTCATACAACAACAGCTATCACGCGAGTATTGACCATCCTCCTTTTGAGCTGTTGTACGGACGAAGGTGCAGGACCCCGATATGCTGGGGTGAAGTTGGCCAGAGAGTCATGGGGAGCACCGAAGTGGTGCTCAAGATGACCGAGAGGATCTAGCAGGTCCTGAGTAGGCTTCAGACCGCTCAGAGTCGGCAGAAGAGTTACGCCGACAAGCGTCGATCCGACTTGGAGTTCCAAGTCGGGGATATGGTTCTCCTGAAGGTGTCGCCTTTGAAAGGCGTCATTCAATTCAGGAAGCAGGGCAAGTTGGGCCCGAGATTCATCGGACTGTTGAGGGTTGTAGCCCGGGTGGGCAAGGTGGCTTATAGGCTGGATCTGCCAGCCGAGCTCAGCCAGATCCACAACACTTTCCATGTTTCTCAACTGCGGAAGTGCCTAGTGGACGATTTAGCGGTAGTGCCGTTAGAGGATATTCAGGTTGATGACAACCTGAATTACATTGAGCGCCCAGTCGCAATTCTCAACAGGAAGTCGAAGGATTTGAGGAACAAGAGGGTGGAGCTAGTGAAGGTGCAATGGCAGCACCGCAGGGGTTCGGAATGGACTTGAGATCTGATGGACGAGATGATAGAGCATTACCCCGAGCTGTTTCAGGATCGAGCAGCAGACTTCGAGGATGAAGTCTAAAATAAGTTGGGGAAATTTGTAGCACCTGGTTCCTGGTATGTAAATCTTATTTGAGTATTTTCCATTTTTAGCCTTGGACTCGGCGAGTCATAGATCCGACTTGCCGAGTAAGGACGGGACCCGGGACATGTTTAAGTTGGCGACTCGGCGAGTCCATATCCTGGACTCGGCGAGTCACTGCTGTTGGATGAAACCCTAAATTTCAAGGGTTTGCACCCTATTTAAACCCTCATTTCCGCCCCCAAGCTCTCCCCCATTCACCCTCAGAACTCCCAACATGATTTATACCCTTATTCCTTGTGAGATTGGAGTGTTTTGGTGTGTTCTTGAAGATTTTGAGGAGAAAGAAGAGTAGATCAAGAAGAAGAGAAGGAGACCAGGCATCTTTGTGTCATCTCAATGTTTTCCTTGAGGTATAGCTCGTTTCCCCTCTGTTTTCAAGCTTGTAGTCTCTTTTAGCTTCATGAATGTCCTTCTTGAGCCATTCCCTAAGCTTGTTTGTGCATTGTGGGTTGTAATAAGTTGTTAGCCTCTAGATCTACGCATGATTTAGTCCCTGGAGCCTGGATCTAATGCCTTTATGGGGTCATATTGCATGAAAGCCCTTGATCTACCCCTTTTGGTGCACTTTGAGCCGTAAAACCTTCATTGGTGATTATCTACACGTAAAGTTGGAAAATTTACGTGTAATCCATGCCCTAGAAACCCAGATCTGTGAATGGAATGGAATGGAATCGAGGAAATCTGTGTATTTTGTAGGTGCATGGCAACGACTCGGCGAGTCGTTCATGTGACTCGGCGAGTCTGCTCGCGAGTCTCCGAATTTGTACCCTTTTCGTAGTGTCGAGTGTGCAGTGAGTCACGGGGTGTGACTCAGTGAGTTGGAAGCTGAACTCATGTATGGAGGAACTCGGCGAGTCGATTCCCTGACTCGGCGAGTTCAAGGCAATCTCCTTAGATCAAGAACAGACTCGGCAAGTTGTTCATACAACTTGGCGAGTCTCCACATAAGTGTTCATCGAATGAAGATGAACTCGACGAGTTGTTGATACAACTCGGCAAGTAGGATGAAGGACTTGAATGTCAGTTTAGAAGAAGAACTCGTTGAGTCATAGCGTAACTCGACGAGTAGAAACATGGACTCAGGACAATTATCTGGATAGGAACTCGGCGAGTTGGAGAGCCAACTCGGCAAGTCAGATCAACTGAAAGTTGACTCTGACTTTGACTTAGGGCTAGACCTGGGGTAAAATGGTCATTTTACCCAAAGGACAGTTAGCAGTGTTTGATTGAGTATGTTGTGGGAATTGCAGCCGGAGGATTTTCGGAGCAGCAGCAGCAGCAGTAGTCAATCAGTTCCCGATCAGTTCTACAGCTACTTTGAGGTGAGTTACCTTCGAGTAGTGGTGGGTCTACGGCCACAATGCCAGCCCACCAGTAGGAGTCGTATGTTAGATGATTGTGTTTGTGATATCATGTTGGTTGCTACTACCTTTTATGTTATATGTTAGCATGATACGTTATATGTGATAGTAGTAGAGTTCGGTTGTTAGGACCGAAGGGTAGTCAGACACCCTTGAAATGTCTGACAGTATGTGATGATATGTTTGTATGCTGGCCTGTTATGTTATGCGATAGAGGTAGTAGGAGGGGACCAGTCCCCGAGGATTGGTTGTTAGGACCGATGGGTAGTCAGCACCCCAGAATGTCTTGACATGGGTAGTCAACACCCCAAAATGGCTTGACACGGGTAGGACGGCACCCCAGAATGGCCGTATGGGTAGGTCGACACCACAGAATGGCCGTACCGGGTAGTCAGGCACCCCAGAATAGCCTAGCAGTATGTATGTTATGTGTTTGTATGGTATGTGGTACGATGGGGGAACTCACTAAGCTTTGTGCTTACGTTTTACAGTTTTCGTTTCAGGTACCTATTCTTCGAAGGGGAAGGAGCTGGCGTGGTAGCGGCACATCATGCACACACTCTGGTTACCGCATTTACGAGATTCACTGGGATTTGTACTCTGATATTTTGATGGGTTGTATGGTTTGGCTTTTAGACATGGTTTACGTTGTGTTATGGTTTGATCAAACAATGTTTTTAATTGTTAATGTTTTCTAAAGTAATGTTTTCAAAACGAAATTTTCGGTCGTGAAAATTGGGTCGTTACACTTCGACTCATATGGATTGTTCTACTACTTGTTGAATCATACACAAAGGCACGTTTTATAGCATCGATTAACCAAATGCGATTTCGTGCAATCAATGTATAACCAACTCATAGTAACAACTTATATCTCTAGGTTTGAAGAGTATAAGATATTCTCGTCTCATGATCACTCGTGATAAAATCCATGAAGTGATTCCAATGAGCGCGGGTTGAATCCAATACTCAGAAGTTATGAGCACTCATGAGTGTTGTAGCCCTTTGTCCAACACCTTAGACCTCTATAAGTCAACCAATGACAGTCTTAATTCATATCTACTTCCAACATATGACCGACTGTGGATGGTTTGAATAACTTAGTCATTCCGGAAGAATAACCTAGTTTATTCATGAAGTCAAAACATGCAAAGTGAAACACAATTATAATCGAATCCAATATGGTATCAAAACCTATGAACATAAATAAAAAACCTTTTATTTATCACCATATGATTACCCATTATTCATTGTATATTGTTTCAGCTATCAACTTTATTCTTGAATTTAAAACAATAGTTGTCCCATGCTCCAAGCATGTACACTATGTTTTCTAAACACTAGTCATGCCATACACCAAGTATGCATACTATGTTTGTCTATGATCTTTACTTTGTTAACTAGATCAATTGAACATAACTTCAAGGTTTCTCTTTTCACACTCCCAAATCCTTACTGCAAATGCAAGAATTCCATATTCATTCCATTTACTAAAATCCGTTAGATTCTAAACTTATATGCATTGATCCTCTTGTAACGATTATGCACAAATTCACAAAGACTTGGAAACAATCATTACAGAGTATTCCAAAGGAGATCAACTACTTGGAAACACCCTTCTTGCATTAAGTTTCCTTAATCTTACACAGATTGAAATTTCTGACTTTGAAACATTTCCAGATTCCTCCTTACAGATTATGTCAATATGGTCCTTCCAGAATTATCACTATACTTCCAACTGTCCTTGAGCAACCAATCTTTGGTAAGCCTTAGATTGTCCTCGACAATTGTTTAATCGTTTTAGTCATATCCAGTTCTAAACCTTTTCCGTTCTTAATGCCCCAGGCATTTGGAAATTTTTTAGAAATGATGAATATAGCACATGTAATCAATCCTATATCCCAAGCATATGGGACACTATTCATGATGTCTCACATAAAGACTAAACCAGTCTTTTGCTATAACATTTCCATTTCTATTTGCCAAGTTCTCATAATTCATATTATGAAAAGGGATGTCGTAATCATAATCGAATTTTAGAACGCAAATAATGGACCCATATACAGAATTTAATTATGTTGAGCCATTCCAACATGAAATTCATATATATTTCCTTGACTGAATGATTAAAGCCTCAAGATCTAAGCTTATAGATTTGAGATGAAGTATAATTTCCTCTCCCATAATTATAGCAAAACAACTTTTTCCCAATTGAAACCTTTTGTTTTCTATAATTAACATTGCTAACTTGCAATAATTATCATAATTATCATGCTCCCACTAACATGATGATTATTAGCATAACACTTATGCTCCTACTAGCTTTGACATGTTCTCAGAAATCAACTGACTTTCTTACCAAAGTTCGGATTTCTGATACCAGATTGTTTTGATAAAACTTTATCAAAATCATACACCTTCCCTTAGATAGCACACTTGTGTGTCTACACAATTATGAAGAGTGACGTCGTTATCATAATGGTTAGACCTTTTGTCCACTTCTCACAAGTCTAGGTTAGGTGCCGGTAAACCACACACGCTCCACTAACGACTTTGAGAATGCAAATATCACAATTGCTATCTAGCTAAAATCTACTTAGTGAAAGTGTTTCCTCACCATCATTTTCATGAATCGGGGAGAAACCTTATGACACTTAGATTTAATGGTGTATGTGTTCTTATCCATGTGAATTATCAAAACCATAGTCACAAGACAAGGATAATGACAAATCCAAACTCATATGGACTGAACTCAATCTTACTTTCTTGCCACCTGGCAGCTCAAGGGCCTGCCATTGCTTCCAAGTTGTTGTGAAACAAATTGAGAACTCTAAGAACTCATATGCAAGGCCAACTTTAACTAGAATGGGCACAGAATATGTCAACACGATAGGTTATAAACCGCAAGTCGTGTGCTAGTGAAGAACTTCAGGTTCTATTCTTGATTAGTTCTTGAGACTTTCAAGACCTTTAAGACTCCCACTCCCCTCTTGACCTATAAGACTCCCTTGTCAAATATCCAAGAGATAGTGTGGATTCTAATCAAGACAAACACTTCACACAATTGGCCTAAGTTGGTCTTTGTTTTATCCAAAACATCACAACTTACCAATTTCAAATGTACAAGACTAGAAAACTTTTACTCCTTCGTTTGATACGTGTTTTTTAAACCTTCCTTTGAGACATGTCACTCAAGTTACAATCTTGGAGTATGACTCTAAGACTTGTATTGGAACGAAATATGACTCATCTTCTCGATTTAACCATTTCAACAATTCAAGTTCCTCTTCTTAGTCATAAGAATGCACTAAGATTTCCTTAGAGAACTAATTTTGATATGGTTGTTAATCATTAAGATGATCACAAAAACTGATACTAAAGTACTCTCCCATCTTTTCAGATTTGAGAAACTTCTATCCTTCTGCCTAATTTGATTCTTCTTATTCGCTCTGCCTTACATTGGAACCCTTTTCCAATGTCTCAGAATTAAACTCAAGCTTGTAAGAGTAACCATATTTACTGAACTTTAGTAAATTATGACAAATAATCTTATTGATCTTTTGCGGTGGACTTGACCAGTGCACAAGAATGTGTACTCGATCCCTTAGTCCTTTACTTGACTCACACATCCATGTGAACAAGTAATTAGTCTTAATTTTCCAATACTTGAAAGTTCTCATTCATCATGCTATACAACTTGCATGATTCCAAGTTCCGGTCCAATTGAGACTTGGGTGATGAGAATATTTCCTTATTTGGTAAATTTAGACATTACCACAAATGAAGGAATCAATTTCATATTTCCACTCTTGCTATTAATGGAATCATATAAGCAACACTTTTTCCTCAATTGCCATTGTAAGGATATTTTAAAATAAGTAAAATCAAAAATTTTCTTTTATTTTAAAACTATGCGGAAAAACTTATTCTTACAATCCATATGAAAACTTGTTGTTATCTATTCCTAAGCAATATCTCATAACTCTTAAGAAGTAGCTCAAGAATCCGATCTTTAAACTACGCAATAGAAATCCATCTATGCAATCAGATTCAGTATATACTTTCTTTAAGTTTCTTCACTTTTCTTCGCTTCTTAAAACATCACCATGTGACCCAGTCACATCATGTATCAAGAATCTCAGAATAGAAACTTTGCAGAGTTAGATAGTGGACTTTACCTGAAGTAGAGTCAAACTTATTGACTTTAACATCCTTAGGTAAATTTGGCAGCTTCGCAACTAATGACCCTTCCTTTGGCAATATAAACATATGGACCCTTTGATAATGGTACACAGGACTATCACATACTTAGTTTTTCTCTTTACCATTTGGTCAACCGAGTTGACTATGGTCGATCCCTTTCCATTGGGAAGAGAGAGCTTTACTGGATATTAAATGTCATCATTGTTAATGCCCATAAAGTTTTAGGAAATTGATCTTAGCAAATGGATAAGATCATTAAGGGTCTCCCTTATTTTGTTTCATAGGAGTCCCAAAGGAACTCACTATGTGACTTAGAAAGTGGTTGAGCCACTAACTTTCTCAAGACTTTGACACCCAACTCTCCCGGCTTGTCAATATGTGACTACATCTCCAAGATATTACCACACATAGACCTTTACTTGCCAATAGGGCTTGAGTGACCATAAACTTTTCAAGAACTTCTGGGTTAGGGAGAATAATTGGAGGAGGTTAAAGAAGTATGATTTCCATGGGACATCATCTTCATTTAGGAAAGCTTGTTTCAAGAGATTTGGGAAGATCATAAATGTCTAAACCATACACCTTTTGGGAGATATTCAAGATAGTTGATCTTAAGTCCTTAATATGACACCCAATCTGAAATATTAAGGCTAGGACCCAACAAACTATTTTATAACTTAGAAGAGGGATGCCGTAATCCAAGCTATAAAATATTTGAAGGTAGGTGAATGACGATTCAACAATTTCCACCATGAAAAATGAAAAAATAATTAGGTTTTAATTGGTTTTGGAACTCCTAGATCTTTGAGATTCATTGAACTGTTCAATGGCATGTTTCAATCTCAAGTGTGCCCTTTCAGGTTTTGTGACTAGGATGTCGAGGATCACAAAACAAGGTGTGAAGTAACCATGGAAATTACTTGGTACCTTTAAGTGTTTACCCCTCAATCGATGTGCTGGTTAACCACACACGCTCCATCGATACTATGATAAACATTAAGTTACCCTTTTCCTACCTTGTTAAATACGAGTCAGTGTGTTGGTTAACCACACACGCTCCACTAACCGACTTAAACAAAGTGCAAAGTGTAATTGTCACACCCCAAAACCGATAACGGTGGAATACGTTTCGGGGTGGATGACGTAGTGAACAGTATCATCACAATTGCATAATAGTAAAAGTAAGAAACATACAACCATTTCATTTACATAGTAAGTGTATTTACAAGTGTGTTTTGTAATGTTTGACAAACACCCAAAAGTAAACAAAAATAAGAGATGGGTCTTGCATGCTCCATCATCTCCAAAAATGCTGCAGTAGTACCTGTCTATCTTTGACCTGAAGATACAAGTTATTTTGAAAAGAATATCAGCATAAAGCTGGTGAGTTCATAAGAGTTTAGTGTGAGTTCTTGTATAAAAAGCATTAGAATCATTTGTATGAAAACTGAAGTTTGTAATCATAAGTAGTGGTAAAACCTAGAAAATCCTATATTTTCCAGAACTGTATAGTAAGTGAAAACTTTTCAAGAAATATGATATTTCCATCTTTGAAAACCATTTATCGTAGAAGTATAATAGCGACTCACCGATAAGTAAAGCAATATAGTGAGTTATTTCTTGAGTACATAATAGTGGTGCAGCATCCTTTAGTATTAGATACTTATTTACTTCGGGATAATAACTTCATCTTTCGTTTAGTATTTTAGTGCGGTTATAGTGTCTTTCTTGTATGTTACCAATAGTGTGAATAATAGCGGACCCACATGACCTTCCCAGTCTTGTATAGTGTAGTGGAGTAAAGGCATCCCTGGGCCTGTGCGGCTCAGACTGAAATTATCAGTCGGGATGTAATAACATCTGCCCCGTATAGATCTATACATGTAGTGTCGTCTTCCTATCGGAAAACTTCGGGCGTAGCGAGTAGCGAATAGAGTATCTTGTGGTGGGTTAATGAATTATCTCATGATTAGTACATTCTCTTGTGTTATACTGGGGTAGTCTTTTGTAGAACTTGTATTGTATTCTCTTATTAGTGTATAGCTTCATAATAGAGAGAATTATAGTAGTGTAGAGTAGTAGTTAAAACAAGGATAGAGACCTTAACTATACCTATTATAGTTAAATTAGTGTGTGTGGTTCTAGTCGGGTTAGTGATTTAGGCATCTAACGAAATAAGAAGTACTCGTAATCCGTACTAATATACGAGATATATAACTAAGAAATCAACAACAGTCGGACGGATAACCATTACCCTAAGCCCACAATAAAACAAAAACAGGAAATAAGGCGAGCTATCGGTCCTAAGTCCTTCAAGTCTTACTTATATAAATATATCAGTGTGGTTACACTTTTATAAGGAGTTTTATTAAACAAAAGTGTTGTATAAAAGTAACATTTAAAGCTTGTTTGTTTATCCAAGATAGTTTTGAAAACCATTGATTTGTTTATAAAGCATAATGATAATTCCCATGTGATTTGAACTACAGGTAGTGAATCACATGTGATTAATTCTGTAATATGAAAATTTGTCTTGTATAACTTTTCGTAAACATGTTTATTCAACTTGTATCTCCCCCGTAAAACATATAAAACATTTGAAAGGTTCATTAAAGGGGTATGAACTCACCTGAACTCGCGGGGATCGAGTGAATCGGGTAAATCGGGTAAAAGTGTCGGTTGAGCGTTTTGTTCCAAATAATGACTTGTACACCTTTAGGACCCTAATGTCATATGAAAATATGTGTTTTAAAATTAATTAATCATTTTATGCTTTCCGTTTAAGTATTGAGGCATTCTAGCATCAATTCGGGGTTTTAGGGCCTAGAAGGGGTTCCCGGGAGCGGTTTAAGGCTAAGGAGGATTTACAGGAGGGTCCATGAGCTCACTCCCTTGGAGTTTACGGCCCAAAGGCCACTCCTTTGGAGTTTACAGCCATAAGCCCCCTAGGCTTGGCCGTAAGCTCATGTGGTCTTCCAAATTGCATGTTTAAGGCCTTATTTCACTTCCTTACTTTAATGGTATGTGTCTTGGACCAATATGGAGGGATTAAACTCTTATTTTGTGACATTTTGGGGAGTTTCCGGCCAAGACTTGTTCTTGGGCAGTAAACTCCATTTAATCCTTCAAGATGTATTTTTAAATGGTACAACATGTTCTCATTCACCTTAGGTAAATTCTAGAAGGCCTTAAAATGAGTTTTGGGACAATTTGGCATGAAACTTGGGGAGTTTACGGCCCAAGAATATCCTTGGCCGTAAACTCTTCATTTGGCCTCAAAATGGGAAGTTTAATGGTACAACACACATCCAAGGGCCTTAGCTAAATTCCTTACATGCATTTGAGAAGTTTTGGGACTTGTTTGACACAAAAACTTGGGTGTTTACGGCCCAAGCTTAGCCTTGGCCGTAAACTCCTCTTTTAGTCCTCAAATGATGTTGTTTGATGCATTTAAACCTTCCTTAGTGTCAAGTCTAAATTACCAAACACCCTAGATGAGTTTTTGGGACTTTAAACAAGGGTTTTTGGGGTTTTTGAGGTGTTTACGGCCTAAGCACAACCTTGGGCCGTAAACTCCTTTTTAAGATTCAATTCCTTGTGTTTTAGTGTCCAAACTCTCCTAGGTTTATACCTTAATCAGTCCATAAGCTTAAAGGAAGGAAAAATGAGGTTTTTGGCATGTTTTTGGGGGTTTACGGCCTAAGGGGCTTCTTAGGCCGTAAACTCCTTTTTGGTCCTTGTTTTCTATGATTTTGGCCTTTAAATACAGTGAAGTATGTTTAGATTAAGATAGGGAATGAGTTCTTACGTTTGGAAGCCAGAAATTCATGGATTTGGGGTCGATTTCGAGTCTAGAGAGAGAAAGTAGTGAGAGAGAGGTGAAGGTGCGGTAAAAGAGTTCAATTGTAGTGTTCAATCGTTTTTATATGTCTCGGGTATTGCACCCGATACACGGCTACCCGATGCTAAAGTTTAACGGGGTTAAAACTTTTTATCCGGGTGAAGTGGTTGAAAAGTAATATAACTCTATTTAGTTAAACGGGGTTAACATTTACAAGTTATAAATACTTATGATAATACCGGAACATATAAATAACTAGATATTTGTTTATTGACGACTCCAAACATTTCTGAGAAATAACATATAGTGACGCATTCCGTTAGTGAAAATAGGGTTTGTAACGGCAATATATTTGGGGTTGTCACAGTAATTTCATGGACTAGCACCTTATTCACATTTTCCTAAGTAACTAAGATTGAGTATTATTAAGAGTTTAGTTATTTAGTATTTATCATTAATACTTTTAATGAAGGGAGAATTATAGTCCTGTCAAACCCGTTCGGCTAACGACCCTCCACCAGTCAAGCAAGTGGTGGGTGAGAGTGGACACCCATTAAGTTGCCATTTTATAGGCAACAACCTTATACCCACCTTATAGACCGGCTTCGTGAATGAGGCGTACCAGCGGTAAGACTGACTTTACTCTTATACATATATATATTATTAACTTATAATATTATAAAGTATAAGGGTTGAATTTTAACTCTTAAAATTCTATGGGCTAACTTGGAATTAAAGTATTCATAAGAGAAAACTTTACAAATTCCAAAACTTGAGGGCAAGTTTTGAAACTATTCAAAACTAATTAGTTCCATAACTTATGTGTTTAAAGTAGTTTTAATCCAAAAAAGTCTTCAAGTTCCATAACTTGAGGACAAGTTATGGAAGACTTTAAACTAATAAAATAATTATTTTTTCTTTATTTTATAACTTATGGAATTAATTAAGGTTACACTTTTTTTTTATTTAATGAAGAGACTCTTGTTCCTCCATAACTTGAGGACAAGTTATGGAGTCATAAAACCATTTAATTAGAACTAGACTCTTCATTTTTGTAACCTTTGCCAATTTTTATGAGTTTTATGAAACTTAAATGTGACTTTTCATATAACTTGAGGACAAATTACAAAAACACATTTTAGAATCAACTCTTAGATTAATTTGGATTGAAAAAAACTATTTCACTCAACTTTTCTATTAATCTAAGCAACTCATAAGAACAAGATAATTCAAATCAAACTTTTCATGTAATTAGTCTAAACCTTAAACTAATACAAAACATGAATCTATTGACAATTATCTTTGAAATTCGATTAGCATGAACATTACCACATCACAAACAAGTTTATAATGTCAAAAACATCTTAGGGTAATGTTCTTAGTCCAATTCCAGCCAAAAAAGTCGAGTTTATGCTGTCTGGGGTTCCAACTCGTCGAGTGCACGAACCAACTCGGTGAGTTGGATGCTTTTTGCCTTGGACTTGGCGAGTCTGCTCGGCAGACAGCATCAAAACTCGATTTTTCAGCTCCATTTGCAAGTATAACAAGAAAACAAGCCTAGGCTCTGATACCACTGTTGGGTTATGAGCATTCTAACACTCCTAAGTGTACATGCAACCCTAAATACCTTGGATCTATGTTTTCTCTATTATAGATGCAAATATGAACATCCAAGGTATTATCCTAATCTAGCATACAAAATTATCAATATAACAAGATAGAATACATACCTCTTTGATATAGAATGTCTTCATGAAGCTTGAGTGCCTAGTTCCCCAAGTGTGACACCTCAAATGGTTCACATAACACCAAATACACTTGGAATAACTTGAGAGAATTCTACACTTCATGAAAATCGGCTACCCTTTCTTACTCTCTCTAGTGGCTGATTTTGGTCAAGAATAAGATGCTTATATAGTTAGGGTTACACCATGTAAACCCTAATTACATGGCCTTTCATTTCCATGATCCATGGGTACAAACACACCATGGAGCATCCATGGAGCATCATATGGGTTTTAGCCCAACTAGATAATCCATGGAGCATTAGCCCACTATATAAGTATGGATGATTTGTACAATCATCCCATATATTTAATTAGTCTTCTTTTGATCACTTAATTAATCCTAGATTAATTCTTGATCAATACTAAGTAAATAATCTTATTATTCTTATTATTAATATACTAGAACTTATAATATATTAATAACCATAAGTGTCTTATTTCTCTCATTATAGTCTATCCAAGTGCATGATGCCATGCAACCCAAATGGACCATGTCGGGTCGGGTCAAGTCTTACCAATTATAGTTATGGACTTAGACATTAATCCAACAATACATTATGTATATATGTATAGACGTAAAATCTTTTATCTCAGTTCAACACACTAAGTTAAACAAACAACTCTACTAGTATAGTATAATAGGTATAGTTTAGGAAGTCATTACTCCCTATTTCTAGTACAACGCGGAACATACAAGAGTCAGTTCATTCATGAGTCAGTACAAACTTACTATGATGAGAAACTAAGAGAACCTACAATACACTACACTATATAAGAGAACATACTATGATGAGAAATAAAGAGAACATACTACATACTAGACAGAGAGAATATACACTACACTAGTATATACAATACATATACAAGAATACTACGACAT
The DNA here is from genome assembly GCF_052625555.1 of Lactuca saligna. Lineage (NCBI taxonomy): Eukaryota > Viridiplantae > Streptophyta > Magnoliopsida > Asterales > Asteraceae > Lactuca > Lactuca saligna. The sequence continues at coordinate 74,799,617 of NC_136422.1, forward strand.
AAATGTGAGCCACTACTTCGGGACATGGCATCATTTTCATAGGTCATTTTTTAACCAGAGTCTCCTTGAGGGAGAGCGTGAATTTGTGTATAGATCTATAAGGGACTGACCGTGCTACACCTTGTTGTTAGCTACAGTGGGACCTGCAGGTCAACGGGTGACAAATGTTATACCATTTCGACGTTATCGAGCATCATGTTTTACTAAGTAGATCAAGTATGGTTCCAATCATATCACATTATACCTTAATTAACAACCGATTTAAGGTAGTTAGTACAACAGTAGTTACTATATACAACACTACATTGCTTTATTATTTCCCATTGCATTCACATTGTGATCTTCTCACATAAATGGTAATGTAAAAACTATATTTTGTTAATGATAGTCACACTTGGGAAAAATACACACATTTACAAGAAACAAACATACAAAACATTTGATGCGTTGGTAGAAGGCTAGTTTTTAGTAGAAAATATAGGATTTTCTAGGAGATACAAACATTTACTACAAACTTTTACAAACTTAAACATCAAACACTTACAAACATTTTCATACAAATAATGACACTAAAATTCTTATGAACTCGCCAACTTTTATGCTAATAAACTTTTCAAAATAACTTGTGTTCTCAGTTTATCAGTAGACAGGTATCGATGCCAGGTTTTGAGAAGACGGATCTTTCAAGACTCATCTTTATTTCGATCATTAATTTTTGGTGTCTTATGAACTACACACAAAACACACTTGTATTAAATTATGTTATTAATGCAATGGATGATGTTGTTGCTTGTTTACTATTATGCTTTGTTGTGATACTTTACATGATGTCCTCTGCCCCGGAACGTTTCCTTCGTTCATGTTTTGGGGTGTGATAGATTGGTATGAGAGCATTTTTTATTGTGACTCGAGTATATCAACCAATAAAACATATAGAAGTTATAAACACAACGGTATTAAAATACTCTAACCAAGAGTTTATACTTTTAAATAGTAAAATATTTAACTAAGTATACATACCTACATTCATACTAAAATCAGTGTCATTAGGATAGAAGGAAAGTATTGCGAATGTTAGACAACTCAAGTAGTCTTGGGAACATATGATCAGATCTTGGAGTGATATAGCGTAATCAACTATATCTCTCCGATAAGTGATTAGCGTATGCCTAGGAATGATTGTGATGTTGCAGCAAGTCTAAAAACTTACCAACACTACTACAATGACAACATTAGAACTTAACATAAACCTAAAATACTATAGGATTATTTTTTGTTACTATCATTAGTTACATGAGAGCTAAAGCTCTTTATTAGAGGGTTAACAGTTGCTAAATGGATACACTAAGTTTATATGTGACTAGGATGTCATAGACTAAGAATCTGTGATCTTTGCTTTACTTCCTATTCCTTGTTTGGTAGTGGATTTGGAGTTAGGGTCACTTATTCGAATGTCTATCCTGTTTTGATTACATGTAACTGGTATGCACTATGCAAGTATTGAAGTAACTGATAAAGATCATCTTATAATTATCTAAATTAGTACGCCTATTAATTATTTCTTTATCCCTATTCTCGCGTAGATAACATGACTGGATTCCATCCTCCAGGCAACTCGTACATCCCAAATCAAGGTAATGTTGGATGGATTGAAGCATAGCAGAAGAGGATCATCCAATCCCTTTGGATGGTCACCTCGTAGAAGGTTTTTTTGATGGTTCTGATTCCGAACCAGAAGTCAAAATCCTATAGTGGCTGAAAACCTGAACCCTAAACCTTGCCCAACATTTGAAGGTCCCACACCTCTGTGGGTAACAAACTTGAATAGATGGAGCCACGAACAGGGTCAAACCTTACCTTACAATGGAGACTGAAGCTTCTATAACTTGAGAAAGGGAGGCTCAGCGGACAGAGTCCTGCGTATCCGGGTCTGCATGATTGCTCGTAGTGATGAGTAGGGTAGAGCGGCCATCAACTGAATCATGGAAGTTGATGTCGATGTAGGAGTCTATAGCGTAAGAATTCACCATCTGGAGTCTGCTTATGAAACGACTCAGAATCAAAATGCAGCCCTGTAGAGAGATCTTACCGCAACCCAAGCTGAAGTCAGGGAATTTCCAGCTCGACAGGAAATATCTGAAAGGCTCATGAGAGACATGGTGCGCCGTCTGTCAGAATCAAGGACCCATTCTAGTGATTCTCGTCGTAGATAGAGCCTAATCAAATTTATCTTTTGGATATAACTTAGTCTCTGTAAAAACTCTAGTTTAATTTTCTATCTATGTTAAGACTTTAAATCTGTTAAGTCTTGTTTGGTCGTAGCTCCGTCAAAATTTTCCTATCTTGGTTTGATGTAGGACCGACTTCTAGGTCATTTTCCCGAACTTAGTACATTTGTAATACTAGTATTATAGGCAGATATCTAATCAAATGGAAATTTAATATCCAAATGCTTTCATCTTTCTAGTGCTAGATCTACATTCAATCACACTATTCAATTGTGTTGTTGGGCTATGGAGAGTTAGTTCATGAGTCACTCTCATCATTCTCTCTATTAAATTCTTACCAATATCTTCATCTTTGTCATCTTATAGCTACAAGATGCCTCCTCTTCGATTAGCAAGGCGCACTACTCCGAGAACTCCGAATCAAACTCTAACTCCTCCTCCTTAATAAAACCCAATAGCTATCCAAGTTGTTGTGAATGCGGCTATTACGACAGATCTAGCACAATTCATCACTACCGGTATTAGTGGGAGTGGAACTTATGTACCACCCACTGTTTTCGAAGCTCCAATGCGCTCTAGAGAGTGCTCATACAAGGACTTCACTAGCTGCAAACCCAGGGCCTTTGATGGAACTGGCGGAATCATTTCCCTCTCGCAATGAGTAGAAAAAACGGAGTCGATCTTTGAGATCTGCTCCTGTTCGGAAGGGAGCAAAGTCATATTTGTCTCCTACACCTTCGCAGACCAAGCTCTGACATGGTGGAATAGCCATATCAAGTCACTATCTCTTATAGTGGCAAATGTTATAGGCTGGGAAGCTCTTAAGGAGCTCATGATCAAAGAATACTGCCCAAGGGGCAAAGTTTAGAAATTGGAGCAGGAGCTCTGGAGCCTACCATGAAGGGCTCCGACATAGTCTCCTACACTGCCAGATTCAACGATCTGGTATCACTATGTCCTGGAACGGTCCCTTCTAAAGCAAAGAAGGTGGAGAGGTATATATAGAGGCTAGTGCCTCCATTCCAGGTGAACGTGATAATTTCAAACCCCATTAACTTCGATAGTGCCAAGCGATTGGCACAACATCTCATTGACCATGGTGTCCGTACCCTATCATCAACAACAACCATAGCCATCTCAGAACCCTCCAAAGCCACTGTCAACAAGCAGAAATTATGGGATGACAAGAAGAAGCAAAATGTTGCAAAAAAGTTGCAGGTCGTGGCGGTTCATGCTGCGATAGCACCTGCCGCTGCTGCATCGGTAAAGCAATACGCATGGAGTTTGCCGAAGTGAAACAAATGCAGCTTCGACCATACTAGACCCTACCATGAAATGCAGTGCTCTAACTGCAACAGGAAGGGGCAAACTGCCCGTTTCTGCAAATCTCCAACAAGGCCAATCATCTAAGTCCCCGATGCTAGTGTGGGCTAGGCTTGCTATGGTTGTGGCAAGGTGGGCCACTACAAAAGGAACTACCCTAAGGTAGGGAATGTCGGTGGAGTAGGAAGAGTTTTTGCTATAGGCCATGAGGAAGCAGATGCCGACCCCATAGTGGTCACTGGTACGTTTCTCCTCGATAACTCTTATGCATGCATATTGTTGATATTGGAGAGAAGAGGAGTTTCGTGAACCAAAAATCAAGAAACTTAAAGAACCGTTCACTGTAGAATTGGCTAGCGGAAAGACTGAGAGCACTAGCAGTATATACATAGGATATACTCTAACTCTTGATAGCCATTCATTTTCAATTGACCACATGTCGGTCTCAATTAAAAGTTTCGACGTCATTATAGGCATGGATTGGTTGAGCCTACATCGTGCTGCATCATGTGTTACAAAAAGGCTATTCGCGTTAATCTGCCATCTAGTGAAACTCTCGTAGTCTATGACGATAAACCTGGAACGAACCTTCGTATCATCTCGAGTATTCAAGCCAAGAAGTACTTGCGAAAGGAATTTCGCACATTCCTTGCTTATGTTATCGATGTGATCCAAGAGACGAAGGAGATTAAGAACATCCAAGTAGTATGCGATTTTCCTGACATCTTTCCAGAAGAACTCCTAGGATTACCTCCACAACATCAAGTCGAGTTCAGAATCAACTTAGTTCCAGGGGCTACTCCAGTAGCCAAAACGCCCTATCGTCGAGCCTCAGCGGAGATGCAAGAACTGTCCGGTGAACTTAACGAACTCCTTAGCAAGGGTTTTATTAGACCAAACTTCTCACCCTGGGGAGCTCCAGTCATGTTCATAAAGAAGTTAAACGGATCGTCTTGTATGTGCATTGACTAACAAAGAACTGAACAAGCTTACCGTTAAGAATTGTAACCCTTTGCCTCACATGGACGATTTGTTCGACCAACTTCAAGGGGCTAACTACTTTTCAACGACAGATCTAAGATTCGGGTATCACCAATTACGACTGCTTGAGGAGGATGTCACAAATATAGTCTTCCGAACTCGTTACGGACACTACAAGTTCGTAGTTATGCCATTCGGATTGACTAATGCACCCGCAATATTCATGGATTAATTCGTCATTGTGTTCATCGATAACATACGTATCTACTCTCGTAGTAAGTAAGAGCATAGTAAGCATCTACGTCAGATCTTGGAAACATTACGATCAGAGAAGCTCTATACGAAGTTTTCTAAATGCCAGTTTTGGATTCGAAAAGTCAAATTCTTGGGTCGCATTCTTAGTGAAGAGGAAATTCATGTGGACCCTTCCAAAATCAAAGCTATTGAGAAATGGTCACCGCCGAAGACGCCTACAAAAATTTGCCTATTTATAGACCTCACTGGATACTATCGTAGGTTCATTTAGAACTTCTCTTGGATTGCGAAACCACTTATGACATTGACCCAAAAAGGCGTGGCCATTGAATAGGAAGAGAAGTAAGAGAAAGCGTTCCAAACGCTAAAGCGAGCCTTATGCACCGCACCGATACTATCCCTCCCAGAAGGAATATAACACTTTTTGGTTTATTGCGATGCATCCAATCAAGGGCTCGGAAGTGTTCTGATGCAACGAGGTAAGGTCATTGCCTATGCCTCAAGACAGCTGACGACACACGAGGTCAACTACACCACACATGATCTTGAGTTAGGAGAAGTTGTGTTTGCTCTGAAGATTTGAAGACACTACCTATAAGGTACAAAAAGCACTTCTTTACAGACCATAAAAGCCTACAACTTATATTCGACCAGAAAGACCTCATTATGAGACAACAACGGTGGGTCGAGCTACTCAACGATTACGAATGCAAAATTCGTCATCATCCCCGCAAGGCCAATGTAGTAGCTGACACCCTAAGTTAGAAAGAATACTCTAGTCATAGAGTCAAATCATTGACTTTGACTATCTATTCACCATTGTCCACACAAATTAAGGAGGCTCAGCTCGAAGCTTTGAAACCTGAAAATGTGACGGGTCATGACCGAAGCTAAGATTTATATGTCATGGACCAGATCTGGACACCGAAACACAGTGGCTTCAAAGACTTGATCATGACCGAAGAGCACAACACTCGTTATTCTGTCCACCCAGGTTCAGCTAATATGTATATGGATCTTAAAAAGTAATACTGGTGGCCTAACATGAAAGCAGAGATTGCTACCTTCGTGAGTAAATGCCTTACTTGCGCCAAGGTTAAGGTCGAATACCAGAAACCATCAGGTTTACTTCAAAAATTGGAGATACCTGAATGGAAGTGGGAGAGGATCACAATGGACTTCATAACCAAGTTGCCCAAGACAACGGGTTCTCTCGATAACATATGGGTGATCGTAGATAGGTTAACAAAGTCCGCACACTTCCTACTTATCAAAAAGACTGACAATATGGAGAAACTAACAAGAGCTTACATTAGGGATATCATACCATTGCATGCTGTTCCCATATCCATTATCTCTGACAGAGATAGTAGATTCACTTCGAGGTTCTGATAGTAGCTACAAAGTTCCCTAGGAACTAGGCTGGACATGAGTACATCCTACCATCCACAAACCAACAGACAAAGTGAGAGGACTATCCAAACCTAGGAAGATATGTTGCGAGCATGTGTGATCGATTTTGGGAAGGCATGGTATACTCATTTACCCCTTGTCAAGTTTTCCTATAACAACAATTATCACACTAGCATAAAGGCTACTCTATTTGAAGCCCTCTATGGCCGGAAGTGCAGATCCCCTCTGTGTTGGCCTGAGCTGAGTGACACATAGGTAGCTAAACGATGAGTTCCTAACAGCACTCTCAGAGGTCCAGAGATCACTTAGGTAATGACAAAGAAGGTCATTTAGATTCATGAGCGATTGAAAGCCTCTATAGACCGACAAAAAAGCTACGCTGGAAAACGAAGGAAACCTTTGGAATTCTAGGAGGAAGACCTCATTCTTTTGAAAGTGTCACCTTGGAAGGGCTTGATACGCTTCGGAAAGCATGGGAAGCTAAATCCAAGATACATAGGGCCTTTCGAGATTCTCGCTAGAATCGGTCTGGTAGCTTACAAACTTAACCTACCCTGCAAACTTAGTAACGTACATTCTACTTTCTACATCTCGAACTTGAAAAAGTTCCTATCTGACGAGACTCTTGTAATCTCACTCGAAGAGATCGAGATTAATAAGAGCCTCAACTTTGTGGAAGAACCTGTAGAGATCATGGACCGAGAGGCCTAGCAAACGAAACAAAGTCGTATCCCGATAGTGAAGGTTCGCTGGAATGCCAAGCGAGAACCTGAATTCACTTGGGATCATGAGGATCAAATGAAATTGAAATGTCTTCATCTTTTCGCTTAGTTAGTTGTAACTAGTTACTTGCTTAAACTCTAATTTCAGTACGAAATTCTCTCTAACGGGGCGTTGATGTGACAACCCGAAATTTCTATCTTATACACTTATTTAAATCCATCAAGTTCAGACTCATTTTTTCTATCTCCTAGCATTTTTTGGAGCCAATTAGAGTGTTCTAAGCCTTGTACCCTTAAAGTTAGGGTTTAGCATTGGGTCCACAAGTTCAACACTTCAAAAATAGGCCAAACACTCCAACTTAAGGATTGTACGACCATACACATGGAGTGTACGACCGTATACCTCCTTCTGGCCATACCCTCTTGTATAAATGAGAGTGTTAGCACCCTTTCACTATTTTCACAATCTTAAAGCTGAAAATCAACTTCTTTCTCAAGTATCATCCGATTTTGCTTCTAGATCTTCAAGTTGTAAGTGTTTTCTTCCTTCTATTTCATGATTCATTACGCTATCTAGTCAGGATCTATCATTTCATCCATGAAATTACTCATTTTGTTTAGATCTTCAAGTGTTCTCCAAGAACACCAAGCACACCTACAAATCCTTGGACCTAAAACACCCCTAAAGGCTTCTCTATTGTATGTACCACTCCTTAGAAATAGTCCAGAACATGATCAATAAGGAGTGTACGGTCATAGAACCTCATGTGGCCGTACACCCCTTTATATGTTGCTTAATGACCTTAAAACTCGTGTTCTATGCTAGTAGTTGATCAAGAACACTTAGGGGATGCAAGATAGAGACTTCGAATACACATTTGACCATTCTTACATGATTATCAAGGGTGTATGTCTGTACACTCCTTGTATGGCCGTACACACCCTTTTTAGGGTCTAAAATGGCTTTTAACTTTCAATAAGGTTAAGTATTGGTCAAGATACACTCCATAGATGATTAAGACAACTTTAAATCACTAAATGGCATGTTTCACCATCAGTGTATGGCCGTACAGTCACTTGGGTCATACACTCTGTCCGTACACACACATGAAACAAAACCTCTTGGCCGTAAACACAGATGTGTGGCCATACACCCATTATATGCAACCCTTAGTACTTCTAGCACTTGAATCTAAGTGTTTCTATGACGTAAGGTGTCTTTCCTTGCATAATTCGTTGCTTAAACACTAATTGTACACATTTATGTATCATTATATGATAAATAGGATACTTGTGTGTGCTGAAGTCTTCACTTGACACTTAGCATCCTATACCACTCATTCATCCAAACCACTCACTACATGTGAGTTCATACCCGTTAATCTACCTTTTAACTGATTTTATGGGGGGTGGATACAAGTGGAAACATTATAGTTATTATATCAATCACATGTGATTAATAACTATCAAACAATAGATTTACTATACTTTTAACTGTTTTATCAAATAAACTACTTCAAAATGTTTATCAAACTCTTCTACATACTAAACTCTTTACCAAACTTGTTATTAAATGCCAAACCTTTTCTTATAACTCTTTCAAACTTATATATTGTCAAAACCATGGCTAATCCATATATAGTTATATAAGTAAGGTTAGAAGGACTTACGACTAATAACCCACTTTATTTCCTGCTCCTTGATTAGTTGTGGACTTAGAGTACCTTGTTGTTTGTCCAAGTTTCGTTTGATCCTTAGTTATATATTGTGTATATATGTATAAACATATAAGCTTTTATCTCAGTTCAACACACTCATTCATACAAACAACTCGACTAGTAAACTATAATAGGTATAGTTTAGGAAGTCAATACTCACTATTTCTAGTACAACGTAATATATAAGAGTCAGTTCATTCATGAGTCAATTCAAACTTACTATGATGAGAAACTAAGAGAACCTACAACACACTACAGTATACAAGATAACATACTATGATGAGAAACAAAGAGAACATACAACATACTAGACAGAGAGAACATACACTACACTAGTACATACAATTCATATACAAGAATACTATAACATAAATGTAAGCCACTACTTCACATGGCATCACTTCCATGGCTCATTTTGTAACCAAAGACTCCTGGAGGGAGAGTGTGAATTTGTGTATAGATCTATACAGGACCGACCATCCTACACCTTGCTGCTAGTTACAGTGGCACATGTAGGTCTACAGGTGAAGAATTTCATACCATTTCAACGTTATCGAGCATCGTGTTTAACTATGTCGCTCAAGTATTGTTACAATCACATCACATTATACCTTATTTAACAATCAGTTTAAGGTAGTTAGTACAACAGTAGTTACTATATACAACACTACCGTACTTTATTATTTCCCATTGCATTCACATTGTGATCTTCTCGCATAAGTGGTAATGTAAAAACTATATTTTGTTAATGATAGTCACACTTGGGAAAAATACACACTTTTACAAGAAACAAACGTACAAAACATTTGATGCCATGGTAGAAGGCTACTTTTTAGTTGAAAATATAGGATTTTCTAGGACATACAAACATTTACTACAAACTTTTACAAACTTATACATCAAACTTACAAACATTTTCATACAAACAATGACACTAAAATGTTTATGAACTCACCAACTTTAATGTTGTTAAACTCTTTAAAAATAACTTGTATTCTCAGGTCATCAGTAGACAGGTACCGATGCTAGGTTTTGAGAGAAGGAGCTTTCAAGACTAGTCTTTATTTTGATCATTCATTTTTGGTGTCTTATAAATTATACATAGAACACACTTGTATTAAATTATATTATTAAAGCAATGGATGATGTTGTTTCTTGTTTACTATTATGCTTTGTTGTGAAACTGTACACGACGTCCTCCGTGCCAGAACGTTTCCGCCGTTCAGGTTTCGGGGTGTGACAGTTTCACCTCACTTTCGGATAATCAAAGTTTATACTTGACTTGTAGTTTCTTAGATCTCCTTACGGTCATTTTCATAAAGTTTTTTGGTCCAAGAAGCTTGATCTTTAGGTATTCGACGTCCCAAGTTAATATAACTTCAGATCTGGAACCTTAGAGGGCTCTCATGGCATAAAGGTGCCATCTTCATGGCCATGAGAACCCATGTTTGAAATAAACCATATTTTTTGTCCTTTGAGCATAAAAGTCCCATGCATGTACATAAATTTCATGACTTTACATGTTATATCTACTTTGGGAGCCCAAACCTACCTTCTAGATGAGTTTTGCATGTCAGAAATCGAATTATCATACTTGGACATGCATGGACTCGATGAGTCATTCTTGGGACTCAGCGAGTCATGAGTTAATTCCCAAAAACGGTTATGATCCGAGGAACCCATTTTAGTATAGAAGTGATTTGGATGAGTCCAAGGAGGGGACATATTGAAATGTACAAGGCCATGGATATGGAAACCATGGGACTCTACGAGTGCAGGAACGTACTCAACGAGTCCAAGACCATCTCCCAACTCATGAAGATGGACTCGACGAGTTGTTCATATAACTCGGTGGGTCACAGACTAGACACATTCTTAATATGAAGATAAATTTGACGAGTTCAAGATGAACTCAGCGATTCAGATGAAGATTGTCTAGATGTTATGATTGAAGGTGAACTCGTCGAGTTGTTGCTAAAATCAACGAGTAGAGTCGGGTTACGTTTAGTTGAGAAGATGGGGACTCGGTGAATTGACGAGCCAACTTAGCGAGTCCGGTCAACTGGGTTTGACTTTAACCATGATGTTGACTTTAGCCAGGGGTAAAATGGTTATTTTACCCTAAGAGTAGTTATCAACTATTGACTAAGTTTCATTGTGGGAATTATAGCCGGAGAGTCACCGAAGAAGCAGCCAGATACTTCTCACTCAGGGTTTTAGCAGTCAGACACGTGAGGTAAGTGTCCCTCCAGTAAGAACGGGTCTAAGGCACCAAATTCGGCCCGCAGTATGAGTTTATTATTAGTTGAGTGTGGGCGGGGCCAGTACCTCTTTGTTAGTTGAGTGTGGGCTGGTCCCGTATCTCTTAGTTGTATGTTGCAATATGATTCATGATTAAATGATAGACTTAGTATAATTCTGTCTGTGTGATACTTGTATGTCAATATAGTAGCTGAGTGTGGGAGGGGCCCGTATCTCACAGTAGCTGAGTGTGGACGGGGCCCATACCTCGAATAGCTGAGTGTGGGCGGGGCCTGTACCTCAATAATAGCAAAGTGTGGGCGGGGCGCGTATCTTGTAGTTAACGGAGTGTGGGCGAGGCCCGTATCTCCATGAGTGTGGGCGGGGCCCGTATCTCCTAGTTGCATGTTATGTGTGTATGGTAAGTGGTAGTTTAGGGGAGCTCACTAAGATTTGTGCTTACAGTTTTCAGTTTTGGTCATAGGTACTTCCACTAGTAAAGGGAAGGGCTCGGGTTGATCGCATGGCACACACCATTGTCCCAGCTTGTGAGTTCACTCTGATGATTTGTTATGAGATTTTGATTTGACACAGATACAATGATGTTTGATGATACATGATTATGATTTTACTTATGATGGTTGATGGTTTTAATAATGTTTTTAAAAATGAATTGTTTTGGGTTGTATTTTTGGAGATGTTTCATCAATAGCCTAAACAATATAAAGCATTGATTTATATAAACCATTAATTTAATTAGTCTCTTGTGATCACTAAATTAATTCCAAATTAATTCTTGATCAATAATAATTAAATATTATGATTTATCAATTAATGAATTATACTTATAATATATTAGTAAATAATAAATAGCCTATTTCTCAAATATCCATATGTGAGAGTGTTTTGGTGTAGGCAACCCAAATGGACCATGCTACTTTGGGGTCAAGTACATACCAGTTAAAATTACGGGCTTAGACACCTAATCCAAGAGTATATACAATCAAAACTTAACCATCATCCTCTTCATCATAATTTACTTGAATCACAACAGCATCATTGTTACTTGGTCCAATATCTTATGAAGTGCCCTTTTTTCCTGCAGTTATAACATTTGATGTTGGCTTTAGATTTGGAAGTTGACTTCCCTTTGTTACTTGCACCTTTATCTAATGTTCTTCCTCTGCCTACGAACAAACCACAACCAAAAACTTCTTCTCCAACTGAAAATTTGCCTTTTAGTTCCTTGGACATCAAAGAATCCTTCACATCATTATCAATGATCATTGTCCTACCATACAACATGCTATCAATGAAATTCTCATAAGAATTCGACAGTGCACATAAGAGGATAAGTTCTTGATCTTCATCTTCAATTTTTACATTCACACCTTGTATATCCAAGATGATCCTATTGAAGTTATCCCGATGATCCATCACCTTGGTACTTTCCAAGATCCGAAAAGTATACAAATTTTACCTCTTATAAAGCGAGTTCATTAGAGAATTGTTCTAATACTTATCACACAATTTCTCCCAAAACCTAGATGAACTTATTTGATCCATGACCTTTCTCAGTACTTTTCCTGACAAACTCAAAAGAATAGCACTATGCACTCTTGGGAGAATATCCACCTTCCTTTTGGACGCCATGTCCTTTAGCAATTTTGCTTCTTCTTCTTCTAGTGTCACTGTACATCCATGTTGAACCATAAGAGCCCTCATCTTTACCTTCCACAAAGTGAAGTCATTTAAACCATTTAACTTCTTCGAATCAAACTTGTGAGTGGAAATCTTCAATCATAGGAACACAAACAACAACTGATGTGTTATTTTTAATGCTCTAGTTTTTTTATTTATATTTCCAAGTCTATCACATCTATACCTGAAACAACATGAAAACTTTTTTATTATAAAAGTCAACTTTAGTCAACCTTATTCCATCCATTATCTTAAAGTAGATGGATTATTGGATTATAAGTATTGAAGCCTTGTAACTAAGTGTGTTTTAGTTTGGAGAAAAAAGCTTAAGGAATTGAGAACCCTCACAAGGACCACAAAACCCTCACAACCATGAGCCTCCGAAGCCGTGAACATCATGCCGTGAACATCCGGGCCGTGAACTAGACCTTATATATATATATATATATATATATATATATATATATATATATATATATGTTTACTTCATTTGTATTTCATTATTCATCCTCTGGTTGTGATCTCATCCCTTTCTCTCTCAAGTATCATATTCAAGAACACCCTTTTCATCCCTTAAGCACCCCTTTTCTTTAACATCTCTTTGGTACACCATGAAAGCCTACAAACACTTGCCAACCACCAAAATCTTCAAGTGTTCTTCGTTGAATTGGGTCATGAACACCCAGATTGGGTCGTGAACTCAAGAACACCAAGTGTTGTTTGGCTGTGAACTCCGTTTCAGCCTTCTAACACTCTTTTGGTGAGTTATTCTTTTATCATAGGTTGTTTCCTAATCACCTTTTGTAGTTATATTCACTAACTATATACATATATGTTTGCAAATATGCTAATTAAGACCTGTTTGTGCTGGAGACTTCACTAGTGAATCAAACACCTTTACTTCAGTATTCAATCGAATCACTCACATAAGGTGAGTTCATACCCCTATAATCTATTAATTTTTTTATGCTTTTAAGAGGGGGGGGGGATACAAGTTGAACACAATAAAATTTTGTTAATATTTACTTGAGATAACCAACACACAAAAGGAATTCTTAGGCTTTTTTAAGTTATTAATTCAATTCAAAAACTCTTTTGAAAGATGTTAGATTGTTGTTTATACAACCCCATTTTAAAGTACATGCTTAGGTCAGTTGCCTATTGAGTCTTTTCTACAAATCAGTAGCAGTTCAAACAAATATACTAGTAACTATAATAGGTATAGTTTAGAGGATCAGTGCATATTATATTCTAGAATAGACGATCAATACATGATTTACGTACATATACTTTACACTCCAAGTAAACTAGGAAAGAAACGTACCATCAATTCATTTAAAAAAAAATATGATAACACTTTTAGTATATGGTAACATATATGTGTATATATGGGGTACATCTACAAAGTACCGGGTTATATATGGGGTACATCTACAAAGGTACCGGGTTGTTACAACACGAAATTTTCTATCATGATCAGTCAAACACTTCAATGAAATTCAGAATCATTCATGTTATCATTTACCACAATTTGGAGTCTTTTAGAGCGCTCTGAGCCTTGTACACTTAAGGGATAAGTTTCGGGGTTTATCTACTGAAGCTATAATACAAAGAACAAGCCTAAAACACATTGACGATGAGTTCATGGCCAACATAATGGAGTTTACGGCCATAAACTCCATGTGGGCCGTAAACTCACACTATATGATCAATTGTTGGCCATTTATTTCATTTCTCTCCTTCATTGCCTGATTTTCCTTCAAATCCTCTCAACTATCATCCCGATCTTTGTCCCCGATCTTCAAAACTAGTAAGTAATCTTCCATAACTTGTTGATACATCTCTTAACCTGGTATCCTTAAATGTTTTCATAGATCATCAAGTTTCACCAAGAGCACCAAGAACACACACTAGTGTTCTTGCCCAAAACCGACCATTCAAGCTCCTATATCGTAAGTAATCTTGTTATAACAAGTTATGTACTAGGTTAAACATGTTGAGGCCTTACAAACATCAAGAATAGATGGTTGGATGAGAGTATACAGCCAAGGATCTCCCAAGGCCGTAAGCTCCCTTTAAGGGTGCAATGACGCCCTCTTTTCCTTCCTAATGACTAGAAGTTAGCCAAGAACAGACCACCAATGAACTAGGAACATTACAATTCGAGTTAGTGCATCATGCCATGAGTTTATAGACATAAACTCATGGAGAATTGGTCCCCAAGCGGTAAACTCAAGTTAAGGTCAATTCTAGGACCTTAAACTCACATAGCCTCTTGTTTAACCTTGGAACACTTAAGCAGTTAAGACATCATACCTTCAAGCCTCTAATTAAGACCCTTTAGAGAGTTTATGGCCAGGAGTAAACTCCCCTGGGCCGTACACTCCATTCAGTAAACCAATGGCCTCCTAACACTTTGACCAAAGTGTTTTCCACACATTAAGGTGTTTATACTTGTCTAAATAGTGTTATTACAGTAGTTGTATATATATATATATATATATATATATATATATATATATATATATATGTCTTTATATGTCACTAGGATCATTGTATGTGTTCAAGTCTTCACTTGACACCAAGCACTTCTCTGCCACTTCCATACCATCCACTCACTACAGGTGAGTTCATACCCCTTAATTAACCTTTTAAATGTTTATAAATGATTCTAGGGGGGGATACAAGTTGAATCATGGTAGTTATTATATCAATCACATGTGATTAATAACTAGATACAAATGGATTTACTACAATTTTAGTTGTTTCCTCAGTATACTACTTCCAAATCACTTACCAACATGTTTTTACATGTTAAATTCGTTATCAAACTATCTTACATACTGTATCTTTCCTTTCGAACTCTGTTACAATTGTGTTTCAAACAAAGGATTTCTTATACTTTAAACTGTTCTTATCAAACAAAGCACTTTCAAATCATTTTATAAACTTACATCAAGTCATAAATTCTTATTTATTTAACTTTTCAAAGGGTTTACAAAACTTCTTTTATACTTTTATATTGTCAATTGCATGCCTATATATGTATAGTTATATAATTAATGTTTAAAGTGTTGGATATAGTGTCTAAGTTCATAACTATATTTGGTATGTACTTGACCCGACCCGGCATGGTCCATTTGGGTTGCACTTCACCCGAACAATTTATGGATAATATTTGAGAATAGTACAAGTTATGATTTATTAATATATTATAAGTTCTAATATATTAATATAAGATCATATTATTTAATTAGTAGTGATCTATAATTAATCTAGGATTAATTTAGAGATCAAAGATATTACTAATTAAATATGGGCTTCTATATTTATATAGTGTGGGCTACAGCTTATTTGGAATGGTCTAGGCTTGCATGGAAAAGTCCATGGATACTCCATGGAGCTTTAACCCATGGATCTCATGGAAATGAAGAGACATGGGTTTTAGGGATGTAACCCTAATCCTCCACACTATATAAAGGAGGCTTTGGTTCTTGAAATGACACTAGTTGACACTTGTTGAGGTGAGGGCAAATTTCAAGATAGTAGTGACTATTCTCTCAAAGTTACAAGTTTGTGGTGATTTGTGATTTCCACTTGAGGCATCCACACTATTGGTGCTAGGCTCAAAAACTCCAAGCAATCAACTACAACTTCAAGGTAACTATTTCTTCTAGCTTTATTTGATTCATGTTCCCCATGCCATCCTAGCTAGGATATAAACCTTGGAAAATTAATTATTTGCATGTATCTTAGACAAAAATAGATCCAAGGTTTATTAGGGTTGCATGTACACTTAGGAAGTGTTAGAATGCTCAAAGTCCAACAGTGGTATCAGAGCCTAGGCTTGTTTGTTTGATACTTGTTGCAATATTTTGGAAAAAGTCGAAAAACTTACTGTCTGAGTGCTGGACTCGGCGAGTCCATGGGGCGACTCATCGAGTTCACTTGTATCTTCAACCTACTCGTCGAGTAGGTTCATGCACTCGGCGAGTAGGGTCGACAGAGTGCAGATTTTCGACTTTAGTTGCTGGAAATGGATTAGAAACATTACCCTAAACTGTTTTGGTACTTGAAAACTTGTTTTAGATGGTGTAATGTATTTGCTAATTCATTTACAACAACTAGTTATCAAAATTACAAAGTTTAAGTGTGATTTTGATTCATGAAAGTGTTCATATTCATGTTCTTGTTCTTATGATGTTTAGATGATCATAGGAATTATTTGTAACCTATGTGGTAGATTAATTTTGATCATAATGTGTTTTAATGGAGTCCATAACTTCTCCTCAAGTTATGGAAAACCAAAAGTCACTTGGATTAAAAACCATTAAAAGAACACAAGAGTTAGAAAAATGAAGAGTCTTCATTTTATTAGTCTATTAAACTCATAAGTTACAAGAAATGAAAAGTTTTGAAAGTTTACAAAACTTTCCCTCAAGTTTTGGGACAAGTAAAGTCAAGTTAATCTTTAGTTCCAACCCTTAGAATTTTAAAAGTTAAAATTCAACCCTTATACTTATATTATTATGATTTAATACTTATATGTGTATATATATATATATATATATATATATATATATATATATATATATATATATATATATGTATGTATAAGAACAAAGTTGTCTTACCGCTAGTACGCCTCATTCACGAAGCCGGTCTATAAGGTGGGTATAAGGTTGTTGCCTATAAAATGGCAACTTAATGGGTGTCCACTCTCACCCACCGCTTGCTTGATTGGTGGAGGGTCGTTAGCCGAACGGGTAAGACAAGGACTTATAAATTCTCATTTAAAGTATGATGAATATTATAAAGTAACTAAATGTTTTATTAAATTCCCAATCTTAGTTACTTTAGGAAAAATGTGAATAACGTGCTAATCCGTGAAATTAAACTTTACACTTTGTTTAAGTCGTTGGTGGAGCGTGTGTGGTTAACCGGCACACTAACTTGGACTTAACAAGGTAGGTAAAGGGTGACTTAAGGTTTATTATAGTATTGATGGAGCGTGTGTGGTTTATCGGCACATCGATTGAGTGATAAACTTTAAGGGTACCAAGTGATTTGTATGGTTACTTCACACCTCGTTTTGTGATCATCGGCATCCCAGTCACAAAACTTGGAGGGCACACTCGAGATTGAAACATGCCTTTGAAAACTTCATTGAATCTCAAAGAATCTAGGAATTTCTAAGAACCAATCAAAAACCTAATATTTAAATATTTCGGTTTTCGTGGTGGGAATTGGTGAATCGTCATTCACCTACCTTTCGAATATGTTATAGCTTGGATTACGGCATACCTCTTCTAAGTTATAATATATTGTGATTGGATCCTAGCCTTAATATTACATTTGGGTGTTTTATTAAGGACTCTCTTAATATCTAAACTAATCTTGTTCTCTTCTTTCAGATGTCTTCAAACAATGTTGCTTCTAGCTCTAATCCTAATGGCTCCTTTTCCCTTATGAGCTTGTGTGGGAAAGTCACTTTTGATGGATCCAACTTCAATCAGTGGATCAGAAACATCAGGATGATTACCCGCTACGAGGACAAAGAATATGTCCTTGACAAGGAGCTTAAGGAGATTGATGAGACCACTACAACTCCCCAGGAGATCACTGACTTTCAGGCACATGAAAGGGATGCTACGAAAGTGGCTGGCATCATGATGGCCACGATGACAGCGGAACTCCAAAAGTCTTATGAGGATTTCTACCCTTATGAAATGCACCAAGATATGATGGAAAGATACCATCAAAGTGCACGACAAGAGAGGTATCAAATCATCTGCTCCATGATAACAGCCATGATGAAGGACGGGGAATCCGTCACGAGCCACATGCAGAAAATGCAAAGGTATGTGGATCGATTGTTGATGCTTAATGTGAACTTCCCTGAGGAGCTTGCAATAGATATCATTTTGCACTCCTTACCATCGTGCTATGATCAATTCCGCATGACATATCACATGAATAAAGAAGAGGTCACACTCAGCAAACTTCAAGGACTTCTCAAGACCACAGAAACAGGTCTTAGGGGGAAGTCGGTTGTTAACACTCCTACTCCAAACTCTACTCCGGTTTTGGCAATCGGGAAAAGTCGAGGGAAGAAAAGGAAGAGCTCTTCGAAGGGTACCAAGGCTCGGACCCTTGATGGCTCTTCTTCAAGTGGAACCAAGAAAGGTTTCATCACTCCTTCTTCTAACCCAAAAGAGGTTGAATGCTTTTATTGCCATGAAAAGGCTCATTGGAAGCGGAACTGCCCAAAGTACCAGCAGGATGTGAAGGACTGGAAAGTTAAACCCAACCATGCAGGTATTTACACTATCATATCTAATAACTCACCACATTCTAAATCTTGGGTCCTTGATACCGGTTGTGGTATTCATATTTTTTGTGACTTGCAGGGACTAAGAAGAAGTGAGAATATGGAGAAAGGAAGAATAAACTTTATCATGGGGAATAGGAAAGCTTCACCTATCACCAAGATTGGAGTTTATACTTTATCGCTAAGTAGTGGGTTTAGTTTAGATTTGAATAAATGTTGTTATTCTCCAGGAATGGCAAGAAATATTATTTCCTTTCATGCATTGTACAAATAAGGGTTTACCTTTTCATTTAATAATGAAGTTGGTTCTATTGATGCTTTCTTTAATAATGTTTTTTATTTTAAAGCATTACCCTGTGATGGTGTGTATGAAGCTGTATATATTGTAGATAACTTAGGAAATAATGTTTTGTGTATTGGTTCTACTACTAATAATAACTTGGAGAAAGCATAATTATGGCATTGTCGTCCTGGACATATAATGTAACGACCCGTTCCCGGTATGTTGATTTATTGGTAATTATAGTGACTTTTCAAGAGGGACTCGGCGAGTTCTAGCCTGACTCGCCGAGTAGGGTCGCGTCTGAGGGCACGCGTGAGCCGGGGACTCGACGAGTCCATATCCCCGACTCGGCGAGTCCATCTGTCTGGGTGAAACCCTAAAATCCCCGGGTTGCCCACTATTTATACCACCTTATAGCCCCCATTCTCGCCTCCCTCACCCTGAGAACGCAGTGATAGAGCCCCAAACCTCCATTGAAGAGCTTATATGTGTTTTGGTGCCATTTTGTGAAGGTGTGAAGAAGGAGAAGAAGGAAGAAGCAAGGAGAAGTGTTGTAGTGCAAAGATCCAAGGCCAAATCAGAGTTTATTGAGGTATTTTCGGAGTTCCATCTTATTATATGCTTTAAACTTCCATTAGGGCTCTCCTAAGAGCTAGTTGGTGCTTGTTTCAAGCCTTACACTTGCATGAACGTCTTATTAAGTCGATATATCTATGGATCTGAATGTTGGGGTGTTGTAGAGCCCAGATCTACTATCTTTTTGGAGTCATATTGCATGATAACCATAGATCTACCCATTTTATGCATCTTTTAGCCTTATTTCCCTTATTCATGAGGTTGTGCACGTAAAGTTGGAAACTTTACGTGGTAAAACAGCTTATTGGACTCAGATCTATCAATTGTATGCATTGCATTCAAACAAAATCAAGTAAAAATCAGTTGCATGGCGGCGACTCGGCGAGTCGGGTCGCGAGTTCCGAGTCCTTCAGTTTTATCAGTGTCGAGTGGACGAGGTGAGTCAGGAAGTGGACTCAGCAAGTTGAGAGTAGACTCAGTGATGGAGGGACTCGACGAGTTTGTTCATACAACTCGGCGAGTCCAAGGCAATCTTCTTGGGATCAAGAACAACTCGTCGAGTCTGTTCATACGACTCGGCGAGTCGGATGAAGATTGTCTGAGTTCTTGGATCAAGAGGGTACTCGCCGAGTCGATGCCAGACTCGACGAGTAGCAGAGAGTAAGAGTGAAAAGTGAGAGTGGGACTCGGCGAGTTGGGTGGCCCAACTCGGCGAGTTAGCCCAAAAGGAGAGTTGACTTTGACCGAGGGTAAAAGAGTCATTTTACCCCAAGCGCAGTGTTTAGTATTTGATTGAGTGTGTTTATGGACTTGTAGCCGAGGAGATTCAGGAGCAGCCGCTGTTAGCTTCCCGAGCCACACACTCAGCAGCCAGCTTACGAGGTGAGTTTCCTTCCAGTAGGAATGGGTCTAAGGCTACAATGTCGGCCCGTTCAGTTAGCAGTAGTTTCCGGATTTAGGTCTGATGCAGTAGTTGGTATGTTCGATGCCTTCGTGGTTCGAACAGGATTTGTGTGCTATGTTTTATGTGTTAAGTACTATGTGTTCCGGGCCACGGCCCGATGTAGCATGTCGTATATGTATTATGCTAGTTGATGTGTTATGCGATGCCATGTTCAGTCAGACAGTTCCGGACTTCGGTCCGATGCAAGGGACAAGGTCCCAGTCAGTTCCGGACTTCGGTCCGATGCAGTTAGTTCCGGACTTCGGTCCGATGCAGGGGACAAGGTCCCAGTCAGTTCCGGACTTCGGTCCGATGCAGTTAGTTCCGGACTTCGATCCGATGCAGGGGACAAGGTCCCAGTCAGTTCCGGACTTCGGTCCGATGTAGTTTCCGGGCTTCGGCCCGATGCAGTGGGCAAGGCCCAATATGTGTTTATATGTTATTGTATGGTATGTGGTAGTTTGGGGGAGCTCACTAAGCTTCGTGCTTACAGTTTCAGTTTGGTTTCAGGTACTTCCGCAAGCAAAGGGAAGAGCTCGGGGTGACAGCATCGCACACACCACAGCATAGCTTTTATCCTGGGGATATCTTTTGATGTTTTGGATTGATGTTGTATGATACAGTTTTCCGCACAATATTTTACTATGTTTTGGGGATACATCGCGTATGTTTTATGTTATGATACTTATATTACGGTTTAGATTATATTGAAAAACAAAAATTTTTGGGTCGTTTCAAGTTGGTATCAGAGCCCTGGTTTGAGGGATTCGGATACACTTCCGGGTGTATCTGAACTCAAACTAAGGGAAATAAAAGATTTTAGTAAAATAAAAATGTTTTACAAAAAGAATTTTGAAAGCACTTGGAAAGAAATAATTGTTTTTAACAAGATAGAGGTGTGTGCATGCGGTCAGCCGAGCTCAAGTAAGTACTCCCAAATTACCCATACAAGTTATTTGTTCAGTTTCAGTTTCAGTAGAACAGCATGCTAGTATAGGGCTAAGGATCTAGGAGAATGCCTTATGTGCCTGCTTATGTGTTACAGCTTTATGAGTATTGCATGCTAGAATTGAGTAGACAGCAGTAGGATAGCCTGTTTAGGTTATGCCTGATAGTATGAGCTTAGCATCCTATGCTAGTGCAGTTTCTTGTTATAAGAATAGTTTTGCCTGAGTCTATTTCCGTGTCTGAATGCTGCTTGCTTCGTGCTTAGTGGGGTTCTGAGTAGTGGGAGTTAGCCATTAGGTGAACACGTCACACCACATGTGATCAGGTTTGAATAATCCCAGAGTGCTGGAACTGGCTCTACTGCGCAGCTCTTGTTTGAGTCCAACCGTTGTAGGGACGGATCTTTTACTTGAAGGATTATCTGATCCTCATCACATGTGATGGTGTTTAGGTGGTGGCTAACTGGCATTATGAGGAGACCTACAGCAGCTGAGGACCAGTCGCGTTGAGCTTGAAGTTTCCCTAGGGCAAGCCTAGGATGAGAGTAGCAGAGAATGGCAGTAGTAGAAGTGACTTGGTGGAGTCAAGGCAGTTCTTGAGGAAAGTACGGATAGATGTGGAAGGTAGTAGGGGCCCATACTACTGAAAGCAGAGGATCCGTACTCAAATTAAGGAAGGCCAAGATAAGACCAGGAAGCTAGTAGTAGTATCATGATCCCTTGAGATATTTCAGTGTTCTGATGTTGTTATGATATGTTTCAGAATGGTAGTTTTGCGTTCGAGGCCAGCAGCCGGCAGTTCAGATGCCGGAGGGGGATCAGGATCGGGATCAGGCCCGGAGGTCGGGCAGATGGATGAGCAGACTAGGGAGTTCCTTTCTTCTGAGGTTACCCGCATCATACTAGAGCAGACTCCTGTGATCTTCGATTCGATCAAGGAGGGTATTTTAGAGCTGATGGATGAGAGATTGAGTACTTTCCATGCCGAGATGGCAGCCGTGATGCGGTCGCGCACACTTACGTTCAGGGAGTTCAGGGCATGCGGGGCTCCTGACTATCATGGGGCACGGGACCCCATAGCGAGTACCAGGTGGTTGGCGGATGTGGCCAACGCATTCCGCACTAGCAGATGTCCCGAGGGGGAAAAGGTCAGATTGGCGTCCTGTCTTCTGAAGGACAGGGCACGAGACTGGTGGGAGGAGGTCGGACATGCCATCGGGGATGATGCGGCACTGGATGCCATGACCTGGGCTGATTTCTCTACCAGGTTCAGAGCGGAGTTTGCACCGGTCATCGAGGTGCAACAGTTAGCTAGGGAGTTCCAGGATCTTACCCAGACTACCGAGACAGTGGCGGAGATCACCGCCAAGTTCAGGGAGAGGGCCCTTCTTGTTCCTCAGTATGCAGCCGATGAGGAGATGAAGAAGGCCTATTATCATGAGATGCTGCGGAGTGACATTCGCATGTTTGTGAGCCGGTCCAGTTGTAAAACGCTGGACGACATGATTGCTAGAGCCAGAGAGAGGGAGATTGATCTCGAGATGGAGAAGAAGAGGAAACCGGAGGCGGTTTCGGGTTTAGGCAGTGTGGGCAAAAAGCCCAAGGTTTCAGATCATAGGTCTAGGGGTCAGCAGAGCCACGGTCGGTGTGGCAAGTGTGGGAGGTTGCACGAGGGGGCGTGCAAGGCAGGGAGTTCCGGCTGCTACAAGTGCGGTCAGACTGGGCATTTGAGTAGGGATTGTACGGCCCCTGCTACTACGGTTACAACATCAGATCTGATTTGCTTTCAGTGCAATCAGAGGGGACATAAAAGGTCCCAGTATCCCAGTTTAGCTGCAGCAGGGAAGGTGGTTGCACCTGCCCGTGCCACCCTGAGGATTACGGATGGCCGGCAGGGCCGAGCTGATGCGCCGGTGGCGAAGAGCAGGGCATTTCAGATGACAGCAGAGGAGGCGCGAGCGACTCCTGATGTGGTGACGGGTATGAATCTTTCCTTCATCTTTAATTGTTATTATATCGTTTGAATATTACTTGATGATACGTTTTATTTAGGGTCGTTCTCGGTGAACGGCATCCCTGCTTTGGTATTGTTCGATTCGGGGGCTACCCGATCATTTGTATCGCTTGCGCTTAGCAAGAGATTTAGCAGAGCTCCAGGGGAGCTGGATTGTCCACTAGAGGTTGAGATAGTAGATGATAGGACCGTGAGGGTCGGCAGAGTACATAAAGGGTGTTCCCTTCAGATATTTGATGAGTAGTTTTCAGTGGACCTAGTTCCTATTCCCCTGCGTGGAAATAAAGTTATTGTGGGCATGGATTGGCTGAGCCCCAATGGGGCGGTGATTGATTGTGAGCTACAGCTAGTGAGGGTTCGCACTCCCAGTGGGGGAGAGATAGTGATTCAGGGCGAGAGGCCCTAGCGAGGACCGGTCTTTTGTTCCGCCGCGAGGGCGAGGCGCTATGTTCAGCAGGGTTGCACCGGTTTTTTAGCTTACGTCTTGGATGCCCGGGAGAAGGGCAAGACGACGATTGATGATGTTCCTGTTGTTCGCGACTACCCGGATGTGTTTCCCGAGGATTTGCCGGGGATACCTCCAGAGAGGCAGGTTGAGTTCAGGATCGACCTAGTTACTGGTGCGGCTCCGATAGCCAAAGCACCGTATCGACTTGCTCCCCCTAAGATGCAGGAGTTGTCTACACAACTTCAGGATCTGTTAGACAATCGTTTCATTCGGCCGAGCAGTTCGCCTTGGGGAGCGCCGATCTTATTTGTGAGGAAGAAGGATGGGTCGCATCGTATGTGCATTGATTATCGGGAGTTGAACAAAGTAATGGTGAAGAACCGTTACCCACTTCCGAGGATAGATGACTTGTTTGATCAGCTCAGGGAGCGTCTTGGTTCTCCAAGATCGATCTACGCTCCGTTTATCATCAGATGAGGGTTAGAGATGAGGATGTACAGAAGACTGCTTTTAGGACCCGGTATGATCATTATGAGTTCGTGGTGATGCCATTTGGGCTCACCAATGCCCCAGCCGCATTCATGGATCTCATGAACCGCGTGTGCAGACCGATGCTGGATCGGTCGGTGATAGTGTTTATAGATGACATCTTGGTGTATTCCAGGACACAGGGGCAACACGAGGAGCACCTGCGGGAGGTGTTGGAGACTTTGAGGAGGGAGAGACTTTTCGCAAAGTTCTCCAAGTGTGAGTTCTGGTTGCGCGAGGTGCAGTTTCTTGGTCATCTCGTCAACCAGAAGGGTATTTTGGTAGATCCGGCCAAGATTGAGGCCGTGATGCAGTGGGAGGTCCCGAGGTCTCCATCTGAGATTCGGAGCTTCCTGGGGTTGGCAGGGTATTATCGGAGATTTATTCAGGACTTCTCCAAGATAGCAGTGCCGCTCGCCTGACTAACCAAGAAGTCGGTGGTTTTTTGTTGGGGCCTGAGCAGCAGGCAGCGTTCGAGACTCTCAGGCAGAGATTGTGCGAGGCTCCGATCCTTACCTTGCCAGAGGAAGTAGAGGATTTCGTAGTCTATTGTGATGCTTCGATCACAGGTATGGGAGCAGTATTGATGCAGCGAGGCCATGTAGTAGCTTATGCCTCGAGACAGTTGAAGCCTCACGAGGCTAATTATCCTACCCACGATTTGGAGCTGGGGGCGGTTGTGTTTGCCCTCAAGATTTGGACACATTACCTTTATGGGGTCCGCTGTACTATTTACACGGATCACAAGAGTTTGCGATATCTTATGGATCAGCCGAGTTTGAACATGAGACAGAGGAGATGGTCAGACGTGCTGAAGGACTATGACTGTGAGATCCTTTATCATCCAGGGAAGGCCAATGTGGTGGCCAACGCCCTGAGCCGCAAGGTGTCGACGGCCCCTATCAGAGATCTGTGTATGAGGATGACAGTGATCACTCCGTTGTTGAAGCGGATCAAGGAGGCTTAGATAGAGGGCCTCAAGGAGGAGAGGCAGAAGTGTGAGAGGATAGTGGGCCGAGTAGCTTCATTTGATTATGACAGTCGGGGTTTGTTGACACTTCATGGTAGGATATGGGTACCGTACTGGGGTGGGGTACGGCAAGTATTGATGGACGAGGCTCATAAGTCTCGGTTTTCTATCCACCCAGGAGCGACGAAGATGTATCGAGATCTTCGATCTGATTATTGGTGGCCCTGCATGAAGCGAGATGTCACTTGGTATGTGGAGAGATGTTTAACCTGTCGGAAGGTCAAGGCGGAGCACCAGAGACCTCACAGCAAGATGTAGCCGTTAGACATTCCCGTGTGGAAATGGGAGGACATCACCATGGATTTTGTCACCAAACTCCCTAGGACCGCACGCGGGGTGGACTCGATATGGGTAGTAGTGGATCGGTTGACGAAGAGTGCCCATTTTATTCCGATTCAGGAGAGTATATCGGCGGAAAAGTTAGCCGATATCTATGTGCGAGAGATTGTGGCACGTCATGGAGTGCCGGTATCGGTGGTGTCGGACCGAGATGTTCGTTTCACGTCCAGATTATGGAAGCGATTCCACGACGAGATGGGTACTCGTCTCCATTTCAGCACCGCTTTTCATCCTCAGACTGACGGGCAGAGCGAGAGGACGATTCAGACTCTCGAGGACATGCTTAGGGCATGTGTTCTAGATTTTGGGGGCAGTTGGGATACGTATCTTCCGTTAGCGGAATTCTCGTATAACAACAGTTATCATGCGAGCATTGATCGACCTCCTTTTGAGATGTTATACGGCAGGAAGTGCAGGACCCCGATTTGTTGGGGCGAGGTTGGTCAGCGAGTCATAGGGAGCACCGAAGTGGTGCTCAAGACGACGGAATTGATCCAGCAGGTCCGTAGTAGGCTGCAGACTGCGCAGAGTTGGCAGAAGAGCTACGCCGACAGGAGGCGTTCGGACTTGGAGTTCCAGGTGGGAGATATGGTTCTTCTGAAAGTCTCACCTTGGAAAGGTGTCATCAGGTTCCGGAAGAGGGGCAAATTGGGCCCCAGATTTATTGGTCCCTTCAGGGTTTTGGCCCGGGTGGGTCGGGTTGCTTATCGGTTAGATCTTCCTGAGGAGCTTAGTCTGATACACAACACCTTCCACGTGTCGCAGTTGAGGAAGTGTTTGGTGGATGAGATAGTAGTCGTTCCCTTAGAGGACATTCAGGTTGATAGCGGCCTAAATTATATCGAGAAGCCGGTCGCGATTCTGGAACGGAAGACCAAGACCTTGAGGAACAAGGTAATTCAGCTAGTAAAGGTGCAGTGGCAGCACCGGAAAGGGTCTGAATGGACGTGGGAGGCTGAGGAGGAGATGAGAGCGCACTACCCGGAGTTATTTGCAGATCCAGCCGTAGCAGACTTCGAGGACGAAGTCTGAGACAAGTGGGGGAGAATTGTAACGACCCGTTCCTGGTATGTTGATTTATTGGTAATTATAGTGAGTTTTCAAGAGGGACTCGGCGAGTTCTAGCCTGACTCGCCGAGTAGGGTCGCGTCTGAGGGCACGCGTGAGCCGGGGACTCGACGAGTCCATATCCGCGACTCGGCGAGTCCATCTGTCTGGGTGAAACCCTAAAATCCCCGGGTTGCCCACTATTTATACCACCTTATAGCCCCCATTCTCGCCTCCCTCACCCTGAGAACGCAGTGATAGAGCCCCAAACTTCCATTGAAGAGCTTATATGTGTTTTGGTGCCATTTTGTGAAGGTGTGAAGAAGGAGAAGAAGGAAGAAGCAAGGAGAAGTGTTGTAGTGCAAAGATCCAAGGCCAAATCAGAGTTTATTGAGGTATTTTCGGAGTTCCATCTTATTATATGCTTTAAACTTCCATTAGGGCTCTCCTAAGAGCTAGTTGGTGCTTGTTTCAAGCCTTACACTTGCATGAACGTCTTATTAAGTCGATATATCTATGGATCTGAATGTTGGGGTGTTGTAGAGCCCAGATCTACTGTCTTTTTGGAGTTATATTGCATGATAACCATAGATCTACCCATTTTATGCATCTTTTAGCCTTATTTCCCTTATTCATGAGGTTGTGCACGTAAAGTTGGAATCTTTACGTGGTAAAACAGCTTATTGGACTCAGATCTATCAATTGTATGCATTGGATTCAAACAAAATCAAGTAAAAATCAGTTGCATGGCGGCAACTCGGCGAGTCGGAAGAACGACTCGACGAGTCGGGTCACGAGTTCCGAGTCCTTCAGTTTTATCAGTGTCGAGTGGACGAGGTGAGTCAGAAAGTGGACTCAGCGAGTTGAGAGTAGACTCAGTGATGGAGGGACTCGACGAGTTTGTTCATACAACTCGGCGAGTCCAAGGCAATCTTCTTGGGATCAAGAACAACTCGTCGAGTCTGTTCATACGACTCGGCGAGTCGGATGAAGATTGTCTGAGTTCTTGGATCAAGAGGGTACTCGTCGAGTCGATGCCAGACTCGATGAGTAGCAGAGAGTAAGAGTGAAAAGTGAGAGTGGGACTCGGCGAGTTGGGTGGCCCAACTCGGCGAGTCAGCCCAAAAGGAAAGTTGACTTTGACCGAGGGTAAAAGAGTCATTTTACCCCAAGCGCAGTGTTTAGTATTTGATTGAGTGTGTTTATGGACTTGTAGCCGAGGAGATTCAGGAGCAGCCGCCGTTAGCTTCCCGAGCCACACACTCAGCAGCCGGCTTACGAGGTGAGTTTCCTTCCAGTAGGAACGGGTCTAAGGCCACAATGTCGGCCCGTTCAGTTAGCAGTAATTTCCGGATTTAGGTCCGATGCAGTAGTTGGTATGTTCGATGCCTTCGTGGTTCGAACAGGATTTGTGTGATATGTTTTATGTGTTAAGTACTATGTGTTCCGGGCCACGGCCCGATGTAGCATGTCGTATATGTATTATGCTAGTTGATGTGTTATGCGATGCCATGTTCAGTCAGACAGTTCCGGACTTCGGTCCGATGCAGTTAGTTCCGGACTTCGGTCCGATGCAGGGGACAAGGTCCCAGTCAGTTCCGGACTTCGGTCTGATGCAGTTAGTTCCGGACTTCAGTCCGATGCAGGGGACAAGGTCCCAGTCAGTTCCGGACTTCGGTCCGATGCAGTTAGTTCCGGACTTCGGTCCGATGCAGGGGACAAGGTCCCAGTTAGTTCCGGACTTCGGTCCGATGCAGTTTCAGTTTGGTTTCAGGTACTTCTGCAAGCAAAGGGAAGTGCTCGGGGTGACAGCATCGCACACACCACAGCATAGCTTTTATCCTGGGGATATCTTTTGATGTTTTCGATTGATGTTGTATGATACAGTTTTCCGCACAATATTTTACTATGTTTTGGGGATACATCGCGTATGTTTTATGTTATGATACTTATATTACGGTTTAGATTATATTGAAAAACGAAAATTTTTGGGTCGTGTTTTTGGGTCGTTTCATATAAGCAAGAAACGCATAGGCCTACTCCAAAAGGATGGTGTCTTGGAGTCGTTTGACCTACAGTCAGATGATAGTTGCGAATCATGCTTACTTGGAAAAATGACAAAGTCACCCTTCACAGGTTCTTGTGAGAGAGGTGAAGGTTTGTTGGACCTTCCACACACGGATGTGTGTGGACCATTCAAACATGCCACAAGGGATGCTAATCGTTATTATTTGATTTTTACTGATGATTACAGTAGATATGGATATGTCTACTTAATCAAGCATAAGTCAGAGACTTTCGAGAGGTTTAAGGAATTTAAACAGGAAGTCGAGAATCAATTGGGCAGGAACATTAAGATGCTTCGATCCGATCGAGGTAGTCAGTATCTTAGTTCAGAGTTCCTTGATTATCTTAGGGAATGTGGGATTGTCTCACAATTGACACCTCCCAGGACACCACAGTTGAATGGTGTAGCTGAGAGGCGTAATTGAACCTTGTTAGATATGGTTCGTTCCATGATGAGTCGAGCTACACTACCAATCTCATTCTGGGGGTATGCCTTAGAGACTGCCGCCCATATTCTTAATCTAGTCCCTACAAAGAAAGTTGCCAAAACTCCTCACGAGATGTGGACTGGTAAAGTACCTAAACTAGACCACATCACGATTTGGGGTTGCGAGGCTTTTGTGAGACACGAGACTCATGATAAGCTCGAACCTCGAAGCGAGAGGTGTATTTTCATCGGCTACCCACAACAATCCTTTGGTTACCTCTTCTACAGACCTAGTGATCATGTGGTCTTTGTAGCAAGAAGAGGAGTCTTTCGAGAGAGAGAATTTATAATCCAAGGAAACAGTGGGAGGCAAATTGATCTTGAAGAAATTCAAGAGTCAAGTGGTGAAGGAACTTCGAACCCTAGCCCTCAACTTGAGGAGGAAAATCCTGTTGAGCCAGTTGATGTGCCTGTACCTCTGAGGCATTCCACGAGAGTTAGGAATGCACCTGAGCATTATTATGGTTTCCATATTACTGCGGAAGGTGAGACAATTATTAGTGATGAAACACTAGTAGGTCTGGATGAACCTAACAGCTACACGGAAGCCATGGCAGGCCCTGAGGCTGCTAAATGGAAAGAGGCGATGGATAGCGAGATACAATCCATGTATGACAATCAAGTTTGGAACTTGGTTGAGAATGTACCCGGTCGTAAGACTGTAGGGTGCAAATGGATCTTCAAGAAGAAGACCGAAATGGATGGTAATGTACACACTTATAAGGCACGACTGGTTGCAAAAGGTTATTCTCAAACTCCGGGAGTTGATTATGATGAAACCTTTTCACCAGTGGCCAAGATAAAGTCTATTAGGGTTCTGTTACCCATTGCTGCATTTCATGATTAAGAAATATGGCAAATGGATGTCAAAACCGCTTTCCTTAATGGAAAGTTGGCTGAGGATGTTTACATGGTTCAGTCAGAGGGTTTTGTAAGTACAGAGTACCCCAATAGAGTGTGTAAACTCGAGAAATCCATTTATGGATTGAAACAGGCACCTCGCAGGTGGAATCTTTGCTTTGATGAGAAAGTCAAGGAATTTGGTTTTTCAAGGAGTGAAGATGAATCTTGCGTCTATATCAAGGCTAGTGGGAGCATAGTCAGTTTTTTGGTACTGTATGTGGACGACATACTACTCATAGGAAATGACATCCCAACTCTGCAGGAAGTAAAGTCCTGGCCTGGGAAGTGTTTCGCTATGAAGGACCTTGGTGAAGCTGCCTATATCCTAGGGATAAGGATTTTGAGAAACAGGATTAAAAGACTAATTGGACTTAGTCAAAGCACCTATGTGGACAAAGTGTTGAAAATATTCAACATGCATAACTCCAAGAAAGGTGAGTTACCCATTCAGAGTAATGCCAGATTGAGTAAGACACAAAGCCCTAGTACTGAGGTTGAGATAGCAGAAATGAGTCGACTACCTTATGCTTCAGTTGTAGGATCGATCATGTATGCTATGATGTGTACTCGACCTGATGTTGCCTTTGCTTTGAGCATGGTTAGCAGGTATCAGGGGAACCCTGGCAAGGAACACTGGACTTCGGTAAAGAATATCCTCAAGTAGCTGCGAAGGACTAAGGACTGGGTCCTTACCTTCGGTGGGAGTGATGACTTGAGAGTTGTAGGGTATAGTGATGCTAGCTTCCAGACTGATAGGGATAATTTCCACTCTCAGTAGGGCTGGGTCTTTACCTTAAATGGAGGAGAAATCACTTGGAGAGTTCCAAGCAGGAGACAGTGGCTGATTCCACTTGTGAATCAGAGTATATAGCACCAAGCGAGGCAGCAAAGGAGGCTATATGGCTAAAGAACTTCATTGGAGACCTTGGAGTTGTACCAACTATAAAAGAGTCGATGGAGGTTTTCTGTGACAGCAATAGTGCGGTTGCCTTAGCCAAGGAACCAAGAGATCATGGCGAGATCCAGACACATTGACAGAAAATATCACTTCATAAGACATCGAATAGAAGAAGGAATCCTCGTGGCGAAGAGGGTATTATCGGATGAGAACCCAGCAGATCCCCTCACGAAGGGACTGAGTAGGGTTAAGCATCTCCAGCATGCTCGGAGCATAGGGCTGAAGGATGATATTGTTGGATTAGTGTCTAAGTCCATAACTATTTTGGTATGTACTTGACATGATGTTGCATGGTCCTTTTGGGTTTCCTTCACCAAAGCAACTTGATTGGAGAAATAAATAAAGAGAGAGAGGTTATTATGATTTATTAATATGTTATAAGAATAATATATTAAAGGAGAAATCGTATTTGTTTAATTAATATTGATCAATAATTAATTAGGAATTAATTTTTTGATCAAGTGTAATTAATTAAACTAGAGGGGCTGATTTGTAATTATGTGATAGTTACAAAATAAGGTAATGATTATCTTAGATATAGGGTGAACGAATTTAAGGAGATAATGCCTTAGAATTCGACTAGGATAAGGGTTTCTAAGACTTATCTTATGGTTACTTGGTGGGCAAGCAACTAGATAAGGATAAGGACTAAAACCCTAATCTTTACACCTATATAAACCCCCTAAGGCTCATGAATTCGTCTAAGCCTTCCTAAGAAGTCCTAAGGAAGAATTCCTACCTCTCTCCTCTCTCTTTATACCTTCTCCATTTGCTCTTGGTGTTTGTAAGCCATTAGAGGATTGACACTTGTGACTCTAAGCATTCCAAAGTCAATTCAAGGAGGAATTAGGATTGTTATTGCTACATAACAATCAAGGTAATATCTTAAACCTAATTATATGTTAATATCGATTTCCATATGCTAGAATTAGGGTTTATAGGCTTGAATTCAAAGCATGTACAATAGAGAAATCTAGATCCAAGCATTAGGGTTTGTATGAGCACATAGGATGTCTTATGGACAAAACCCATCAGTGGTATCAGAGCCTAGGATGGTTTCAATTGTAATGATGCATTGTATATCTAAAAAAATTCGTTTTTTTTGGTGTTTTGGAGGCTGGACTCGCCGAGTCCGTAGCTGAACTCGTCGAGTCCATGTTGGCTCGACGAGTCTAAGCCTGACTCAACGAGTCAATTCGTCAGATAGTGCTTATCTCGGGTTTTCTTGCTGTGTTTGCTTATGGATAGTTACCTTATCATGTTAGATCAATATTAATCCGATTATATGATATATTTGACTATAATTTTGATCTAATTGAAGATATTTATCAATTAATAAGACAATTGTTTCCTTATGTGATAAAGGATTAATTATTTTGAGTAAATTGATAAATTGTTTTGCAAGAAATCATTAAATAAATCAAATATGGATAATTATGTGATTAAATGTTAATTTGAATTATTTGTTATTTGATCCTTGTTCTTATGAAAGGTTTCATATTTTCCCCTTTAGGTTTTATAGTTTAAATTTGAACCCAAAAGTTTTGAATTTTTGAAATTTAAATAGTTAAAACCCTAATGTTTTGAAAAAGGTTTCAAAACTTGCCCTCAAGTTTTGGAATTTTGATTAATTGCTTAATTGTGATATATATTTAAATTCTAAACCCTAATGTTTTGAAATGTTTCAAAACTTGCCCTCATGTTTTGGAATTTAATAGTTGATTAAGAGTTTAATTAGGAATGTTAAATTCTAAAACCCTAGTAATGTTTTGAAAAGTACAATTTACACCCTTATGGTTTTATTAATTAATTAAGGTGTATAATTAAAGGAGGTTTAATAAATCCATAAAAGTTTAGGTTTACAATTTAATTGAATTAAAAGTATAGTTGTTGAATTAGACCACCTAGTATTTTAAAAGTGTAAAATACACCCTATACTATATATATAATATTAAAGGTCTAACATTATATATATGTATGAGTAAAATTCAATCTTACCGTTAGTAGGCCTCATTCACGAAGCTGATCTATAAGGGGTGTTTAAGTAAATTGCCTATAATATGGCGATTGAATGGGTATCCACTCTTACCCACCGTACTCTTGACTAGTGGAGGGTCGTTAGCCGAACGGGTAGGATAGGACGAAACCTTCAATTATAAGTATAATGAAATAAAAAGTAACTAAATGTTTTACAAATTCCCAATCTTAGTTACTTAGGCAAAGTGAAGTGATGCAATTCCATGAAATAACACTTTGTGCCCTTGAGAAGACGTTAGTGGAGCGTGTGTGGTTTACCGGCACACTAAATGGCTCTAAGCAAAGGTAGCAAAGGGTGACTCAATGTTTGTCATAGTTCAGTGGAGCGTGTGTGGTTTATCGGCACATCGAATAGGTGATTGTAACATGTGAGGGCACCATGTAAGTTTACATGGTTATTCACACCCGCTTTGTGATCATCGGCATCCCAGTCACAAACAAGAGGGGCATATCGAGATTTAAACATGCCATTGAAATGTTCAATGAATCCCAAAGGATCTAGGAGTTTTCATAGATTTAAAACTTAAATTTCTTTTTCGTTTTTCATGGTGGAAATTAGTGACTCGTCATTCACTTACCTTCAAATATTCTGCAACTAGATTACGGCATCCCTCTTCTCGGTTGTAGCGTATTGTGTTGGGTTCTAGCCTTAGTATCTCATTTGGGTGATTTACTAAGGACTCAATCGATCAACTAACTTGAATTTGTTTTCTCCCGTTTTGTAGATGTCAAAGTTCGACAACTATGGTCTTCCCAATTCCCGTGGAATAAGCATTCCACATGAAGATGGTATTCCTCGATTCGATCGAGGAACAAGAAATCGTGCTTCACTTCCTCCACCTCCTCCAATTGTTCTCCCTAACCCACAAGATTGTAAAATTGAAAGGTTCAATATCACTCAAGCCCTTTTGGCAAGTAAACATAAAGAAGGAAAGTCGGTGTGTGCACATTTCTTAGGGATGAAGTCACACATTGATAGGTTAAGAATGATGGGATCCGTTGTCGGTGAAGAGATGGCTGTTGATTGGGTTCTTCAGTCACTTCCTAACTCGTATAGTGAGTTCGTAAGAGAGTACTATATGATGAACCACGATGTGACCCTTATTGATCTCACCTATATGCTTATTGCTGCTGAATCAGCAATGGTTTGGCGCAATAGAAAAGCAAAGTTGATTGGTGAATCTGCCTTCAAGACCTCTATGGATATAGACAATGGCAATGAAAGACATGCAAAGATCGAAAAGTTTGATCATAAGAGAAAGGCGATGTCTGAAGTAGTTCCATGTGTTGTTCCAAAAGAGTCAATTTGCTTTTATTGCCAAGACAAGGGGCAGTGGAGACGAAGTTGCCCTATTTACCTAAGAGATCTAAGAGATGGGAGAGTCAAAAGTATGACTGCGCTTCAGGTAAAATCCACCATCTAACTCCGTTAAGTTCCTATTCATTGTTTCTTAATACATGATGTGATAAGATTGCATTTGAATGTTTTGGAGGATCGGTGAAAAGAAAGGAAGCTTGATAAGAGAGCAAGATGAATCTAATCACAAGAGATGGATCTCGATCGCATGGACTTGAAGAAATGGATTTTGAGCTTAGATAGTTATGATAGAAATTTTCCTTTTACATAGTTTTCAATAGATTTTTCATTGTAATGACAAATGTTTTTCCACAGCTTTTATAAATAAAATAAATTTTCACTTATTTATTTTTTTACTTCCTTGCAATGAAATCGTTATGAAAATTGATGTTTGCATATTTCTACAACGAATGGATATGATTCTTAGTTATGTTATTTATGGAAATGTCGAGAATTTACCAAATAGGGAGAGTTTCTCATCGCCCAAAGTTTCAATTGGACTGAAATTTGGAATCACGCAACTTGGTTGCATGATGAATGAGAAATTTCATATTTGGAAATTAGACAAATTCATTGACAAAGTGTCAAGTGAAGGACTAGGAGATCGAGTACACAAAGTTGTGTGTTGATCAAGTTCACCATAAGAGTAACAAAGATATTCGTCATGATTTACTAAAGGCTTAGTAAATATGATTATACTTATAAGATTAAGTATAATTCGGAATTGATTAAAAAGGTTTAAATCAATAGCAAAACGAATGAGAATCAAGTAGGCAGAAAGATAAAAGTTTCTCCATCCTAAGAAGAAGGGAGAGTACCTTTTATGCTTCATGATAGGTCTTTATGATTAAGAACCATATCTTAATTGATCCTCTAAATGAGTCTTAGTACAATTGTATGTCTAAGTAGAGGAATCAAGAATTGAAGAAATGGTTAAATCAAGAAGTCAATCATACTTCGTTCCAAAACAAGTCTTAAAGTTAAGATTGTGACAATGAGTGAAAAGTATTAAAGGTTTATAACATTCATCAAATGTGGAAAGTTGTGATGTCTTGGATAAGACAAAGACCAACTAGGACCAATTTATGAAGTGTTTTGATAATAGCTACACTAACTCTTGAATATTTGTTTTGTCAAGAAATGGTTATTTACAAGAGAATCTTATATGTCAAAGAGTCAGTGGGAGTCTTAATGGTCTTGAAAGGATTCAAGAACAAATCAAATAAACCTTATTGATCATCACTAGCACACGAGTTGAGGTTTTGCAACCTATCGTGTTGACATTATTTTGTTTCTTTGCTATTCCAATTAAGTTAATTATGCATGTGAGTTCTTTGAGTTCTCATTTTGAATGCATAAAAGGCAAAGCACCTTAATCAATGAAAGGTACATTGATAGGAAAATGTGAGTTGCTTAACTACTTGGAACACGTGGTGGGCAGCTGTGCTACCATAAGGCAAGAAATCAAGATTAAGAAATTTCGGTCCATATGAGTTTGAATTTATCGTAAACTTTGGTTTTAACAAATTCACATGGATAGGAACACATACACCGTTTAAATCTAAGCGTCATAAGATTTCCTCCTTCATGAAAATGATTGTGAGGAAATGTTTTCACTAAGAAAGATTTTAAGAAGATAGTGATTGTAAAGTTGCATTCTCGAATTCAATTATGGTTACGGTATCCCTTTCCATGATTTGAATTGTGAGGTTTGGCAATTAGTCTTAATTGTTTAGACACACATATGAACTATCTAAGGCAAAGGTGTATAAGCTTAAGAGGCCTTGATAAAAGATTATCAAAGCATTAAGTATTAGATACATGGACTTAAGAAATTCAATAGGTATTGTTTTTTCTGGAAGTTAAGATGTTTTGAATACATGTCGAAGCTAATGGGAGCATAAGTTTTATTTTTTTATAGTAATCATCATGATAGTGGGAGCATAAAAGTTATGATTGTATAAAAGTTATGATTGTATGATTATTATGGAAAGTATTGCAAGTTGGCAATATTAGTTATAGAAAAACAAGAGTTATACCTTGCAAAGTCGTAAGGGTTGTAAAGTTCTTTTGCTATAATTATGGGAGAGAATATTATGCTTCGTTTCAAATATAAAGGATTAGGTTGAGAAATGTTGATAAATTTAGTCAAAGGTACATAGTGTGTTCTTAAAATTTCGATTATGATTGCGGCATTCCTCTTCACAATTCGAATTTTGAGAACGTAGCAAATAAAACATTATGCATTGTGTCCCATACGCTTCGGGTATAGGATCGATTGCAAATGCCTTAATGTTTGACCATTCTAAAATTTCCAAATGTCTAGCGCATTTAGAGGGAAAAAGGACTAGGATCGGTTTTGACTAAAATAATTAAACAACTATCAAAGGACAATCCAAAGTTCGACGAGGATTGGTTGCTTGTGAGTAGTTGGAAGCATGGTATTGAATGGACCATATCGACATTATTATGAATAGACAAGATTCTATTAAGAATAAGTTGTCATATGGAAAATATGGAAGCGTGTCCATATTAGGAATTGAATATTGAAAATCTATGACTAGATTAGAAACTTTTATGCAAAAGGATGTTCAAAGGAATGTACTTTGAGTGAGAGACATCATATCTAAGGAATTGTCTTGTAACAATCTCCATTAGAGGACTTTGTAATACGATTGGCAATAGTCTTTATGACTTTTGTGCAGTGACATTACAAAAGGATCATTGCATAAAATGTTAGAATCTAGCATATTCTATAAGTATCAAGAATTTGATATTCTTTCACTTATGAAAAAGGATTTGGAGTTGTGGAATTAGAATGATTGGAAATGTGTTCAATGTGATCTATTTCACAAAGTAAGAACCATAGGTAAACAATGTGTGCATGCTAGGAGCATGGGACAAGTGTAATAATTCAAGTAAGAAGTTGATTACCCGAAACGACAAATAATGAGTAATTGATATGGTAATAAATAAATGGTGTTTTATTTATACTCAAAGGGTTAAGGCCATATGGGATTAGTATTATTCTTGTGTTTCACTTTGCATGTTTTGACTTCCAGAATAATTGAGTTTATTAAGAATAATCGAATTATTCAAACGGGTCACAGTCGTTCATATGTTGGAAGTAGGTATGAATGAAGACTGTCGTGAATTGGTGTGTGGATTGTCTAAAAGAGTATAAGACATAAGCAAATGTTTGCTCCAACATTCATGAGTGCTTATGAATATGAATTTGAGCATTGGATTAAACCCACGCTCGCTTGGATTACTCCATGAATTGTATCACGAGTGATTGGTGAGACGATAACATCTTATATTCTTGAAACCAAGATGTGTGAGTTGTATCTTTCAAATCGGTTGCACATTGATAATATGTAAACGCACTAGTAACTTGGTGTTATAAAACATATTGTTGTGTGTGATTTGGTTAGTAAGTGCAATCAAGCATTGTATCAAAGTTTATCCGTTCCTTTTATCCAAAGAAGGATAAAAGCGATATCTTTTGGGCCCCTCGATGGTTTAGTGATGACAAACGTAAATGCTCGGCCGAGCTAGGGGTAATTTGATTTGTTCAATTAGCCAGTCGTCATAAATCGGGAATCGAGAAATAGTACAAAGAGAATGATTAGAAATCATGTCTTACAATATCTAGAATGGAGGAATATATGATCCCTTATCTAACGACACGCGTATCTGATAGGATCAGAGTTGACAGCGGCTTTGGAAAGCTACGATTGCAGATCAGGATCTGAAGTGATACGCATAATAGTTATTACACTTATCCAAGTGGGAGACTGTTGGATTAGTGTCGAAGTCCATAACTATTTTGGTATGTACTTGACCCGATGGTGCATGGTCCTTTTGGGTTGCCTTCACCAAAGCAACATGATTGGAGAAATAAATAAAGAGAGAGAGGTTATTATGATTTATTAATATGTTATAAGAATAATATATTAAAGGAGAAATCATATTTGTTTAATTAATATTGTTCAATAATTAATTAGGAATTAATTTTGTGATCAAGTGTAATTAACTAAACTAGAGGGGTTGATTTGTAATTATGTGATAGTTACAAAATAAGGTAAGGATTATCTTAGATATAGGGTGAACGAATTTAAGGAGATAATGCCTTAGAATTCGACTAGGATAAGGGTTTCTAAGACTTATCTTATGGTTACTTGGTGGGCAAGCAACTAGATAAGGATAAGGACTAAAACCCTAATCTTTACGCCTATATAAACCCCCTAAGGCTCATGAATTCGTCTAAGCCTTCCCAAGAAGTCCTAAGGACGAATTCCTACCTCTCTCCTCTCTCTTTATACCTTCTCTATTTGCTCTTGGTGTTTGTAAGCCATTAGAGGAGTGACACTTGTGACTCTAAGCATTCCAAAGTCAATTCAAGGAGGAATTAGGATTGTTATTGCTACATAACAATCAAGGTAATATCTTAAACCTAATTATATGGTAATATCGATTTCCATATGCTAGAATTAGGGTTTATAGTCTTGGATTCAAAGCATGTACAATAGAGAAACCCAGATCCAAGCATTAGGGTTTGTATGAGCACATAGGATGTCTTATGGACAAAACCCATCAGATATAAGTTTTAGTAGTTAGATAAATTATGAAATTTGTAAAGTGTAATTGACATTTGATGATGAATAAAAGGTGTTTTATTTATGAGTAAAGTGTTGCTATCTCTTGTTGATCGTTTACTTTATTTCTTTTTTGCATGTTTTGACTTCCAGAATAATTATGTTTGGTATATCATATTATTCAAACCTCCACAGTCGGTCATATGTCGGAAGTAGGTATGAATCAAGACTATCATGATTGGTTGCAGAGGTCTAAGGTGTTGGACATGGCTACAACAATCATGAGTGCTCATAAGTTCTAAGCATTGGACTCAACCCACGCTCACTGGAATCACTTCATGGAATTCTATCTCGAGTGATCGTGAGACGGTAATATCATATAAGTCTTCAAACCTAGAGATATGATTTGTTACTTACAAGTTGGTTATGCATTGATTGTACGAAAACGCATTGGTAACTCGATGTTATAAAACGTGCTTTTGTGTGTAATTCAATAAGTGGTAGAACAAACATATGAGTCAAACTTTATCTGTTCCTTCTTGGATTAGAAGCTGATATCTGGGCCCCTCGATGATTTTGTTTTGACCTTTGTATCGGGCCCGGTCAGAACTAAATTGATGTGTTCAGTTAAGTTCTATGTCAAACAAATCGGAAATCAGGAAACAAATGCTGGACAATAATCAAGACCATGTTCCATGTATT
This sequence comes from Lactuca saligna, assembly GCF_052625555.1. Classification (NCBI taxonomy): domain Eukaryota; kingdom Viridiplantae; phylum Streptophyta; class Magnoliopsida; order Asterales; family Asteraceae; genus Lactuca; species Lactuca saligna. The sequence goes on from NC_136422.1 coordinate 74,839,794, forward strand.
TGTCCAACTGATATCTAGAATGGAGGATTATATGATCACTTATCTTAAATGGCGCGTTCTAGTTCAACAGAGTTTAAAGAGCTACGATTGCTGATCGGTTCCTGAAGTCATACTTGTGACTATAGATATTAGACTTATCCAAGTTGGAGACTGTTGGATATAGTGTCTAAGTTCATAACTATATTTGGTATGTACTTGACCCGACCCGACATGGTCCATTTGGGTTACACTTCACCCGAACAATTTATGGATAATATTTGAGAATAGTACAAGTTATGATTTATTAATATATTATAAGTTCTAATATATTAATATAAGATCATATTATTTAATTAGTAGTGATCTATAATTAATCTAGGATTAATTTAGAGATCAAGGATATTACTAATTAAATATGGGCTTCTATATTTATATAGTGTGGGCTACAGCTTATTTGGAATGGTCTAGGCTTGCATGGAAAAGTCCATGGATACTCCATGGAGCTTTAACCCATGGATGTCATGGCAATGAAGAGACATGGGTTTTAGGGATGTAACCCTAATCCTCCACACTATATAAAGGAGGCTTTGGTTCTTGAAATGACACTAGTTGACACTTGTTGAGGTGAGGGCAAATTTCAAGATAGTAGTGACTATTCTCTCAAAGTTCCAAGTTTGTGGTGATTTGTGATTTCCACTTGAGGCATCCACAGTATTGGTGCTAGGCTCAAAAACTCCAAGCAATCAACTACGACTTCAAGGTAAGTATTTCTTCTAGCTTTATTTGATTCATGTTCCCCATGCCATGCTAGCTAGGATATAAACCTTGGAAAATTAATTATTTGCATGTATCTTAGACAAACATAGATCCAAGGTTTATTAAGGTTGCATGTACACATAGGAAGTGTTAGAATGCTCAAAATCCAACATGAAGGACTTAGGACTGCTAGCTCGCTTTAATTCCTTTTCCTTGTTTGGATGTGGCCTTAAGGTATCGGCTATTTATCCGAATGTCATTTAAATATTAGTTATATATTATGTATACATATATAGACATAAAAGTTATATCACTCCATTTAGTACCTTTTGGGTACTAAGGCATACTTTCGGTTATACATGTACATTACTAGTAACTATAATATGTATAGTTAGGAGATACTACTTACTATTCCAAGTACAGAGAATCACACATGAGTCAATTCATTCATGAGTCTATACTAATACATTACATACTATATGAAGAGATACTACTACATACTATATGAAGAGATACTATTACAAAGATACTATTGCATAGATTCTATTTCATAGATACTATTACATAGATACTATTACATATGATACGGGACTGACCATTCTACACCCGGTTGTTAGCTACAGTGGGAAAATGCACATCGACGGATGTCTACGGTTGTATTGTTCGGTGAGTTACCACGCCGTGAATATCCTAGTACAAAAGGATACGATTTCAGTTATTATATTGTTTTCCTTATTACCTTTATTTTGTGCCACATTCATATAATTGATGAGGTAGACTAGATTTGAATAATAATAGTTGTACAAGGGAAAAACCTTCACTTATGTAGAGGTTCAAAACTTCAAAACAGTCGACTCTTAGTAAAAGACTACATTTTATACTAGTAGGAAATATGGGATTTTCTACGGTTTTCATACTTATACGAACTTTTCTTCAAACATTTACAAGTTTTTTCTTAATGTTTTACAAATCAAAGACACATAAATACTTATAAATTCACCAACTTTATGCTGATACTCGCTTTCAAAATAACTTGTATTATCAAGCCACCAATAGAAAAGTACGACGACCAGGTTTTGTGAAGACGGAGCAGTCAAGACTCGTCTTATATTTTGATTATTCGTTATGCTGTTTTATTCTATGAAAGAACTCACTTGTAATTAAAACTTATACTATTAATGCAATGGATGATGTATGTTGTTTTATTCTATGAAAGAACTCACTTGTAATTAAAAATTATACTATTAATGCAATGGATGATGTTGTTGCTTGTTTACTACTTCGCATTGTTGTGATACTTTACATGATGTCCTCCGCTCCAGAACATTTCCGCCGTACTTGGTTTTAGGGTGTGACAGATTGGTATCAGAGCATTGTTTATAGTGAATTGAGTATATCAACCCATAAAAGATATACATACTATAAATACAATGGGATTAAAAATACTCTGACCAAGAGTTTATACTTTTAAATAATAAAATATTTAACAAAGTATACATACTTGCATTCATACTAAAATCAATGTCACAATGACATGAACGAAAGTATTATGATTATTGGATATCACAAGTAAGCTCGGGGATGTATGGTCAGTCCTGTGAGTGGAATAGCTTGATCAACTATGCTGGTCCCGGGGAGTGATTAGCATATGCCCAAGAATGGTTGTGATATGGCGACAAGTCTAAAAACTTACCAACACTACCACAATGAGAACACTAGAACAGAACATAAGTATAAAATACAATAGGAGTATTTTTGTGTTACTATAATTACTTATTTGAGAACTAAAAAAATATTCATTACTAAGTCGATAGTTGCTAAGTGGATACACTAAGGTTATATGTAACTAGCATGTCATATACTTAGAATCTGTGAAAATTTTGCTTTACCCCTGTTCCTTATGAATTTTGAGTTAAGGTCACTTATTCGAAGGGCTATTCTATTTTGATTACATATAACTGATATGCACTTCACAAATAGTGATGTAACTAATGAAGATTATCTAATAATTATCTAGTTAGTTCGTCTAATATTTATTTCCTTACCCTAATTCTCGCATATATAATAGGGTTGGATTCCATCCCCACGATAACCCGTACCTTCCGAATGAAGGCAATGTTGGATGGTTTGTAGAAGAACTAGAGGATCATCATCCAATCCCTTTGGATGATCACCATGCTGAATACTTTTCGGATGGTGCTAACTCCGAGCATGAGGTTGAGAATCTACCACCGCTAGCTCCCATTCCAAATCCTAACCCTCATCCAGCTTTTCATGGCCTGATGCCTCCTTGGGTAGAATGCTTGGAAACATCGAGCAAAGAGCAAGATCAAACTATGCCGTTTAATGGAGACTAAAGCTTCTACAACTTAAGCGAAGGGGGCTCAGCAGACAGAGTTCTACCAATCCCAGTCCGTAGAGTTGCCCAAAATGAAATTTAGGGCAGGACGGCTCTCTATTGTATCGTAGAGCTTGATGCCAACGCAAGAATGCATAAGATCCACACCAATCGCCTTGAAAACACTCGTGAGAGATCTGAGAGAGACCATGAGACCCTGCTGCAAGCACTAGCTAAAACTCGAGCCGAAGTCATAGAGCTCCGAGTATGCAAGAGGGTGTACGAAAGATACCTGCTTGATATGGAACGTCAACTAGCTGACCTAAGGATTCACCATAGGGGTGACTATCACCAGTAGGAGATGCTTTACTTTCCTTCTTTGTTTTAAAGAATCGTGATCTTATCTATGTCCTATGTAGCACTTTTCTAAGTAACTATCTGTACTGTAAGTACTTTTAGTTAGGCCTTTATGCTGTCAAAGACCTTTCTACTTCGGATATGATGTAAGACCTACTACAAGGTCAATTTTTCCAAACTTATTACATCATGAATATCAATGATATTGACAGTTGGCTAATTTCTGTGTCACTCTTCGTTCAAATGCTTTCATCATACCATCGTTGAAGTCTATTTGAAACTCACTCTAGTCAAGTTATTGGACTATATTAATTTAACTCCGGGATCATTTCCAATTTTCTTTCAAAGGTTAGATCATGTTATCCGCCAACCAATAATACCTTGGTTTGGACGACAAACGTCTTGAGACCATTCTATGAACTTACTTCTATTCCTTACTAGGACTACATCATAGGGATGTAGGTCAAACCCTCAAGAACATACTTCTACTCTTTACATTATTGATCAGAATAGGTCTAGGTTCAACCATAATCGCTCACGAACTCATTGTCTTTTCGTGTAATAGAATCATGTCGTCGAAAAAAAGTAAACAACACATCAACCAAACACCAACTCTTCAGATTGATGCATCTACCTTTCAAGTTGTAGTCTCAGCTTCTTTGACAACTGTCATGACTCACCTTAACGCTAACAACACAAATGTTAGTAGGATTGTTAGCTATAATTCCAATCAAATTAACAATCGAGTACATCAACGAGTAACGAACTACCACGACATTCCGAATCTCAAACCCAAGAGTAACAAAAGAAATTTCTGGAATATATTTAAAGGCAAATCACCCCAAGGGGAGAGCATAAGACAACAACCTATGGCAGCCTTCACGGCCACGACATCGGTAACTCGTACTATCATCCCTTCTGGTATCCCAATTATCCCTAACCCAACCAGACGGTATGCTGAAAACCTACCGATGTGCAATAAGTGCAGCTTCCATCATCTAGGTAGATGTCGTCTGTTAGACTGCAATAACTGCAATAAGAACGAACACACTACCCGCTTTTGCAAGACTCAGATCCAACACATTACTTCAACCACCAATGACGAAATTTCCCGGATATTCCATTTATTTGGGGTGATGGGACACTTCAAGAGGGACTGCCAACAGAGAAGAATGACGATGGAACAGGAGGAGTTTAACCTCAGAATGGAAAAACATAACAAAAGGGTTCACTTTCAATCGGCAGTAATTAAGTATGCTTTTAAACTGTTTAAGACTAGTGCAACTCGAGTCTTATATTTTGCGAGATCCCGTCAGTCAAGGGACCCGCATGCTGCATACACTTGCCTTTTGTAGTATACCTTCTTCGCAGCAGTAGTGTTGTAGCTAATCTATAGTACTGTAACTCTGTTAAAAGTTGCACTGTTGTGTTTTGTCTGTAACGCCTTTATGACCGAATCTAATGCCTTTATTTCCAAGTAAGTCTGATATTATCATACAAATTGAGTCAATTTGATCCTCACAATAACAATTTCGTACGTAAATCTCTTTCTCCGAAATCGCCTTTCTAGCAAAGCCGTCAATCCAGAACTCCGACATACCCATGTGTGGGATATCCTATATTTCATAACCTTTCCGAAGAAACCTCAACAAACCTCCACGGAATACCACTTGTACATTATGTCAAGTTCAATCCAAGGGCCCTTATGGTTGATCTGTCGCTGATGAATGTATACACAAGGGTGGTATATAATCAAGGTTCTACAGATTTAGAATTGATGATTCCGCTTTAACTTCTTTTCCTTGTTTTGATGTGAGCTTAAAGAAGAATCATTTATTCGACTACCTTTTCAATCTTAATTATACATGACTCGTATACATAGGAATGTGATTAATGAACCATGTATGACTTCTAATATGAACTTCAGGATGGAGACTGCTCAAGACTATGAGTGACCGTGCTGTCATGCGAAAAAACTTAGAACCCAATGTTACCCCTATAGCCGATTTTCCCTATAGCCTAGCACTTACAGAGATGCAAGAACCGTCCGGGCAACTTATCAAATTACTCAAAAATGGAATTGAAAGAACAAGCTCCTCACCCTGGAGAGCTCCTACCTTATTCTTCAAGAAGATAGACGGATTGTTTCATCGGTGCATCGACTAATGGAGACCTCGATAAGATTTCCATTAGAAATCATTAACCTCTGCCTCGCATAGATGAATTGGTTGACCAACCGGAAGGAACGATTTACCTTTCAAAAATGGACTTGAGATCTGAATATCACCAGTTGCGAGTGTTAGAGAAGGATATCCCGAGGACGATCTTCCGAACTCGATGCGAACGCTACGAGTCCGTAGTGATACCCCTCTAATAAGACCAATGCGCCCGTAGTACTCATGAACTTAATGACTAGGGTATGCCATCCTTACTAGGATCACTTCGTCATCTTCCTTATAAATGACCTACTTATACAATCACGTAGTAAGAAAGAGAAAAGAAGCATCCATGACTCAACTTACTCCGCGAACTCAGTAACGTACATTCTACCCTCCATGTCTTGAACTTGAAAAAGTACTTTTCCGTCAGGACTCTTGTAATCACACTCGTTGAGATCGAGTTCAATGAGAGCCTGACCTTCATGGAAGAACCGTGGTGACCGTGGATCGAGAGGTCAAGAGGACGAAACAAAGTTGCATCCAATTAGTGAGGGTTTGCTGGAGTGCCAAGCGAGGACCTGAATTCACTTGGGAGCACAAGGATCAATAAAATAGGAAGTATCCCCATCTCTTTACTTGATTATCCATACCTACTCCTTTACCTAAACTCTAATTTCGGGACGAAATTCCCTCTAACGGGGATGATGTGACAACCCGAAATGTTCTATCCTCTTCATTCAAACACTTCAATGAAATGCAAACTTAATCCTACTATCATTTAGCACAATTTGGAGTCTGTTAGAGCGTTCTGAGCCTTGTACGCTTAAGGGATAAGTGTCGGGGTTTATCTGTCGAAGCTATATTACAAAGAACAAGCCTAAAACACATTGACCATGAGTTCACGGCCACCACAATGGAGTTTATAGTCGTAAACTCCATGTGGGCCATAAACTCACACTATATTATCAATTGTTGGCCATTTTTTTCATTCCTCTCCTTCCTTGACTGATTTTCTTTCACGTCCTCTCAGCTATCATCCCAATCTTCGTCCCCGATCTTCAAAACTAGTAAGTAATCTTCCATAACTTGTTGATACATTTCTTAAATCTAATATCCTTACATGATTTCATCCATAAAAATCATGTTTTCATAGATCATCAAGTTTCACCAAGAACACCAATAACACACACTAGTGTTCTTGGCTAAAACCAACCATTCAAGCTCCTATATCATTAGTGCTCTTGTTCTAACTTGTCATGTACTAGGTTTAACATGTTTAGGCCTTAGAAAATCAATAATAAAGGGTTGGATGAGAGTTTACAGCCAAGGATGGAGGATTTTGTGGTCTACTGTGATGCCTCTATATCGGGTTTGAGGGCGGTGCTTATGCAGAGAGGTCATGTGATAGCGTATGCTTCGAGGCAGTTGAAGCCTCATGAGATGAGATATCCCACCCATGATCTGGAGTTGGGGGCTGTGGTTTTCGCCCTCAAGATCTAGCGACACTATTTGTATGGGGTTCAGTGTACGATATACACGGACCACAAGAGCTTGAAGTACTTGATGGATCAGCCAAATCTGAATATGCGACAGAGGAGGTGGTTGGATGTGGTGAAGGATTACGATTGTGAGATCATGTGCCACCCGGGCAAGGCTAATGTGGTAGCTGACGCGTTGAGCTGTAGGGCGGAAAGCGCCACGATCCGAGATATTTGTATGAGGTTGATGGTATTGACCCTGATTTTGGATATTATTCGAGGAGCTCAGACAGAGGCTTCGAAGCTAGAACATCAGAAGAGGGAGCGGGTTGTAGGTCAAGTATCAGTATTCGTCACGGATGGTCGAGGGCTTATGAATTTTCAGGGTCGGATTTGGGTACCGTTTGTGGGCAGTGCACGTACTATTTTGATGGAGGAAGCACATCGATCGAAATTCTCGATTCATCCCGGTGCTACGAAAATGTATTTGGATGTAAGGAAGGAGTACTGGTGGCCCTGTATGAAAAGGGATGTCGCATGGTTTGTCGAGAGGTGCTTGACTTGTCGGCAGGTCAAGGCCGAACACCAGCGACCGCACGGTAAGTTGCAACCGCTAGATATTGCCGAATGGAACTGGGAACATATTACTATGGATTTGATCACCAAGTTGCCGCGGACTGCGAGGGGAGTCAATGCGATTTGGGTGATCGTGGATAGATTGACGAAGAGCACTCATTTTCTAGCCATCAGTGAGAGCTCTTCTGCGGAGAAGTTGGCAGAATTATATGTGAGGGAGGTAGTATCGCGGCATGGAGTGCCGATCTCGATTGTTTCAGACGGTGATGTGCGTTTCACTTCCAGGTTCTGGAATAAGTTTCATGAGGAATTGGGTACTAGGCTGCATTTTAGTACCGCATATCATCCCCAGACAGACGGTCAGAGTGAGCGGACGATTCAGACGCTCGAGGACATGCTCTGGGCATGTGTGTTATATTTCGGGGGTAGCTGGGATGCATATTTACCCTTGGCAGAGTTTTCCTACAACAACATCCATCATTCGAGCATTGGTATGCCACCCTTTGAGCTGTTGTATGGGCGGAGGTGTCGCACCCCCATCTGTTGGGGTGAGGTAGGGCAGCGGGTTATGGGTAGCACGGAGATCGTACTCCAGACGACCGAGCAGATTTAGCTGGTCAGGTAGAGGTTATTGACCACTCAGAGCCGACAGAAGAGTTATGCAGACAGACGCCGGTCCGAGCTTGAGTTTCAGGTCGATGATCTTGTACTCCTGAAGGTCTCTCCTTGGAAAGGAGTGATTCGATTCAGGAAAAGGGGCAAGTTGGGGCCCCGATATATTGGTCCTTTCCATGTGATCGCAAGGGTGGGCCGGGTAGCCTACCGTTTAGACTTGCCAGCAGAGTTGGGACAAATTCACGACACTTTCCATGTGTCGCAGTTGAGGAAGTGTATAGCCGATGAAACGGTAGTGGTTCCATTAGGGGATATTCAGGTAGATGCGAGCCTGAATTATGCCGAGAGACCAGTAGCCATCAGAGATCGAAAGATCAAGGTTTTGAGGAACAAGTAAGTATCCCTGGTGTTGGTTCAGTGGCAGCATCGGAAGGGATCAGAGATGACCTGGGAGCCGGAGCGTGAGATGCGGGAGCAGCATCCGGAGCTATTTGCAGAGCGAGACTTTGAGGGCGAAGTCTAGTTCTAGTGGGGGAGAATTGTAACAACCCAGATTTCCAGGTATCTTCTAATTTCATATTTTTGGTATTTTGTGAGGGGACTCGGAGAGTTGGAGGTCGAACTCGCCGAGTCGGGTCGCGGTTTTGGACGAAGGTTCGCGTCTGGACTCGGCGAGTCCAAGGGATTGACTCGGCGAGCCCGCACTGTTTAATGAAACCCTAATTTTCCAGTCTTAAGCCCTATTTAAAGGACCTTATGGCCCTTCATTGCGGCCACCTTGATCCTTGAGTGCACCAAAGCAGCTGAGAGTCCTTGTGAGTGAGATAAGGGGCTATTTGTTCACCAATTTGTGTGTTATTGAAAGAAAGGAAGGAGAAGATCAAGCTAGAAGAGTTGGGGAGCTTGGATCTGCTTCTATTTCATCAAGGGAAGCTTTTTGAGGTAACTTTCAGAGCTAATCTTCGTGTTTTGGTTGATATGTCAAATATAGGGTTTCTTCTTGCCTTATTTGACTTGTATTTGAAGTATGAAAGGTCCCATGGAGATATGGAACCTAGATCTGGACCTTAGCAGGTCCAGAAGGCCCCAAATGATATGCTTTATGTCCATTCTTTTGAGTTGGTGACTAGGGTTGCCATATTAGAGGTTATTTCCCCAAAAAGAGCCTTGTAAGTGTTGCATGGCGGCCAAGACTGAGACTTTACGTGATAAATGAGATTGGGAAGGCCAGATCTATGTGTGTATGGAACGGATCTGACCGTAGAAGCAAGTTTTAGCTCATGCATGGCATGGACTCGCCGAGTCTGAAGAACAAACTCGACGAGTAGCTTGAAGACTGTCCTTAACACCACCCAGTGAGTAGTCCTGCCGAGTTATGGGTGACTCGGTGAGTCACAGAGAGTTAGAGAGGGATGGAAAAGTGGACCGAGTCGAGTTGGGACTCGCCGAGTTGTCCTTGCGACTCGGCGAGTTGAGTCGTGGTGGCCCCGTGATTCATGACCAGGTGGAACTCGTCGAGTCAGGGGAGTACTCGACGTGTTAAATGAGAATCTTAAAGAGTTGGTGAAAATGCGTAGACTCGTCGAGTCACTCTAGTGCACTCGCCGAGTCCGGTCAAATTGACCGTTGACCAGAGTTGACCAGTGATAGGGATGGTCAACCTTAGTGGTAAAAGTATTAATTAGAGATATATGATGTTATAGGAGGATATTAGCTCGGAGGTTCGAGCACGAGTGATTTCCAGGGTTCGCGAATTATCAAGACATTCGAGGTGAGTCTTCTCACTATACTTTACCTTGAGTGGGTAACCAGAGTTATGTGACAGAGTATTGTATGCTATGTATGCTATGTGGTTTAATGCATTATTTCTATGTGATTTGTGCTCTGTGATTATATAGAACGGGCCGGAGGGCCCAACGATATTGACCGGGCTGGAGGGCCCAACGAGCTATGACTGGACCTGAGGGCCCAACAAGCTATGACTGGACTAGAGGGTCCGACAAGCTGCGGGATTGGAGGGTCCCACCGAGACATCTTGATTGGAGGGTTGGGTTTAGCCTTGAGTGGCGTATTTGTGGTATGTGGTATTTTGGGGGAACTCACTAAGCAATTATGCTTACAGTTGTTGTGTTTGATGTCTCAGGTACCAGCGAGGGTCGCGGGAAGGCGAAGGCTTAACTCGTACACACCAACACTAATGGAGTTTATGTTATAGAGATCTTGGGAGTTGTATTGAAAACACTGTTGTGATGTTTTGAAATGATGATATGATTTACATTCCATGATTTAAAAAATGAAAAAAAAATTTAATTAAATTGGAATTTTTACGTTGTTACATTACAACCATAATCTCATGGAGAATTGGTCCCCAGGCCGTAAACTCAAGTTAAGGTCAATTCTAGGACCTTAAACTCACATAGCCTCTTGTTTAACCTTGGAACACTTAACCAGTTAAGACATCATACCTTTAAGCCTCTAATTAAGACCCTTTAGAGAGTTTACGGCCAGGAGTAAACTCCCCTGGGTCGTAAACTCCATTGAGTGTGGTCCTTGGGCCATAAACTCAATAACTGCGACAATCGTCAATCTTGAGTCAAGTCGAGTCATCAAGTCAAACCGGTCAACTCGATTAAACCTTGTGTATTAGGGTTTGTGTTATGTTCATACTGTATAACTTGCTATATTAATGGGAAAACATCACTTGGGAAAAATCTTGTGTTAAAATTTCCTGAGCCTTAGTGCAAATCAATGAACTAAACTGATAAAACCATGTTGCATACTCATCGGGGGTGTGTAAGATCCTTAAACAAGGCTTAACAGGGTTTACGAACCTTGCATTGCGAAGCCGGACACTCACATTTTTCACACACGAACCTCTCTCAATCGTTTTCACTCTATCTCTTCTTATCAAGAATCTCTCCCAAATATCTCTTTGTATGAGAAATCTCTCCAAGAATGTTATATCTCTCCCAAATCTCTCTAAGAATGTCAAATCTCTCCCAAATATATCTTCGTATGAGAAATCTCTTCAAGCATGTGAAATATCTCTCAAATATCTCATTGTATGAAAGATCTCTCCAAGTGTGTGAAATCTCTCCCAAATCTCTCTCAAAAGTTTCCCGTAACTTTTTAGAGTCATTCGGGTCATTCTGACCCTTAACCGGGTCAAAAACGGCTTAAAACGGGGTAAAAACGAGAAAAATGGACCTTAGGAACCGAAACCTCATTATAAGAAGAGAAGCCTCTTAGGACCCGAAGGTCCTCTTAGGGACCGAGAGCAAGAAGGACCGAACCCGAGAGCAAGGAGGAACCGAACCCGAGCAAGGAAGAACCGAACCCGAGCCAGGAGGAACTGAACCTCGCGCACCACCCGAACCCGAAGGCACTGTTCACCACTGTTCATTCGGCTTATTTCGGTCGGACACGTTCGCCGCTTATCTCCGGACCGAACCCCCTCGCCTTCGCCTCTCGCTTCCGGTTCGCCTCCCTTCGCTTCTTCGCCCCCTTTGTTTCCCTCTGTTCGTTTTGTTTCCGGCTACAGCCCCCATCAAGGACCGAACCTCGGCCTAGGGACCGAGAGGTCTCGCTGGGAATGCTTTTCTTCCCGGTTTTCGCGTAGTTTTGCGTTTAAGGCCCGTTTTTAATTATTTTAACGTGGGATTTTCACCCAAAATCATATTTTAACATAACAAACTCTAAATACTCACAATTTAATCATATTTTCATAAAAATCTTTGTTTAAATAATAAAAGTTAGTGGGTAAAGTACAAAGAGGTGTAGTGTTGACTTTGCTTTACCTTATGACACAAGCAACCACTCCCACACCCACTCTATGACCAGCCACACCTCCCCACCTTACCTAGGTCACTTCAATGTCCCTTACACTCAATTTCTACGCATTCCCACATTTTTAGAGCTGGAACAAAACACCCTCTCTCCTCATTTCTCTCATTTGCTCTCATTTCACTAAGTATCAAGCACCACTTTTCTCTCAAACTTTTTCTCCACAAATTTCGAGATTCAAGGCTGATTTTCAAGTGTTCTTCCACTCTTAGTAAGTATAATTCATCCTCGTTATGATTATTTCACTTCATTCTACTCAAATCATTGATTTCTTACACAAACTCCATATCTATGATGTTAGATTCTTGAAAATCTTCAAGGCATCTCCAAGTGTTCTTCAGTTAAACACTTCCATTCTTCAACAATCATCTACTGAAATCACTCAAGGTGAGTTCATACCCCTACATTTTCATATTTTCTCATGTTTTCAGGGGGGAATACAAGTTAAAACACCAGGAACATAACTAAAATTTTCTAACAGCCTTCATCAGAAAAGTTCAACTCCATTCACGGACTGTTTTGGGCATCTTAACCAGTTTTGTTATCAAAACTGTACAAGGTGAAAATAGTTCAAGTTCTTAGATTTAAAATGACTACTTGCACATCTCCATACGATTTTTCTACAATTTATGGTGATTTTTACAAAACTGCCTATCATTTCAAACAACAATCCGGACCAGTCTGTGATTATGGACTTTTTCACCCAAGTTAGAGGACATTAAAAATCGTGATAAAAATTTTGAGTAAACTAGACACATTTTTTGAACTCTCAGAATTTACGGATCTAGGTTTTGACATCGTATGATTTTTCTATGATTTTTCCAAAACAGTGCAGAATGGGTAAAGTTAGCCAACATCATTTAAATATCATAACACTTTGTATTATGTTGAGCAAAGTGTATAATCATAAGTTCTAATTATTGAATGTGTTTCTCTGTTAGTTTATCATCATGGACTGAAACTAAGTCATTCATAATAAATATTATTCATTCATTTTAGAACACGTATATTAAACTATAAAAGGGTATAGTTTAATAAATTCATAATACTAATACATTTCCATAAAAGAGTTCTTACATATTACAAATGTTTTAGATAAACTATAATAGGTATAGTTTATGATATATTGTATAACACCCTCGTACTAAAAGAGTACATTCATACAGAAAAGGTTTACACTCACACACATTATACGTAAACTTGTTACCCTAAATTGTGAGACATTCTCTCTTCCCGTACGTCCGAGTGCGGAATATAATTCCTGGTAGTTATAATCAGAGTCTCCCAGAAGGAGAACGTGATACTTGTATATAGATCTATATTGGGTTTGACACCCCACACCTTGCTGCTAGCTACAGTGGGACCTGCAGGTCTACGGGTGACAAATGTCATTTCATTTTCGCGACACCTAAGAAACGTCGTGGCAGGTTCACATAGTCATAGTATGATTATAGCGACTCACGTAGGGAAATAACAATTCATAAAGTTTACGGGATTTCATAAAATCTAAGTAGGTTTTAGGTTGATTTAAATTCATTTTTTTATATATATTCAAACTCATGACATTTCTACTAAGTAACAATTATTTCTTATACATTTTGGTCTTTGGTCATAAGGCTACATTATACGGATTTTAAGGAAAATATCGGATTTTTGTCAAACAAACGCAACATTTACATGAGAAAGACTTCTACTAAGTTTCATAACAAAAATTTATGAACTCACCAACCTTTTTGTTGACACTTTTCAAACAACTTGCATTCTTAGGAAATCACTAAACAGGAAATCAAGTGCTTTTGAGGATGGGACGTTAAGGCGTCAAACTTTCCATATTTTGTTAACATATTGTAATTGATTTTGAAACATGTAATTCATACAAGTGATGTAACTTTTTCAATTATATATATGTTGGTTGTGTTTGCTTAAATTACTATTGAATTTGTGGTTATGATACTATACATGAAGTCCTCCACCCCCGGACGTTTCCTCCATCCTTGGTTTGGGGGTGTGACAATAAGAATGCCCTACACTCCTTTGTTGCAACCCAATGGCCTCCTAACACTTTGACCAAAGTGTTTTCCAAACATTAGGGTGTTTATACTTGTCTAAATTGTGTTATTATCACTAATTGTATACATATATATGTCTTTATATGTTACTAGGATCATTGTGTGTGTTCAAGTCTTCACTTGACACCAAGCACTTGTCCGACAGTTCCATACGATCCACTCACTACAGGTGAGTTCATACCCCTTAATTAACCTCTTAAATGTTTTTAAATGTTTATAAATGCTTTTAGGGGGGATACAAGTTGAATCATGCTAGTTATTATATCAATCAGATGTGATTAATAACTAGCATACAAATGGATTTACGACACTTTTAGCTGTTTACTCAGTATACTACTTCCAAATCACTTACCAAAACGTTTTTACATGTTAAACTCGTTATCAAACTGTCTTACATATTGTATCTTTCCTTTCGAACTCTGTTACAATTGTGTTTCAAACAAAGGATTTCTTATACTTTAAACTATTCTTATCAAACAAACCACTTTCAAATCATTTTATAAACTGACATCAAGTCATAAATTCTTATTTATTAAACTTTTCAAAGGTTTTACAAAACTTCTTTTATACCTTTATATTGTCAATTACATGTCTATATATGTATAGTTATATAAGTAATGTTTAAAGGACTTAGGACTGCTAGCTCGCTTTAATTCTTTTTCCTTGTTTGGATGTGGCCTTAGGGTATCGGCTATTTGTCCGAATGTCGTCTAAATATTAGTTATATATTATGTATACATATATAGACAGAAAAGTTCTGTCACTACATTTAGTACCTTTGTGTAGCAAAGGCATACTTTCAGTTATACATGTACATTACTAGTAACTATAATATATATAGTTAGGAGATACTACTTACTATTCCAAGTACAGAGAATCACACAAGATTCATTTGACAACCCTATATTTTTCCAAACAATGTAACACTCAAAAGTCAAATACAATGAAACTATTTGGAATCAACGAAATTAACCTCAAAAATAAAGTGTTCAAAAATATAGATTTGGGATGCATCAAATGTTAGATATAGTGCTAAAGTGTCCAAAAACATAAAGAATGTTCAAAACCGGGTTATAATGGAGAAATCATGACCACTCAAATATTCACAACACACCCGATAAAACATTATTTAACGTAAAAAGTGAAAATTCAATAAATACATTTTTAGCCTTACGTATCTAAACAATTGTCATAGAGTTCATTAAACCATAAACGCACATAAAAATATCGCCCAAATTGGACCTCGTATGAAGAAGTTACAAATTTTCTAAGTTTCGTAACAGCAGTAGAGGGTTAAAAGCTCGAATTAAAAATCGAACGATATTTAGCTAATGCAACCTAAACAAGAGTTGAAGGTCTCTGCAATAGGAGTAAGATGGTAAAAAGACAAACATGAACAGACGTCGGATAAAGAAGTTATGAGTTTTTAACTGACTTTAGTAGTCCCGGCCTATTAAAAACATAACATTAAAAATAAAGTCAAAACTAGCCGACGGAGTCTAAATGAAAGTTGTAGAGCATAGTCTCACCCACACATGGATATAAAGAACGCGAAAAACGGAGCCCGTACACAAAAGTTATGGAATTTAGAAGATTGAAGCAGGAATTACGCCCAGCGTAATTTAAGAGTACGCCCAGCATACTCAGTGGCAGGGTCAACTCCCATCGGCTACAGGCTCTACGCCTAGCTAGACTCGAGTCGTAAGCCAGGATGCAAAGTTACACCCAGCGTAACTGAAGTACGCCCAGGGTACTCACGTTTTCAACCCTATAAATAGAGGGCATGAGCTCCGGGTTTTGGGGCACCTTTCTCAAACTGTCACTCACTTTCACACACTTATAAGCTCTAGAGGCCATCCCGACACCCTCGAGTCAATACCCAAGCCCCGATGAAGGTTCTACGCTACCGAGATCCCCGAAAAGCTTAATGACGCAGCTTTCCGAAGTTGAAGTTCTGCTCGACTCTAGTCTCACTCTCTTCAAACCGAACAAGTGAGTTCACACCTCTAATTTTCAAGTCTTTTCATGTTTTAGGGGAGGGGGGGAATACAAGTATAATACAAGAAAGTGTATCATTTTATATAGATGCAAATACAACTTCTATCGTATTCTTATTCAATATCAACATTTTACTTTACGTATCAAGTAGTATTTTACTGGGTTATTTTCACCAAATGGAACACGCTTTTGAAAAAAAAACTATAATGGGTATAGTTTTTAAGTTATTCATACATTCTTACGTAAACCTCTTGAAAAATGAAGTACTTTTATCTAAAGGGAAATAATGACTTTCTTATCGTAAATCTATTTATACTAAGTACTGTGAGATACTCAACTTCAACATACTCTCAAGTATGCATTTGAAGTCCTGTATTATGAACCATAATCTCTTGGAGGGAGAGCGTGATACTTGTGTTTAGATCTATACGGGATTGATAACCCCGCTCCTAAACTGTTAGCTACAGTTAGATCGGCAAATCTGGGGTGACAAATGTCATAACAATACAACACCTAAAAAATGTTGTTATAGGCAGGCTGTGTCAATAGCATGGTTATAAGACTCACACGAAAGTATAAAAACAAATTTGATTTATGAAAATCATGAATGCATTCAGTAATTACATTATTTTGAGTGCAAAATTTATCTTTATCATTTAAAGCACGAAAGATACTAACCCCCTCCCACTTTAGGAACTTTTCAAACTATAAGTGGAAAATATTGGATTTTCTGGAAACTACGTTCGTCTATTTTCTTCCAAAAAGACATACTTTTGTCAATACAAAAACACTTATGAACTCACCAACATTATTGTTGACACTTTTTCGAAACCACTTGTATTTTTCCGCCGTTCTTGGTTTTGGGGTGTGACATGGGTTGTATATGGGATACATCTACAAAGTATCATGTTATATATGGGGTACGTCTACAAAGTATCGGGTTATATATGGGGTACATCTACAAAGTACCAGGTAGTAACAAATAACACATATCAATATATAAAACTCACAACAGTATCGACTAACGCATTTTGAGTATGGGATTTCATAACTTCTACTGGTTTTCCTAACCATAAAACTACGCCACATAACTTTCCTAGTAACATGAACATACAATTTGAAAGGAGCCTATAATGCTAGCTTTATGATTCCCCGGTAGATACATTAGGGTTATATATTAATCAGATCCGAAAGACAGTAGGACGTGTGTTTTCTGCTTTATTTCCTTTTCCATGTTTGGTTGTGGGCTTAGAGCAAATTCACATAGTATACTATCTATTCGATCTTAGTTATTTATATATAGCCCATATGCACTAGGTAATCATAAGGGCTAACAGGTATGGGTCAGGTCATAACATAAAAATACAACATACCACTTTTTAGTACAAAAACATACTTTTCGGACACATCATTAAGTAGGTGAAACTGGAAACTTTTTATAAAATGTTTAATACTAATTGCTAAACTAGCATAACATAAAGGACCTTAAATGGCTAAATCTATAATTCCTTCGTTTATTCATTTGAGTTATATATAATTAATATCGGCAGTGGAATGTGTGACTTCCCCCTTATTTCCAGTTCCTTGTTTGGTTGTGGGCTTAGGGCATATTCCCACATTTAACTATCCGTTCGATATTAGATTATATATAGCTTGTATAAACTCAGTGATTATAGAAGGAACTATTGTGGTTACCAGTTTGCTAAAGAAAATATATGATTATCTTAAGGAATATTTTCACCAAATATAAAAGAACTATTACAGATAACTCGGTAAACACCCAGTGAATACGCCAGGGTCATATACAATGAAGATCTAATAAACAATAGGGTGTGTGACTCCCGCCTCATTTCCTATTCCTTGTTTGATTGCGAGCTTAGGGCAGATTCACACAATCGATTGTTTTTTTGATCGGGAATATATATTACTTGTATTCATTACGTACTCATATATGGAATTGTAATAGTCGTTTTTACTTATCATTTATCACATTAGGAAATATAGTATTCTCTGGAGGAACAGGCGAACTTTTCTAAAGAACTTAGAGTATACCTTTTTATTAAAAAAATGCTTATGAACTCACCAACTTAAATGATGATATACTCTTTCAAAATAACTTGTATTCATAGGAAACTAGTAGACAGGTACACACACAAGGATTTAGAAGATGGAGCATAGTAGCTTTATCTCTTTGTTTTGTTATTTACTTTTGAAGTAAACCTTTTGTGAATGAAATACAATGTAAACACTTTAATATTTATAGTATGGTTGTGGTTTCTTGTTTTACTATTATATATTGGTTGTGATATTGAGCATGAGGTCATCCACCCCCGAATGTGTCTGCCGTTACGGTGTGGAGTTGTGACATATTTGTATCAAAGCATTGTTTATAGTGAACTACGTATATAAACCTATAAAATATATACAACTATAAATACAATGGGGCCGAAGTGCTCTGACTAAAAGTATATTTTTAAAATATAAAGATATTTTATTAAAGTATACATACCTGCATATATATATATATATATACATATATATATATATACATATATACATACATACATATATATATATATATACATATATATATATATATATATATATATATATATATATATATATATATATATATATATATATGCACATACTTGAACAAGTATCACAAAAAGAACAAAACATAAGTATTTAAAGGTTGGACACTACAATCAAACCTGGACAATTATGTAATCATATATGGGATCATTATGGCCTGATCAACTATATTTATTTAAGATATGACCAACATGCGTTCGGGAGTGATAAGGTGTTCCAACAGCTTAAATTATGATCTACTCTTTCAAAATAACTTGTATTCTTAGGAAACTAGTAGACAGGTACACACACATGGATTTAGAAGATGGAGCATAGTAGCCTCATCTCTTTGTTTTGTTATTTACTTTTGGAGTAAATCTTTTGTGAATCAATTACAATGTAAACACTTTAATATTTATACTATGGTTGTGGTTGCTTGTTTTCCTATTCTATATTTGTTGTGATATTGAGCATGAGGTCCTCCACCCCCGAACGTGTCTGCCGTTCCGATGTTGAGGTGTGACATATTTGTATCAGAGCATTGTTTATAGTGAACTACGTATATCAACATATAAATGATATACAACTATAAATAGAATGGGGCCGAAGTGCTTTGACTATAAGTATATTTTTAAAATATAAGAATATTTTATGAAAGTATACATACCTACATATATATATATATATATATATATATATATATATATATATATATATATATATATATATATATATATGCACATACTTGAACAAGTATCACAAGAAGAACAAAACAGAAGTATATAAAGGTTTGACACTACGGTCAAACCTGGACAATTATGTAATCATATATGGGATCAATATAGCTTAATCAACTATATTTATTTAAGATATGACCAACATGTGTTTGGGAGTGATGTGGAGTTGCAACAGACTTAAAATTTACCTAATTCTATATACAAAGGATTTCTAGAACATAACATAAAGTTAAAATACTATAGGAATATTTTATGATACTATAAGATAAAAAAAGTATATAACATACCAAGTTCATACCATTAAAATACAATAGGAATATCTTAGGTACTATAAATAACATATGTGAATATTAAAAAGACTAAAATAACAAAAAAAATATCTGATGTGCAGGGACAAGGCTTGAGAGCTCAAACATTGAGTGAATGCTTAAGGTCAATGTCTTCTTTCTAATAAATATTCTAGTCAAGACTAGAAAGACCAATCAAGTCTTAGTTATTACATTCAACAAACGGTCAAGTCAATAAATGAAGAATGAGAACAAATTATCAAGGTAAAGCTAATAAATGAAGCACAAGAAGAATGTTTGAAAGAGATTTGAAATAACTTAGTAAAAGCCAAAAGTTAAGTGAATGATTAGTTCTTTACTTTGCATTGAAAGCTCATATAAATAGGAGTGAAGGTTACAGTGAATGAACTAGAAAACTTACATAGGACCGGACAATAGAAATGTTTACGACATCCTAATTGTCTAATATTACAAAAGTATAAGTCCTATGAATTGTCACATCAATAGAAAGATAAACTTAATAAATGTACAAAGACAAAATATCATGACTCCGGATCAGCATCTATTGCAGACATGAAAATCATTCTGGAAGGCCTTCAACTTCTCATCTTCTTTGTTTCTAGTCCGGATAGATTCCAGACCACTCTTCACATTTGACTTCGGACCATTTGTTTCAGAACACAAGTAATTCAAAATCCAAACTTAGGATTGCTAGAGGTTCACTTTTAGGTTCCAATAATCTCCCCCTAAGTGAACTTAGCAATCCATTCAAATATACTGCTTGTTCCTTGATAAATGTATAAGTTCGAAACAACCATTCTCTGACTTCGATGTACCAGGTCAGTTGACTTACAAACTTTTCTTTGACCTTTTTAAGAGCTTTAGACTTTGATGCATGAGAGATGAACTTCCGAAGTGCTTTGGTTGGGACTAGGTGTTTGTCAAGGACACGGAAAAAGTCCTTGTTTGTCTTCTTGGTAGTGTAGACAAACCCTAGAACCGGGTCATCGATTGGACCATCTTCAAGTAATTCAATTTCCAGAAGAACAAAGGTGATCTTCGCAATGAAGTCTTCAGTTCCGTAAAGATGAGCTAGCTCATAGTCGCATCCATAGAATTATGCAACGTAATCTTTTAGGAAGCTTACAGCAGCATGAAAGGCACCCATGCTGATATCATTGTTTTCCATTCCTCTAAAGTGAGCAGCTAGATTCAGAATGTCGTTTGGATTCATCGAAGGAAAGTCTGCATCAGTAATGGTTCGGTTGGTAGGCTTGTTCTGGAGGACGTGAAATCGAAATAGTGGGCAGTTGAGTTCGAATTTCACTAGGATTTTTGTTGCGAATCCATGGACTTTGGTGATTCTTTTTCTAGTCCATACTCCTTAAACGGTTTAGCATTCTTAGAGTAGAATGTTTCAAGCATTTCTCTTTTGGTCTGGAGGATCACTTCCAGATCGTCATTTGGGTAAAGAAGAGCAAATTTGATGTACTACTTCCTGTATGGCGAGAGAGGAAGATCGAACTGTTCTGAATCGTTGGTGGGAACATCGTAGTACAAGCACATAATGATTTTTTGATCACGAAGTATGCCTTCTCGACAAAGAGCAGCTTTCCCATGCATCAGATCAGGATTGTTCTAAAGAGTTTAGATCCGAATGCTCTCCTATAATGCCTTTTTGTTTTGCTCCTGAGACCATCCTTGTTTTTGCTTGAGGGGATGTCCAGATTGGAAGGCTTGTTGTTCAGCATTCATTGGCATTTTGCCCTTGTCTCCTTTTAGTGTTGCCATGATGACCTGCATGATTTCATCTACCACATATTCTGGAGTGGGGTTCGGAAGAGGATCTTTCGGAATGTCATCAGGGATCCAGAGTGGAGAGCCCTAGTTAATGGCAACAATTTTTGGAGCTGGAATAGGTGGAAGCATAGAAGGAGTGGCTCGTAAGGCTTGAGTGGTGAGGAAAGATTTGGCTTTGGCCATTTGAATAGTCCTTTGAAGAACATATGGTAAAGAGGATGGCCAAGAGGTGACATACCACATCCTCTTCTATTCCTCAGTCAATGCCTTTGGGAATAGCTTCTTCGGTGCATCAAGACATAGAACTCCTTTGGTGAGGTACATTTCTTCATCATTGTCTTCTTTATCATCAGAGGAATTTCCTAGAATTCTGGAAACCACTTGGACTTCATCATCGGAATTCAAGTCTTCATCTCGGAGTGTGATGAACCTTCGGACTGGTGTAAGCATAAGTAACCCCCCCCCCCCCCCCTCTTGGACATTTGTAACAAAGTCTTCATCGGAATCCAAGGTTGGCTTGGACCTTCTCCCCCTCTTGCATCGGGAAACCTTCGGACTGGTGCAAGCATAAGTAACCCCTTCATGCCATCGAATTTTTCAAACACTTTTGAAGACCAGTGTTGAGTTGTTTTCTGAGAGCATCATAAGTTGTGGAGGTGGGTGCTTGAGCAGCAAGGTAATCGAGCAAATTCCCCTGGATGGCTAACATCTCATCAAACTTTCGATTCGGAACATTAAAAATGTTCCAAGTGGATCAAATAAGTTTGATGTGGATTTAATGATGAGATTCATCCCGTCCTTCTTCTTTATCTCCTTCTCCAATCTTTGGATTTGTTTCTCATGATGCACATAGGTTTTCTTATTGAGATTGTTGGTAGAAGACACCAAGTTGTCATGGAATTTAAGCATAGAGGTGATTGTGTCAAGATAGTGTTCAACTGAAGCATCGTAATTGGCTTCAAATTCCTCAAGTGAATGCTTAAGCCAGATAGAGATCAATTGATCTAGTTGGGCTTCACGTTCCGCAACTGAAGGTCTGAACTATTGTGAGAGAGACTGAAGAATGGCATCCAGTTTGGAATCCAGTCCGAAAATCCTTTGATCCACCCTTGTGTTGAGCTTTGTTACAAATGTTTTGATTGAAGAGACCTTCTTCATAGTATCCAAGAAATTGGTTTGGATTTCAAAGAGAGTGAAAGGATCAATGTAATCACCAGTTGAGGATTCGAAGTCAGAGTCTGAGTTATGAGGCAGAGTTTGTCGTGATGAAGTTTGTGTGGATGGACCAAGGTTAGTTGTGGAATCATCTTCTTGTAGTTTGGAGTGGGAACCATCATCCGGTGTGGTTGAAGAAGATGATTCGAAGTAAAAAGTCGACATGGAGGTTGATGGCTTGGATTGAAGATGGATAGAAGACTTGAAATTGGGTTTCGAAACAAATTTTCCTGCATCAGTGAGCATTATTTCTTCAAAGAGTTCTTCATCCATATCAGTTTGGAAGACATTGGTGTGAGTAGTGATTGTTGGTTTTCCGAAGCTAGTTATCTATCAGCATCATCGTCTGTAGTAGGAACATACAGAAGGTTGCTTTGATGAGCTTTGTTGTACATTGAAGTAAGAGTGGCCGCTACTTGAGCTCGTGTCAGATTTGAACATCTAGAAACTACGCTGTTTATATAATCTTGCCATTTGGGATCGTTAGCACTTGGTCTTCCTATACACCTTCCGGGTATCAGACCAGTTGAGGCATCTGGATTTGGAGAGACTGCTCCATCTCTGGAATGCTTAGGGTCCAGAACAGGGGTTCCAGAGTGTGTGTGTGTGTGTGAGACACGAGGGGGATATCAAATGAGACTCGTGGGTGTGTTCTAGGAGGGTGCAAGGAACTATGTTCAAGACCAACATCACCTTTTTCGGAAGGTGAGGGTGGATTATGTGGAGACTCCCCGTGAGTGTGTGCATGTGATGTTGAAACATTAAGCGTTACCTCAGATGAGTTGGCTGGTGGGGTGTTCGGATGGCTAGAGTTAGCCTGAGTGTCATGAGCATCTTCCTTTGGAGAGGAAGAGCCGACTATAGGTCTCTTTTGAGGCTTTCGCATTACAGGAGAACTCTTCCGTTTGGCGGATTTCTTAATCTTGGATCCGGACATGGAAGGTTTGGCCTTTTTGAAACATGGTGAACGGAGACTGGAGCATGTTGTTTTGGGTCAAACACAACTGAAGTCTTTAGATGATGTTTTAAATAGATGGATTCGGAAGGTATTAAGACCAGCATATGGTCCAGAAGTCGTCTAACCAGACCAAATGAAGATTGGTCCTAAATTCTATAAGCCTTAACTACTTTAAAGGAAATACATACCTCCGGAGGAATCACGGAAACAGGAAGTGTTTCAGAAAGCTCCTTGAAGAGCTATTGGATCGTCGGTCCCCAGAACCTAGGGCTTGAAATTTCGTTATCCTTCCTCTTGATTGCAAACTTGTAGAAGTCTTGCCATAGAACCTCCGGAAGATCAACTGAACTAGCACGTTCGGAGAAGAAGCTATAGACCACATGTATCCTGTCCTTGCTGAGAGTGTCCGTACCACCATGCTTGCCGAACAACCCTCGAATGATGAAGTGCATCAACACGGTTCATAGACCAGAGATGACTGATTTCTTGAAGCCTTTGGTCCTGTAATCTTGATTATAGCCAATGTGATTTAGGAATGTATGAAACTCTTCAGTGGTAGGCTCTTGAACTCTGAAACCCTAGGGTTTTTCTTTCACACCGATTGCCTTAAGAAAAGTGGACTTGAAGTTAAGCACAATCCTGGCACCGATGAGCTTCATATGCAACACACCGTCATCAAGTTTGATGCTTGTAAATGCTCGTGGAGATGATGAAGTGGAAGAGGTGGTTCAGGAACTCTAGTGAAAGGAATAGAGATTGGATGATTCGTGATAAACTCGATCATAACACGAACAGATTCATCATAATCTTTAGGATTTAGGGAAAACAGTTGCGTCATGTGTTCTTTGCAATGGACTTCTTGGG
This sequence comes from Lactuca saligna, assembly GCF_052625555.1. Classification (NCBI taxonomy): domain Eukaryota; kingdom Viridiplantae; phylum Streptophyta; class Magnoliopsida; order Asterales; family Asteraceae; genus Lactuca; species Lactuca saligna. Next base: position 74,864,397 of record NC_136422.1, read on the forward strand.
AATTGAGGTTTGTTGGAGCAGTTTTTGGTGGTGAAGAATGGGAAGCGATTATTACAGCGTTATGAATGCTTGATGAACACGAAGAACACAGGGAGAATTTAAGGGTTTTGGAAGTATTGGGTGCATAAAGAGGTAAAAGGAGGTTTTAATTGGTATTTATATTTAATGGAAGTGGGTCGGGTTAGTGGAGGTAATGTTGAGGATCCAAAAGCGAAACGAGTTGCATTAAATGAGTAATTGTTTTTGGGGGTTGAGTTAACCTGGGAAGGGAAAGGTTAGGTTGTTTGTAGCTTGAAATGGAAAACCCTAAATGGCGATTGAATGTTTGCTTTATGGAGGCGTTTAACCGTGGCATGAAATTCGACGAAGATAGCATAACGATATTCTTTAGAAGTAACCATTGCAAAAATGTTTCGGCTTATCAACCTTTGGAATTCCGGATGAGCGATTCCGGACAGTGTGTGATCCGAAGGATAAAGAGTTGTGCACCGGAACATGATTGTTTTGAAAAGTGATACGGAATGAGAAATAATTCGGAGAGAGTTTTGATTCCGAAGTAAAAAATTCAGTGCGATTCTGGAAAAGGTATGTGATTCAATTGAGAGTTTTGATTCCGAAGTCAAAAATTTAGTGCGATTCCAGAAAACGTTTGTGATTCCGGAGTAAAATTTCCGGAACAATTATTTTCAAGAATTTTGGGAGTGGATTTGAAAAGTTTTCTAGAACATGATTTGGTAATCATTCTAGAGTGATATTTTTGAAAACTTCCGGAGTGAATTTTGAAATTCTGAAGTGCAGAATGCAATACCTTTCCAGAGTGAAATTCCAGGATGCCATTGAAAAGTATATTCTGAGATAAAAATTCGAGCACTATAACAATGTGAGCTTTGAATAAAAAATAATCAGGATGAACTGTACAGCTTAAAACTCAAGTGATGGTTAGAAATAAAGATATGTAAATTGATCCAATGTATTCCGAGAGAAAGCAGTTTAAAGATAAAAGGTTTTGAGATTGGAGCTAATTTTCTTTCTAATAAGTCTATCAAAGAGAACAAGTCTCTTGAAAAAACTAAGGATCTGGTACCATCATACCCATCTTGTTCAGAAAACCATTGAATTTGGTTTCGTCTAATGCCTTAGTAAAGATATCGATAATCTCATCGTCAGATGGAACAAAAATGATTTCAATGTTAACATTTAGAACATGATATTTTATGAAATGGTACCTTATATCATTGTTCTTAGTCATTGAGTGATGAATTAGATTATGGGAAATCGCAATAGCACTTTGAGAATCACAATAGATAGTAATGCGTTGAAAGCAGTAACCATAATCCAAGAGTTGAGATTTCATCCACAGAACCTGAGATGTACAGCTGGCAGCAGCGATATATTCGGATTCGGCTGTAAAGAGTACAATGCAGTTCTATTTCTTGGATAACCAACTGAGAAAAAGACCACCTAAGAATTGACAGCCACCTGAAGTGATTTTTCTATCAAGTTGAAGTTCGCCATAGTTAGAATCCGAGTAGGCTTGAAGTAGGAATCTCTCGTTTGCTGGGTACCAGATTCCGAGTCTCTTTGTACCTTTCAGGTATCGAAAAATTTGTTTCTCAGCCAAGAATGAGAGATCTTTAGGTTGACTTGAAATCTAGCACACAAACATATAGAAAACAGGATATATGAATGACTTGTTGTGAGATATAGCAAAGATCCAATCATTCTGCAGTACTTCTTTTCAACAACTGAAACACCTGAAGGGTCGATAAAGATCTTGTGTCCAAAGCGCATTGGTACCTTGGCTGAGGCACAGTATCCATTGAGTATTTTTTGAGGAGTTCTGAAATATACTTCTCCTAGTGAATAAAGATTCCTTTTTAGTCTGTTTGATTTGGAGGCCAAGAAAGAAGCTTAACTCTGGATTCATGTTGATTTGGAATCTATTGATCATTAGTTTAGTAAGTCAACAACCATAGATGAATCCGTAGATCAAAAAATAATGTCATCCACATAACATAGAACCAGCATGAGATGCTTTCCATTTTGGTCTTTAGAACAGGGTAGGATCTAGAATTTCTCTTTTGAAACCGGAGCACTTGAGAAAATCAATGAAAGTCTTGTACCATGACTGAGGTGCCCGCTTGAGTCCGTAGACTGCCTTCCGGAGTTTGTAACAGTAGTTTGGAAAAAAGGAGAGATTAACAAAATTGGAGGAATGTTGAAGGTATACTTGAGTTTCGAGGTCACCATTAAGAAAAACACTCTTAACTTCCATTTGGTAAACTTTTGAAGCCTTTGTGAGCGGCATAAGCAAGAAAGCTTCTGATGACTTCAAGACGTGCAACAGGAGCAAAGGTCTCATCGTAGTCGAGCCCTTCAATCTGTGTAAATCCTTTTGCCACCAATCTTGCTTTATTTCTAATAATAACTCCAGCGTCATCTAGCTTATTGTGAAATACCCATCTCGTACTGACAATGGGATGATTCGGAGGAGGAGGCACGGGAGTCCAAACTTCATTTTGGTCAAATTCAGCTAGTTCTTCTTACATGGTTGTAATCCAGTCTACCTGCTCTAATGCTTCCTTGATGGATTTGGGTTCAAGCATGGATATAAATGTTAGGAAATGGCATTCATTTTGGATACTTGTAGTAGAACGAGTTTGTACACCAACATTAGGGTTTCCGATTACTTGGTTAGGAGGATGATCTTTTGTCCAGACGTGTAACCTTGGGAGTTCTTGTGCAGCCGTCGACCCAATATCAACAGTAGCATTGATTTGCTCCTCCTACATGTTTTGAATGTGAGGAACTCAAAGAAATTTTCATTTTTATCAATGTTGAGAGGATTAGAGTCGTCAAAATTAGCAGTTGCATCTTGGAAACCATCCACATTTGATTCAAGAGATGGATGAGCATTCTCCCCCTCAACCTGAGAAGGTTGAAATGGTTCGGAATCAAATGGAGGGAGGTTGGGGATTGGATCAGAGATGGTTTAAGAAACAGGGGCTTCCGAATGAGAGATAGGATTGGGATTTAGCCTTGTTCGAGATTCGGAATCAAGGGAGGTTTTGAAAGAACTAAAGAGAGTTTCAAACTCAACATCAAGAATTGTTTGCAAGCTCTTACATTCTGGAAGAGGATCATTGAACTCCATAATGTGAGTGGTAATATGGATTGGGAAAGAATTCCGAACGGAATTATCATCGAAGGTAACGTCAAAACATTCTTCCAGAACACGACTTCTCTAGTTAAGAACTATGTATGCTTTTGATTTTGAGGAGTACCCCAGGAAGATGGCTTCATCAGCTTTAGGTTGAAACTTGGTAATCTGATCACGGTTGTTTTTGATGAAGCATCTGTATCCAAAAACATGCAGAAACGAGATAGTTGGCTACCGACCATTCATTTCTTCGTACGGTGTCATGTTGAGGGGTTGATTGATGATACTCTAATTTTCAGTGAAACAAGCAGTAGATACTGCTTCAGCCTAAAGGTAGAGTGGTAAATTTGTGAAATTCGGCATGGATCGAGCAGCTTCAACTAGTGTTCTATTATGTCTTTCGAATACACCATTCTGTTGTGGAGTATAAGGAATTTAAAGGTTATGGTCAATTCCTTTTTTGGTGAATAATTTTTTAATCGTGGAATTAGTGAATTTCGATCCACTTTCCCTTCAGACTCTCCTAATTGGGAGTTTGATAAGAACTTCTATTCCTTTGATAAAATTGATGAGCTCGGAGGCTGTTTCAGATTTCAGCCTTAGGAAGAAGACCATATTGAACCTTGTAAAATCATCAGCAATCACAAGAATGTATTTCTTATGATGAAGACTTTCTATAGTGGATGGTCCAGAAAGATCAATGTGTAGAAGCTCCAATGGTTCCAAAATGGACTTTTCGATGATAACAGGATGACCCTTCTTCTATTGCTTACCACACTCACAAGAAACACACAAATGATCATTTTCGAATTCAAAAATAGGTAAACCTCTCACCAGTTCGCTTGATACAAGATCATTCATGTACCGAAAGTTTAGATCAGAGAGCCTTCGGTGCCATGACCACCTAACGTCAGGAAAAACTTTGGTGAGAATGCATAGTTGTGGTTTACCAATATTCATGTTGATGTCGAGAGGGTACATGTTCTTGTTGCGAAGTAAATTGATTAAACACTCTTTCTGGTCTTCAGTCATTACATAACTGTACTTTTTTGAAATATTCCACACGATGATTAGAATCAGTGAGCTAAGAAACACTTATCAAATTATGTTTCAGATCAGCTACATATGCCACATTTGAGTTAGAGATATTTCCATTGGTGAGAATCCATAACCACGAATTTGAGAGTTGGAGTTGTTGCCATATGTCATGTAATCAGCGTTTGGAGAAAGCTTTAGATCTCACAGAAAGTCCTTCTGACCTGTCATGTGCATGGAGTAAGCACTATCAATATACCATATTATTTCTTGCTCTGAAGCACAAATTGCCTGCAAAATTAGTGAGTAATGGAGTTTTTAGGCTCTGAATTAGACTTTGGGCATGTTCTTGTTGCAAAGTAAATTGATTAAACACTCTTTCTGGTCTTCAGTCATTACATAACTGTACTTTTTGAAATATTCCACACGATGATTAGAATCAGTGAGCTAAGAAACACTTATCAAATTATGTTTCAGATCAGCTACATATGCCACATTTGAGTTAGAGATATTTCCATTGGTGAGAATCCATAACCACGAATTTGAGAGTTGGAGTTGTTGCCATATGTCATGTAACCAGCGTTTGGAGAAAGCTTTAGATCTCACAAAAAGTCCTTCTGACCTGTCATGTGCATGGAGTAAGCACTATCAATATACCATATTATTTCTTGCTCTGAAGCACAAATTGCCTGCAAAATTAGTGAGTAATGGAGTTTTTAGGCTCTGAATTAGACTTTGGGACGTAGGCACTGGTTTTGGACTTTGATTGTGACTTAGGAACAACTTTATGTTTCTGGGTTGTATTTTTTGAACACTTCGGAAACAGACAGAAGGCAAATGTCTTTTCATCTATCCACTAGTCATATTAAATGACTTGATGGTTGCTAACAGTCTTCTTCGAACCTTTGACTTCCGAAGTGTTGGACACAGTTGTAACCTCCGAAATTGTTTTTTCATCAATGAAAGATTTTAATTTTGTAACAACCCGAAGTTGTTCGTCGCCAAAACCCGTTCTACCCGAAAAATTCGCCATTATCAAATTCGTTCTGTTTTCACTTTGGGTTAAAATGTTTAAACTTATATGTTTATTATAATTTAATGAGTGTCTAAACCACTCAGGAAGCCACGTTTAATGTCGGTATCGGGTAGAATTCCACCGTGTCCAAGTTTTAGGACCTATATAAACGTGTTTAAGCACTCATTTGAAGCTTTTTCTTCCTCTCTCTACTCTCTCTCTAACCTCTCTCCTAAATCCAAAGTTTAAGGGTCTAAAACTCAATTTTGAGCCCTCAAATCTCTAAGGTACTTTCCCTAGCTTGTATTCTAACCTTCTTAGCCTTCAAATTCGAGTTCAAAGCATGGATTAAGACCACATTCATGAGTTTACGGCCATGGAGCCTTCATGGGCCGTAAACTCGTATATCATGGGTTTTTAAGCCCTAAAACCCCTCCTAAGCAATTTTGGACTTTAGATATGGCTTAATGACTTAATGGAAAGGACTTATAACATTTAAAACGTTGATTTTGAGTCATTTAAAGGAGTTTACGGCCAAGGCATAAGCTTGGGCTGTAAACTCATGTAAATGGGGTTTTCATGACCTTAAACCCTTCCAAATCACAAACAAGTCTTAGATATGACTTGTAGAATATTGCTTTTAGCATTTGGACACTTTAAACATGATTTTTGGGGGACAAACAAGATTTACAGCCAAGGCATGTGCTTGGGCCGTAAAATCCTCTAAAAGGGGGATTTCGTGCCTTTAAACATGTCCAAATGCCTTGAAACTCAACCAATGACCTTGTGGTAAATCCTAAAATCATCTAAAAATGGTATGGAGACCTTAAACACATCAAACACATTACATATAGAAGTTTACGGCCTAAGCACATAGCCTTTGGCCGTAAACTCATAAAGACATGCCAAAATGTCCGTAAACCACCCCTAAAGCCTTGGAATGAATTTTAGAAGTCCTTACAAACAAGTTTTTGGCATTAAAACACATGGAATCACTCTCTAAGAGAGTTTACGGCCACGAGAGGGGTCTCATTGGCCGTAAACTCCAAAAACCCCTTCAAAACTTCATACAAATGCATGTAAGGTCTTGAAACAATTTTAGCAATCACATGTGATTTGTTTTAGCACCATTTAACACCATTTTCATTAGTATTAAGGAGTTTACGGCCAGGAGCCTATGCTAGGCCGTAAACTCCCATAAATGTGTCATTTTGATGTTAAAAATCCATTCCAAGACTTTGAACCAAACCTAGAAAAATTCCCCTAAGTGTTTGAAGTCATTTTTGCCCATAATTGACCCCACCATGAGTTTACGGCCGTAAACTCATGGGGAATGAGTCTTGTGGCCGTAAACTCCCTAAAGGGTGTTCCTTTGAAGTCCCAATTCATTATCCTAACTATATGTGTCCCTAAATGTCACCCGGGTCCCTCCAAACACTTGTATCGGAGTGTTTTCACGACTAGAAGCAATTGTCCCTATCAAATAATCAATCTAGGTCCTAATTAGAATCAAATGTGTATCTTTACATTATACTTAGGAACCTCGTGTGTTTACAAGCCCCGGATCAACTCTTAGCATCCAAACCGTCACATATCTCGTCCGGTGAGTTCATACCCCTATGCCCTTTTTCCGTGTTTTTCAATGTTTTCAGGGGGGGGGGGGGGAATACAAGCAAACTATAATTGTTTTCGAATCATAACATTGATATGTTCCAAATATATCTGACAAATTTATAAACTCTTTTACTCCTTATATATTATGCTGAGCATAAGGAATGACTTATCAACTACAACTAAATGAATTTTAGTTAAGGAAATAACCAAACTAATCAAATTATTATGGGAATAATTTGGGAGTCTTTATTGTTCTTTCTATCATATACTGATATCTATATAAAGTTATTAGATAAACTATGTCTGATTCAGTTTATCTCCGTATCATTTGAATGTATTGTCAGATAATTCCATTGTATGTATCTATATTCGCTGTGTTATGTTTCATAATCTTCTGTATGTTGATATCGTATGAGAACCCTGTGAATAGTTTAGTACTAGTTTGTGAGATAGTCACTACCCTTATGGATGATCAGTAAATCCTCCCCGGAAGTGTAACCAGAGTCTCCTGGAGGGAGAGCGCGGAATTTGTAAATAGATTTATTCGGGACTGACAATCCCACACCTTAACTGCTAGCTACAGTTAGGCGGGCACGCCTGGGGTGACAAATTTCTGGATATCGTTTCGATGTCTGACAAACGTCAAGGAGGTCTCGTTGTCATATTAGCATGGTTACCCGACTCACAACATGTATTAATATTAGTTTATTCACAGCTTGGGTTTTAGAATATATATCTCGTTCGGGATAGTGATCCCATGGTTTTATCAAACTAATTTGTATCTAGTCCGGGATAGTGATCCCATGGTTTTCAATTATTATTCTTAGTATATCAAACTATCTTGTAATTAGTTCGGGATGTTAGTCCCAAGGTTATCATACTACTTTCTATCTACAATTCGTGTATATTATGGTATTTCATATCTAATTCGGGATGTTTGCCCCATGGTTTTTAACTATATCTTATACGGGATAGTAATCCCATAGTTTTGAATCTATAACTATTACGGGATAGTAGTCCCACGGTTTAAACCTATATCTTGTCCGGGATAGTGATCCCATGGTTTTTAATCTATATCTATTACGGGATAGTAATCCCTTGAATTCAATCTATATCAAGTACTGGATGATAATCCCATGGTCTAAATCTATATCTTGTCCGGGATAGTGATCCCATGGTTTTCAATCTATATTTCCATATATATTAAATTATCTCGTGTCTAGTCCGGGATGGTAGTCCCATGATCTTAAATCTATTTTTTTACATGTGTCAAACTATCTTATCTCTCTTACGAGATAGTGATCCCAAAATTTTCATCATATAGTTTTGTGTATTAAACTATACTTTGTGATATACAACTGGTCTTACAATTAGGAAAATATGGGATTTTCCTGGGGTAAAATACAACACGTAATCGAATTGCTAACAAATGATAACTAAACTAACTTCACATAAGAAAATATGAGATTTTCTTGGATAACAAACCTTTACGGAAAATAAAGGAAACCGATACATTTTCATAAAACAAAACCGCTTATGAACTCACCAGCTTTATGCTGATTTTCAAACCGCTTGTATTCTCAAGTCCAAGTTAGACAGGTACCCGGTGATCTCTTTTTGGTGAAGATGGAGTGCGTGGAAGACTCGCCTCAACTTTTGTTAATATGATGCATATGTATATCATGTATAACTTTACTTTTGAAACAAATGTAAACTTTCATATATATATATATATATATATATATATATATATATATATATATATATATATATATATATATATATGTAATGTATTGGTTGTTTACTGTGATTACTATGTACATTGGATTTGATACACAACGTGGAGTCCACCCGGAAATGTTTCCGCCTTTGATTTTCGCGGTGTGACAGATTGGTATCAGAGCCCTTGTTTATAGTGAACGGAGTATACCAAACCTTACATGGTATAAAACTATAAACACTAAAGGGCCTCAGTGCTCTGAATTAAAAGTATCTTCAAAACTATAAGTATTTTCAAAAGTATACAAGTGTACCGAACCATCGAAATCCGTAACTACAAGTAGAACAAAACATAAGTAAATAGGTGTTGTACACTGCGGTTAAACCTGGGCAGTTATGTAGTCGTGTCTAGGATCAATATAGCCTGGCCAACTATATTCATTCGAGACACGGCCAATATGTGCTTGGGAGTGACTGTGGTACGCAGCATGCCTAAAACATACCTAATATCCCAAACAACGAATCGTCACTGCAGCGAACCATGAAATACTATGGGAGTATTTCTCGAGCCAATCCTTCGTAGAAAATCCTCATACACACGATGTTACTTGATCATTCCGCTAGCGATAAAATGTTCTGTCTTGATAACTCTTTCCTGCTTTATCGCTTAGTATAAAGCTATATCTGTCTTGTTGAGATATCCCCTGCTCCATATCTCTTGATTCAATTCAGAGGACTTATGATACTCTCTTTCCTGATCTTTTTAGATCAAGATGCCTCCGAGAAAGAGACCCAGCTCGAAGAAAAACGACAATCCTCCTCCGCCACCACCTTCTCCTCAATTTGATCTCGCATCACTTCAAACAGTTCTGACTGCTGCAATGGTGGCAGCCATGTCACAAATGAATCCAGGTGGTTCCGGAGGTGGTTCCCAACCCCAAAATCCAGAAGACAGCCAGGAACACCGAAGAGGGGGTTCTTATAAAGACTTCATGAACGCGAAGCCCACAACCTTCAATGGCACTGGAGGAGTCATTTCCTTGACTCGATGGTTCGAGAAAATCGAATCAATCTTCGAAATATGTGCTTGTTCGGATTCTGACAAAGTAAAATTTGCCGCCTGCACCTTCCTTGATAAAGCCCTGACTTGGTGGAACGGCCGAGTCAAATCCTTAACCTTACCCGTAGCAAATGCCATGGGTTGGGAAGCTATGAAGGAGCTTCTTCTCGCAGAATATTGCCCTCGGGGCGAAATTCAGAAGCTAGAACACGAACTTTGGAACCTTAAGAAGAAAGGTTCCAACATAGCCGCTTATACCTCAAGATTCGATGACCTGGCATTACTCTATCCGGGAATGGTTACCCCGGAGAGTAAAAAGATCGAGAGGTTCATCTGGGGATTGACCCAGCCAACCAAAGGGAATGTCTTGGCTGCGAAGCCAGACACCTACGACAGTGCAAAATATCTTGCAAAAATCTTGATCGATCACGAAAACAACTCTGATGAGGAAGCTACTACCCCCGAGCCAGTCACCAGTGGAGACGGAAGCAAAAAGAAATCCTGGAACAAGCGGAAGGCCCCGAGTACGAAAGGGTCTTCTAAGAAACAGCAAATGGTAGCAGTCCATGCTGCTACTACCCCTGTTGATGTTTCAGCTGTCGGTTCTACAGCCCAACTCCCGCCAGTGGATACACTAGTACCCTTCCTTGGTGTGGTAAGTGCAACTACCATCACCGTATCCCTGGTCCATGTCGCGAAAGGATCTGTGACAACTGTGGAAAGAAGGGCCATCTTGCTCGAACCTGCAGAAAACCAGCAAAATCAACGAACCAATCATCCGGAGCGGGAATTAGTCCGGCCTGCTACAATTGTGGTGAAGCTGGGCACTTCAAGAGGAATTGCCCCAAAGCAGCTACCACCATTGATCCCTCTGTTGCCGCAGGTACACTTCTCTTTGATAATTCTTATACCTGCAACTCTTTTTGATTCCAGTACAAAGGGGGAAACCTGTTATCTATCTATTCGAACATTTTCTAGGCTCAATCCTTCGTATGTGATCGAAATGTGTATCATCGAAATGACTAACCAGTGAGATAGAGAACACTAAATTCGTACCTATAGATTAAATCCTTAGTCCGGAGGACTATTCTGTTCCATTCAATTTAAAAGGGGGAACACTTTTCACGAAAATGCTTTGATGCTACGTTTAACATGGAATGATTGAGCCTCATTCATGTTGTTATCTTGGTTTCGAGAGGGTCGCCTGTCTATATCTTCTCCCCGACCTAACTCACATGATCTTCGGCATCAAACCTTCGTATTGTTTCATGCTTTAAAACTTAAAAGTTTTCCTGATACGAATTACCACACATCCCTCGTTTCTGTGCTCATTGAGAAACGGGAAGTTAGTAGCTCTTTCTACTAAATGTCTGTCCCGAAGAATTTTCGGGAATTTCATTCGAACGTCTTAATTTTAGTCCCACCTCACACTTTTCAAGTTCTTCGTAGAGATTGATTCTGCAATCTTCAGGGTTCGGATGCTCTTAGAGCTTGTTAACATCTATCCAGTACATTATGTCTTGAATCCTTAGAAGCTTCTACCCAATGAAACCCTAGTGATTCCTTGAGGAAACCGAAGTCGTCCAGGGTTGGAACTTCCATGAGAAAACCGATTGATATCATAGATTGAGAGAGAGTCAAGGTACGAAACAAAGACGCGTCCCGATTGTGAGAATTCACTAGAACGCCTAGTAGAGACCTGATTCCACTTGAGAAAGTGAAGATCCGAGGCAACAAATCCATTTGTGTCTCATTCCAAATTCATGATCTATATCTTATTCTATAAATTTCGGGACGAAATTCCCTCTAACGGGGGGATAATGTAACAACCCGAAGTTGTTCGTCACCAAAACCCGTTCTACCCGAAAAATTTGCCATTATCAAATTCGTTCCGTATTCACTTTGGGTTAAAATATTTAAACTTATATGTTTATTATAATTTAATGAGTGTCTAAACCACTCAGGAACTCATGTAATTAGCCCAAAATATTTATTTCATAAGTTTTAGAAACGTCCCCGCCGGGTGACCGAAAATTAATCGGGTGCGACCAAAAGTCGCGTTTAACGTCGGTATCGGGTAGAATTCTACCGTGTCCAAGTTTTAGGACCGATATAAACGTGTTTAAGCACTCATTTGAAGCTTTTTCTTCCTCTCTCTACTCTCTCTCTAACCTCTCTCCTAAATCCAAAGTTTAAGGGTCCAAAACTCAATTTTAAGGCCTCAAATCTCTAAGGTACTTTCCCTAGCTTGTATTGTAACCTTCTTAGCCTTCAAATTCGAGTTCAAAGCATGGATTAAGACCACATTCATGAGTTTACGGCCATGGAGCCTTCATGGGTCGTAAACTCATATAACATGGGTTTTTAAGCCCTAAAACCCCTCCTAAGCAATTTTGGACTTTAGATATGGCTTAATGACTTCATGGAAAGGACTTATAACATTTAAAACGTTGATTTTGAGTCATTTGAAGGAGTTTACGGCCAAGCCATAAGCTTGGGCCGTAAACTCATGTAAATGGGGTTTTCATGACCTTAAACCCTTTCAAATCACAAACAAGGCTTAGATATCACTTGTAGAATATTGGTTTTAGCATTTGGACACTTTAAACATGATTTTTGGGGGACAAACAAGATTTTACGGCCAAGGCATGTGCTTGGGCCGTAAACTCCTCTAAAAGGGGGATTTAGTGCCTTTAAACATGTCCAAATGCCTTGAAACTCAACCAATGACCTTGTGGTAAATCCTAAAATCATCTAAAAATGGTATGGAGACCTTAAACACATCAAACACATTACATATAGGAGTTCACGGCCTAAGCACATAGCCTTTGGCCGTAAACTTATAAAGACATGCCAAAATGTCCGTAAACCACCCCTAAAGCGTTGGAATGAATTTTAGAAGTCCTTACAAACAAGGTTTTGGGATTAAAACACATGGAATCACTCTCTAAGAGAGTTTACGGCCATGAGAGTGGTCTCATTGGCCGTAAACTCCAAATGCATGTAAGGTCTTGAAACAATTTTAGCAATCACATGTGATTTGTTTTAGCACCATTTAACACCATTTTCGTGAGTATTAAGGAGTTTACGGCCAGGAGCCTATGCTAGGCCGTAAACTCCCATAAATGTGTCATTTTGATGTTAAAAATCCATTCCAAGACTTTGAACCAAACCTAGAAAAATTCCCTAAGTGTTTGAAGTCATTTTTGCCCATAATTGACCCCACCATGAGTTTACGGCCGTAAACTCATAGGGAATGAGTCTTGTGGCCGTAAACTTCCTAAAGGGTGTTCCTTTGAAGTCCCAATTCATTATCCTAACTATATGTGTCCCTAAATGTCACCTGGCTCCCGCTAAACACTTGTATCGGAGTGTTTTCTCGACTGGAAGCAATTGTCCCTATCAAATAATCAATCTAGGTCCTAATTAGATACAAATGTGTATCATTACATTATACTTAGGAACCTCGTGTGTTTACAAGCCCCGGATCAACTCTTAGCATCCAAACCGACATATATCTCGTCCGGTGAGTTCATACCCCTACGCCCTTTTTCCATGTTTTTCAATGCTTTCAGGGGGGGGGGGGGAATACAAGCAAACTATAATTTTTTTCAAATCATAACATTGATATGTTCGAAATATATCTGACAAATTTATAAACTCTTTTACTCCTTATGTATTATGCTGAGCATAAGGAATGACTTATCAACTACAACTAAATGAATTTTAGTTAAGGAAATAACCAAACTTAGCAAATTATTATGGGAATAATTTGGGAGTCTTTACTGTTCTTTTTATCATATACTGATATCTATATAATGTTATTAGATAAACTATGTCTGATTCAATTTATCTCCATATCATTTGAATGTATTGTCATATAATTCTATTGTATGTATCTATATTCGCTGTATTATGTTTCATAATCTTATGTATATTGATATCGTATGAGAACCCTGTGAATAGTTTAGTACTAGTTTGTGAGATAGTCACTACCCTTTATGGATGATCAGTAAGTCCTCCCCGGAAGTGTAACCATAGTCTCCTGGAAGGAGAGCGCGGAATTTGTGAATAGATTTATTCGGGACTGACAATCCCACACCTTAACTGCTAGCTACAGTTAGGCGAGCACGCCTGGGGTGACAAATTTCTGGAGATCGTTTCGACGTCTGACAAACGTCAAGGAGGTCTCGTTGTCATATTAGCATGGTTACCCGACTCACAACATGTATTAATATTAGTTTATTCACAGCTTGGGTTTTAGAATATATATCTCGTTCGGGATAGTGATCCCATGGTTTTATCAAACTAATTTGTATCTAGTCCGGGATAGTGATCCCATGGTTTTCAATTATTATTCTTAGTATATCAAACTATCTTGTAATTAGTTCGGGATGTTAGTCCCAAGGTTATCATACTACTTTCTATCTACAATTCGTGTATATTATGGTATTTCATATCTAATTCGGGATGTTTGCCCCATGGTTTTTAACTATATCTTATACGGGATAGTAATCCCATAGTTTTGAATCTATAACTATTACGGGATAGTAGTCCCACGGTTTAAACCTGTATCTTGTCCGGGATAGTGATCCCATGGTTTTTAATCTATATCTATTACGGGATAGTAATCCCATGAATTCAATCTATATCAAGTACGGGATGATAATCCCATTGTCTAAATCTATATCTTGTCCGAGATAGTGATCCCATGGTTTTCAATCTATATTTCCATATATATCAAATTATCTCGTGTCTAGTCCAGGATGGTAGTCCCATGATCTTAAATCTGTATTTTTACATGTGTCAAACTATCTTATATCTCTTACGGGATAGTGATCCCAAGATTTTCATCATATAGTTTTGTGTATTAAACTATACTTTGTGATATACAACTGGTTTTAAATTAGGAAAATATGGGATTTTCCTGGGGTAAAATACAACACGTAATCGAATTGGTAACAAAAGATAACTAAACTAACTTCACATAAGAAAATATGGGATTTTCATGGATAACAAACCTTTACGGAAACTAAAGGAAACCGATACATTTTCATAAAAAAAAACCGCTTATGAACTCACCAACTTTATGTTGGTTTTCAAATCGCTTGTATTCTCAGGTCCAAGTTAGACAGGTACCCGGTGATCTCTTTTTGGTGAAGACGGAGTGCGTGGAAGACTCGCCTCAACTTTTGTTAATATGATGCATATGTATATCATGTATAACTTTACTTTTGAAACAAATGTAAACTTTCATATATATGTAATGTATTGGTTGTTTACTGTGATTACTATGTACATTGGATTTGATACACAACGTGGAGTCCACCCGAAAATGTTTCCGCCTTTGATTTTCAGGGTGTGACTAATTTCCACACAAATTTTTCTTTGAAGATTTTGAGAAATTTGTTTTCTTTGCATTTTGGATTTCCTTGATGACACATTGGTTTTTAAAAGATTGGGTTTAAAAACGGTGCCATCGGATTTATCAATAAAAACAGATGAAACAGTCCGAGGAGATGTGTTTTGAACAGTCATGGTACACACACGAGATTCAGAAGAACAAAATCCTAGGCATTCCGAAATTCAGAAGCTAGAACATGAACTCCTATGGTGTACATGCAACCCTAGAAACCTTGGATCTATGTTTTCTCTAAAATTAGTAAAAGCCAAAAGTTGAGTGAATGATATGTTCTTTACTTTGCGTTGAAAGATCCTATAAATAGGAGTGAAGGTTACAATGAATGAACTGGAAAACTGACATAGGACCAGATAATAGAAATGTTTCTGAAATTTTGATTGTCTAATATTACAAAAGTATAAGTCCTATGAAATGTCACATCAATACAAAGACAAACTTAATAAATGTATAAACACAAAATATCGTGACTCCAGATCAACATCCATTTAGGACATGAGAATCATTCCGGAATGCCTTCAGCTTCTCATCTTCTTCTCTTTTGGTCCATACAGATTTCAGACCACTCTTCACATTTCACTCCGGACCATTTGTTTCGGAACACAAGTACTTCGGAATTCATACTTAGGATTCCTATAGTTCATTGTTAGGTTCCACCAAAGACCCCTACTGGTAGGTCTATAATTTCATAGTGTATACTCCCAATGTTTTATATAATAGGTGATCTATGCTCTACTTCATGCTCCTTGTTTGGTTGTGGTTTTAGAGTAGGGTCTCTTATAGACTTAGAATTGGTGTATACACTACACATTTATAGGAGGACTCGGTAAGTATCTCGCCAATTTAAATATTCTAATCAATTTCCTGCTTTGGTGAACTATTCTCACGAGATAGTATCTCGCCAATTTAAATATCTCACGAATGTTGTCAGAAACATAGAGAATACTTCTACCCACTACCATGACCATCATTACTCACGAGATAGTATCTCGCCATGCAGCAGAATCGTGTCTTCACAAGGAACAAACCAACCGAATGGCGAGGCACCAATTCTGCAGATAGACTCTGCTACTTTTTAGGCTACGGTCACAATTGCTAAGATAGCCGTCATGGCACAGCTCAATGCTAATAACGCCAACGGAAGCAGAAGCAGTGCCAGTTGTGCTAATCGCAGTTACAATCAAAGGAACCAGCGAGTGTTCGCTGACAAGGACATCCTAGACCACAAACCTAAGAACAAAAAAGAAAAGTTATGGGACAAAATGAGGAAAAAGTCGGATCAAGGTCCTACGAAGAGACAATAGGCCGTGACTACCACTACAGTCACAACAGTAACCACGATAGTAGTCACAACATCTGCCACTACAACCCTGTCAACCGATATGCTGGAAATCTTCCAAAGTGCAACAAATGCAACTATCACCATACCGAAGCATGTCGGGAGATGCAGTGCACAAATTTTTGTAGGAAAGGGGCACACTGCCCATTTCTGCAGTGTGTCGGCACGACCGATTTCCCAGGTTTGTCCAACAGAGAGAAATAACAAAGAAGCTCCCTTCTACAGAACTCTGACTCAGCACATCAGTTCAACCACCGATGCTAATATAATTTGTTGGATAAGGTGACTAAGTCCGTAGCTATATTTGGTATGAACTTGACCCGACCCGGCATGGTCCATTTGGGTTGCACTTCACCTAATAATTTCTATGGATATACTTTTGAGAATAAGATGTTTATGATCTATTAATATATTATAAGTTATAATATATTAATATGAAATCATATTATTTAATTAGTGCTAATGAAGAATTAATTTAATGATCAAAAGAGGCTAATTAAATATGGAGTCTTATATATACATACATATATATATATATATATATATATATATATATATATATATATATATATATATATATATATATATATATGGATTGGGCTAACATTTATTTAGGATGGGCTGAGAGTATATGGAAGTCCATGGATAGTCCATGGAGCTTTTAACCCATGGATCCAAGGTGAATGAAGAGTCATGGGTATTAGGGTTTAACCCTAATCCTCCATAGTATATAAAGAGGTCCTTGATTCTAGAATTGGCACTAGTGTGTGTAAGAGACAAGGGTGGGCCGATTTTAGTAAGCATCACATCCTCTCAAGTATTTCCATGTTTTTTTGGGTGATTTGTGACACCACTTGAGGCATCCACACTATCAGTGCTAGGCTCTGAAACTCCAAACTTGTTGAAAAAGCTCAAAAAATTTACTATCTGATGCATGAACTCGTCGAGTCCATGTGATAATTCATCCTACTTGCCGAGTAAGTTCTTGCACTGTACGAGTAGGAGGCCCTGAATGCAGTTTTTCATGTTTTGCTACTGGAAATGGACTAGAAACATTACCCTAAACTATTTTGGTGTTTTAAAACTTGTTTTAAATGGTATAATGGTTATGCTAATCCATTTACAATGGCTAATATCAAAATTCCATGTTTTATATGTGTTAATATGTCACACCCCGAAAATCAAAGGCGGAAACATTTCCGAGGTGGACTACCACGTTGTGTATCAAATCCAATGTACATAGTAATCACAGTAAACAAACATTACATTACATATATATGAAAGTTTACATTTGTTTCAAAAGTAAAGTTATACAAAATATACATATGCATCATATTAACAAAAGTTGAGACGAGTCTTCATGCACTCCGTCTTCATCAAAAGGGATCACCTGGTACCTGTCTAACTTGGACCTGAGAATACAAGCGGTTTGAAAATCAGCATAAAGCTGGTGAGTTCATAAGCGGTTTTGTTTTATGAAAATGTATCGATTTCCTTTAGTTTACGAAAATATTTGTTATCCAAGAAAATCCCATATTTTCTTATGTGAAGTTGGTTTAGTTATCATTCATTACCAATTCGATTACGTGTTGTGTTTTACCCCAGGAAAATCCCTTATTTTCCTAATTGTAAGATCAGTTATAACAAAGTATAGTTTAATACACAAAACTATATGATGAAAATCTTGGGATCACTATCCCGAAAGAGATATAAGATAGTTTGACACATATGAAAGTACAAATTTAAGATCATGGGACTATCATCCCGGACTAGACACGAGATAAGTTGATGTATATATGGAAATAAAGATTGAAAACCATGGGATCACTATCCCGGATAAGATACAGACTTGGAAAACCATGGGATCACTATCTCGTATAAGATATCGATACAAAACCATGGGATCATTATCCCGAATAAAATATAGTTAAAGACCATGGGGAAAGACATCCCGTACAAGTTATAGACTGAGTTCATGGGATTACTATTTTGAAATAGATATAGATTAAAGACCGTGGGATCACTATCCTGTATAAGATATAGTTACAAAGCCATGGGATCACTATCCCGGACTAGATATAAAATAGTTTGATAATACCATGGGATCACTATCCCGAAAGAGATATAGAAACAAAACCATGGGATCACTATCCCGAAAGATATAGATATAAAACCATGGGATCACTATCCCGAACGAGATATAGTTTCTAAACCCAAACTGTGAATAAGCTAATATTAATACATGTTGTGAGTCGGGTAACCATGCTAATACGACAACGTGACCTCCTTGACGTTTGTCAGACGTCGAAACGATATACAAAAATTTGTCACCCTAGGCGTGCCCGCCTAACTGTAGCTAGCAGTTAAGGTGTGGGATTGTCAGTCCCGAATAGATCTATTCACAAATTCCGCGCTCTCCCTCCAGGAGACTCTGGTTACACTTCCGAGGAGGATTTACTGATCATCCATAAAGGGTAGTGACTATCTCACAAACCAGTACTAAACTATTCACAGGGTTCTCATAAGATATCGACATACAGAAGATTATGAAACATAGTACAGTAAGTATAGATACATACAATGAAATTATCTGACAATACATTCAAATGATACGGAGATAAACTGAATCAGACATAGTTTATCTAATAACTTGATATAGATATCGACATATGATAGAAAGAACAGTAAAGACCCCCAAATTATTCCCATAATAATTTGATTAGTTTGATTGTTTCCTTAACTAAAATTCTTTTAGTTGTAATTGATAAGTCATTCCTTATACTCAGCATAATACATAAGGAGTAAAAGAGTTTATAAGTTTGTCAGATATAATTTGAAACATATCAATGTTTTGATTTGAAAATAGTTGTAGTTTGCTTGTATTCCCCCCCTGAAAACATTGAAAACAGTGAAAAGGCCGTAGGGGTATGAAGTCACCAGACGAGATATGTGACGGTTTGGATGCTAAGAGTTGATCCGGAACTTGTAATCACACGAGGTTCCTAATTATGATCTAAAGATACACATTTGTATCTAATTAGGACTTAGATTGATTGTTGGATAGGGACAATTGCTTCAAGTCGCAAAAACACTCCGATACAAGTGTTTGGAGGGACCCAGGTGGCGTTTAGGGACATGAATGATGCAAGGGACTTAGGAAATCAGTTGGGACTTCAAAGGAACACCCCCTTTAGGGAGTTTACGGCCAAAACTCCCATTCCCCATGAGTTTACGGCCGTAAACTCATGATGGGTGGTTTATGGTGCAATTTGGACTTCAAACACTTTGGGGATAATTTCTAGACTTGGTTTAAGGACTTGAAATGATTTTAAAACATCAAATAGACACATTTTAGGGAGTTTATGGCCTAGAATGTTCTCATGGCCGTAAACTCCTATAAATCCATGAAAAGTTGTGTTTTTGGATCCCAAACTAATCGCATGTGATTGCTAAAATCGTACCAAAGCCTTATATGCATTTGTTTGGGGATTTGAAAGGATTTTTGGAGTTTACGGCCAATGAGACCCCGCTCATGGCCGTAAAATCTCTTAAAGAGAAATTCCATGTGTTTTAATGCTAAAAACTTGTTTGTATGGACTTGTAAAATTCATTTCAAGGCTTAAGGGGTGGTTTAAGGCCATTTTGACATGTGTTTATGAGTTTACGGCCAAAGGTTACGTGCTTAGGCCGTAAACTCCAATATGTGGTGTGTTTGATGTGTTTAAGGCCTCCAAACCATTTTTAGATGATTCTAGGATTTACCACAAGGTCATTGGTTGAGTTTCAGGGCATTTGGACATGTTTTAGGGCACTTAATCCCCCTTTTAGAGGAGTTTACGGCCCAAGCACATACCTTGGCTGTAAACTCTTATTTGTCCCCCAAAAATGATGTTTCAAGTGTCTAAATGCAATTATCAATGTTCTATAATTCATAACTAAGACATATAAGTGATTTGGGAGGGTTTAAGAGCATGAAAACCCTAGATATATGAGTTTACGGCCAAGAATGATCCTTGGCCGTAAACTCCTTCAAACATCACAAAGTTCATGTTTTAAATGTTCTAAGTCCATATCTTGAAGTCCCTTAGCCATATCTAAAGTCCAACTGAGTTTAGGAAGGAGTTTAAGGGCTTAAAACCCTTCAAAATGGTGTTTACGGCCTAGGCAGCCTCCTGGGCTGTAAACTCACATATGTTGTCATATTTCATGATTAAATGTCGAATTTGGAAGCCAAATATGCTATAGATTAAGGCTAGGAAGGTACCTTAAGGATTTGAGGCCTTAAATTTGAGTTTTGGACCCTTAAACTTGGATTTAGGAGAGAGGTTAGAGAGAGAGTAGAGAGAGAAGGAAAAAGCTTCAAAGGATAGGTTAAACACATTTATATAGTTCCTAAAACTTGGACACGGTGGAATTCTACCCGATACCGACGTTAAACGCGGCTTTTGGTCGCACCCAATTAAGTTTCCGTCACCCAGCGTGGACATTTCTAAAACTTATGAAATGATTATATTCGGGCTAATTACGTGAGTTCCTGAGTGATTTAGGCATTCATTAAATAAAATAATCATATAAGTTTGAATAATTAACTCCAAAAAGAAAACGGAACGAAGTTGATAACGGCGACCTTTCGGGTAGAACGGGTTTTGGCGACGAACAATTTCGGGTTGTTACATTATCCCCCCGTTAGAGGGAATTTTGTCCCGAAATTCAAAGAATAAGTTATAGATCATGAGTTTGAAATGAGACTCGAATGGATTTGCTACTTCGGATCTTTACTTTCTCAAGTGGAATCGGGTCTCTGCTGGGCGTTCTAGTGAATTCTCACTATCGGAACGTGTCCTTGTTTCGTACCTTGACTCTCTCTCCATCTATGATATCAATCGGTTTTCTCATGGAAGTTCCAACCCTTGATGACTTCGGTTTCCTCAAGGAATTGCTAGGGTTTCGTTGGGTAGAAGCTTCTAAGGATTCGAGACATGACGTACTAGATAGATGTTAACAAGCTCTACGAGCATCTGAACCCTGAAGATTGTAGAATCAATCTTTACGAAGACCTCGAAGAGTATGGCGTGGAACTAAACTTTAGACGTTCGAATGAAATTCCCGGAAACTCTTTGGGACAGACTTTTAGAAGAAAGAGTTACTAACTTCTCGTTTCTCAATGATCACAGAAACGAGGAATGTGTGGTAATTCGTATCAGGAAAACTCTTGAGATTTAAAGCATGACACAATACGAAGGTTTGATGCCGAAGATCATGAGAGTTAGGTCGAAGAAAAAGATATAGACAGGCGACCCTCTCGAAACCAAGATAACAACACGAATGAGACTCATTCATTCCATGTTAAACGTAGCATCAAAGTATTTTCGTGAAAAGTTTCTCATTTAACCAAATGGAACAGAATAGTCCTCTGGACCGAGGATTCAATCTATAAATACGAAGTTAGTGTTCTCAATCGCATTGGTTAGTCGTCTCGATGATATACATGTCGATCACATACGAGGAATTGAGCTTAGAAAACGTTCAAATAGATAGATAACAGGTTTCCCCTCTAAATACTGGAATCGAAAAGAGTTACAGGTATAAGAGTTATCAAAGAGAAGTATACCTGCGGCGACAGAGGGATCAGTGGTGGTAGCTGCTTTGGGACAGTTCCTTTTGAAGTGCCCTGTTTCACCATAATTGTAGCAGGCTGGACTGATTCCTGCTCCCGATGATTGGTTTGTTGACTTTGTCGGTTTTCTGCAGGTTCGAACAAGATGGCCCTTCTTACCACAGTTGTCGCAGCTCCTTTTGCGACATGGACCAGGAATGCGGTGATGGTAGTTGCACTTACCACACCACGGAAGACTGCCAGTGTATCCACTGGTGGGGGTTTGGGCTGCGGATCCAACAGCTGAGACAGCAATAGGGGCAGTAGCAGCATGGACTGCTACCGTTTGCTGTTTCTTAGAAGACCCTTTCGTACTTGGGGCCTTCCGCTTGTTCCAAGATATCTTTTTACTTTCACCTCCATTTGTGTCCGATTCGGGAGTGGTAGTTTCCTCATCAGAGTTGTCTTCGTGATCGATTAAGATTTTCGCAAGACATTTAGCACTGTCGTACGTGTCTGGCTTCGCAGCCAAGACATTCCCTTTAGTTGGTTGGGTCAATCCCTAGATGAATCTCTCGATCTTTTTACTCTCCGGGGTAACCATTCCCGGACAGAGTAATGCCAGGTCATCGAATCTTGAAGTATAAGCAGCTATGTTGGAACCCTTCATCTTAAGGTTCCAGAGTTCGTGTTCTAATTTCTGAATTTCGCCCCGAGGGCAGTATTCTGCAAGCAGAAGCTCCTTCATAGCTTCCCAACCCATGGAATTTGCTACAGGTAAGGTTAAGGATTTGACTCGGCCGTTCCACCAAGTCAGGGCTTTGTCAAGGAAAGTGCAGGCGGCGAACTTGACTTTGTCAGACTCCGAACAGGCACATATTTCGAAGATTGACTCGATTTTCTCGAACCATCGAGTCAGGGAAATGACACCTCCAGTGCCATCAAAGGTTGTGGGTTTCGCGTTCATGAAGTCTTTACAGGAACCCCCTCTTCGGTGTTCCTGGCTGTCTTCTGGAATTTGGGGTTGGGGACCACTTCCGGAGCCACCAGGATTCATTTGAGACATAGCTACCACCATTGTAGTAGTCAGAACTGTCTGAAGTGATGCGAGATCAAATTGAGGAGAAGGTGGTGGCGGAGGAGGATTGTCGTTGTTCTTCGAGCTGGGTCTCTTTCTTGGAGGCATCTTGATCTAAAAAGATCAAGAAAGAGAGGATTATAAGTCCTCCGAATTGAATCAAGAGATATTGAACAGGGGATATCTCATCAATACAGATATAGCATCATACTAAGCGATAAAGCAGGAAAGAGTTATCAAGACAGAACATTTTATCGCTAGCGGAATGATCAAGTAACATCGCGTGTACGAGGATTTTCTACGAAGGATTGGCTCGAGAAATACTCCCATAGTATTTCATGGTTCGCTACAGCGATGATTTGTTGTTTGGGATATTAGGTAAGTTTTAGGCATGCTGCGTACCACAGTCACTCCCAAGCACATGTTGGTCGTGTCTCGAATGGATATAGTTGGCCAGGCTATATTGATCCTAGACACGAATACATAACTGCCGTGGTTTAACCGCAGTGTACAACACCCATTTACTTATGTTTTGTTCTACTTGTACTAACGGATTTCGGCGGTTCGGTATACTTGTATACTTTTGAAAATACTTATAGTTTTGAAGATACTTTTATTTCAGAGCACTGAGGCCCTATAGTGTTTATAGTTTTATACCATGTAAGGTTTGGTATACTCCGTTCACTAGAAACAAGGGCTCTGATACCAATCTGTCACACCCCGAAAATCAAAGGCGGAAACATTTCCGAGGTGGACTACCACGTTGTGTATCAAATCCAATGTACATAGTAATCACAGTAAACAAACATTACATTACATATATATGAAAGTTTACATTTGTTTCAAAAGTAAAGTTATACAAAATATACATATGCATCATATTAACAAAAGTTGAGACGAGTCTTCACGCACTCCGTCTTCATCAAAAGGGATCACCGGGTACCTGTCTAACTTGGACCTGAGAATACAAGCGGTTTGAAAATCAGCATAAAGCTGGTGAGTTCATAAGCGGTTTTGTTTTATGAAAATGTATCGATTTCCTTTAGTTTCCGAAAATATTTGTTATCCAAGAAAATCCCATATTTTCTTATGTGAAGTTGGTTTAGTTATCATTCATTACCAATTCGATTAAGTGTTGTGTTTTACCCCAGGAAAATCCCTTATTTTCCTAATTGTAAGATCAGTTGTATATCACAAAGTATAGTTTAATACACAAAACTATATGATGAAAATCTTGGGATCACTATCCCGAAAGAGATATAAGATAGTTTGACACATATGAAAGTACAAATTTAAGATCATGGGACTATCATCCCGGACTAGACACGAGATAAGTTGATGTATATATGGAAATAAAGATTGAAAACCATGGGATCACTATCCCAGATAAGATACAGACTTGGAAAACCATGGGATCACTATCTCGTATATAATATAGATACAAAACCATGGGATCATTATCCCGAATAAAATATAGTTAAAGACCATGGGGAAAGACATCCCGTACAAGTTATAGACTGAGTTCATGGGATTACTATTTTGAAATAGATATAGATTAAAGACCGTGGGATCACTATCCCGTATAAGATATAGTTACAAAGCCATGGGATCACTATCCCGGACTAGATATAAAATAGTTTGATAATACCATGGGATCACTATCCCGAAAGAGATATAGAAACAAAACCATGGGATCACTATCCCGAAAGATATAGATATAAAACCATGGGATCACTATCCCGAACGAGATATAGTTTCTAAACCCAAACTGTGAATAAGCTAATATTAATACATGTTGTGAGTCGGGTAACCATGCTAATACGACAACGTGACCTCCTTGACGTTTGTCAGACGTCGAAACGATATCCAGAAATTTGTCACCCCAGGCGTGCCCACCTAACTGTAGCTAGCAGTTAAGGTGTGGGATTGTAAGTCCCGAATAGATCTATTCACAAATTCCGCGCTCTCCCTCCAGGAGACTCTGGTTACACTTCCGAGGAGGATTTACTGATAATCCATAATGGGTAGTGACTATCTCACAAACCAGTACTAAACTATTCACGGGGTTCTCATAAGATATCGACATACAGAAGATTATGAAACATAGTACAGTAAGTATAGATACATACAATGAAATTATCTGACAATACATTCAAATGATACGGAGATAAACTGAATCAGACATAGTTTATCTAATAACTTGATATAGATATCGACATATGATAGAAAGAACAGTAAAGACCCCCAAATTATTCCCATAATAATTTGATTAGTTTGATTGTTTCCTTAACTAAAATTCTTTTAGTTGTAATTGATAAGTCATTCCTTATGCTCAGCATAATACATAAGGAGTAAAAGAGTTTATAAGTTTGTCAGATATAATTTGAAACATATCAATGTTTTGATTTGAAAATAGTTGTAGTTTGCTTGTATTCCCCCCCTGAAAACATTGAAAACAGTGAAAAGGCCGTAGGGGTATGAACTCACCAGACGAGATATGTGACGGTTTGGATGCTAAGAGTTGATCCGGAACTTGTAATCACACGAGGTTCCTAATTATGATCTAAAGATACACATTTGTATCTAATTAGGACTTAGATTGATTGTTGGATAGGGACAATTGCTTGAAGTCGCAAAAACACTCCGATACAAGTGTTTGGAGGGACCCAGGTGGCGTTTAGGGACATGAATGATGCAAGGGACTTAGGAAATCAGTTGGGACTTCAAAGGAACACCCCCTTTAGGGTGTTTACGGCCAAAACACCCATTCCCCATGAGTTTACGGCCGTAAACTCATGATGGGTGGTTTATGGTGCAATTTGGACTTCAAACACTTTGGGGATAATTTCTAGACTTGGTTTAAGGACTTGAAATGATTTTAAAACATCAAATAGACACATTTTAGGGAGTTTACGGCCTAGCATGTTCTCATGGCCGTAAACTCCTATAAATCCATGAAAAGTTGTGTTTTTGGATCCCAAACTAATCACATGTGATTGCTAAAATTGTACCAAAGCCTTATATGCATTTGTTTGGGGATTTGAAAGGATTTTTGGAGTTTACGGCCAATGAGACCCTTCTCATGGCCGTAAACTCTCTTAAAGAGCAATTCCATGTGTTTTAATGCTAAAAACTTGTTTGTATGGACTTCTAAAATTTATTTCAAGGCTTTAGGGGTGGTTTAAGGCCATTTTGATATGTGTTTATGAGTTTATGGCCAAAGGCTATGTGCTTAGGCTGTAAACTCCAATATGTGGTGTGTTTGATGTGTTTAAGGCCTCCAAACCATTTTTAGATGATTCTAGGATTTACCACAAGGTCATTGGTTGAGTTTCAGGGCATTTGGACATGTTTTAGGGCACTTAATCCCCCTTTTAGAGGAGTTTACGGCCCAAGCACATACCTTGGCCGTAAACTCTTATTTGTCCCCCAAAAATGATGTTTCAAGTGTCTAAATGGAATTATCAATGTTCTATAATTCATAACTAAGACATATAAGTGATTTGGGAGGGTTTAAGAGCATGAAAACCCTAGATATATGAGTTTACGGCCCAATTATAATCCTTGGCCGTAAACTCCTTCAAAAATCACAAAGTTCATGTTTTAAATGTTCTAATTCCATATCTTGAAGTCCCTTAGCCATATCTAAAGTCCAAATGAGTTTAGGAAGGAGTTTAAGGGCTTAAAACCCTTCAAAATGGTGTTTACGGCCTAGGCAGCCTCCTGGACCGTAAACTCACATATGTTGTCATATTTCATGATTAAATGTCGAATTTGGAAGCCAAATATGCTATAGATTAAGGCTAGGAAGGTACCTTAAGGATTTGAGGCCTTAAATTTGAGTTTTGGACCCTTAAACTTGGATTTAGGAGAGAGGTTAGAGAGAGAGTAGAGAGAGAAGGAAAAAGCTTCAAATGATAGGTTAAACACGTTTATATAGTTCCTAAAACTTGGACATGGTGGAATTCTACCCGATACCGACGTTAAACGTGGCTTTTGGTCGCACCCGATTAAGTTTCCGTCACCCGGCGGGGACATTTCTAAAACTTATGAAATGATTATATTTGGGCTAATTACGTGAGTTCCTGAGTGATTTAGGCACTCATTAAATAAAATAATCATATAAGTTTGAATAATTAACTCCAAAAAGAAAACGGAACGAATTTGATAACGGCGACCTTTCGGGTAGAACGGGTTTTGGCGACGAACAATTTCGGGTTGTTACATAATATGATTCATGAAATTTTGATATAAATGTTCATGTTCTTATGAGTTATTGTGAGATCATAGGAATTATTTGTTGAATTGTTTGATGTTTAATTCTTGATCAATTATGTGTTTTAATGGAATCCATAATTTGTCCTCAAGTTATGGATTACCAAAATTCATTCTTTTATAGTCCATATTAAAACACATAGGTTACATAAAATGAAAGGGTACTCATTTTAATAAACCATTAACTCATAAGTTATGAAGTTGAAAAGTCTTGAATAGTTTCAAAACTTGCCCTCAAGTTTGGAATTTGTAAAGTCTCACGCATTAATACTTTAAATTCCAAGCTGAACCTTAGAATTTTAAAAGTTTAAAATTCAACCCTTTTACTTCTAGAATATTAAATGTTTAATTATTATATATATGTATAAGAATAATTTAGTCTTACCATGAGTAGGCTCATTCACGAAGTCGGTCTATAAGGGGGGTATAAGGTTACTGCCTATAAAATGGCAGTTTAATGGGTGTCCACTCTCACACACCGCTTCCTTGACTGGTGGAGGGTCATTAGCTGAACGGGTATGATAGGACCTTAATCCTCATTAAAAGTATAATGAAATTATAAAGTAACTAAACCTTTATTAATTCCCAATCTTATTTACTTTAGGAGTATGTGAAATAGGTGCTAACCCAGGAAATTACACTTTGTACCTTACCAATTCATTAGTGGAGCGTGTTTGGTTAAATGGCACACTAACAAGTACTAGTAAGTGTGGTAAAGGGTGAGTTAAGTTTTATCATAGATCGGTGGAGCGCGAGTGGTTAACCAGCACATCGATTGGGTGATAAAATTAAGGGTACCAAGTCAACGTGCATGGTTATTCACACCTTATTTGTGATCCTCGACATCCCAGTCACAAACTTAAGAGGTCATAATCGAGATTTAAACATGTCAATGAAAATTCAATGAATCTCAAAAAATATAGGAGTCTCAAATCCTATTAAAACTTAATAATTTATTTTGTTTATAATGGTGGAAATTGGTAAATCGTCATTTACCTACCTTCAAATATTTTATAGCTTGGATTACGACATCCCTCTTCCAAGATATTAAATAGTTTGTAGGATCTTAGCCTTAATATTTCATTTGGGTGATTTATTAAGGACTCTTTATCTAATTAAAATTTGTCTTTCCTTTCTTTCAAATGTCTTCCAACACTGCTGTTGGCTCAAACCCTACAGGCTCTTTTTCCCTCATGAACTTGTATGGGAAAGTCACTTTTGATGGTTCTAATTTCAATGAATGGATTAGGGACATCAGAATGATTACCCACTATGAGGAAAAGGAATATGTCCTTGACAAGGACGTTAAGGTTATCAATGAGTCCACTACTACTCCTGAGGAGATTGGGGAGTATGATGTACATGAGAGGGATGCTACTAAAGTGTCCTGCAGTATGTTGTCTACTATGACTCCCGAACTCCAGATATCTAATGAAGATTTCTTCCCCTATGAGATGCACCTGGATCTGATGGAAAGGTACCATTAGAGCGTGCATCAAGAGAGGTATGAAATCATCTTCTCCGTGACAATAGCCAGGATAAAGGATGGTGAACCATGTAGGGTTTTGAGCATTCTAACACTCCTAAAGTGTACATACAACCCTCGAAACCTTAGATCTACCTTTGTCTAAAATACATGCAAATTTTGATTTCCAAGGTTCTTAATCCTATCTAGCATACATGGAGAACTTTAATCATAAAAGTTTAATAGAAATACATACCTTCAATTGATTTAGATTCCTTGAAGCCTTCTAATCCTAGCACCCCAAGTGTGATGCCTCAAATGTCTCACACAACACCAAATGCACTTGGGATAAACTTGAGAGATATATAGAACACTTAGAAATCGACTTCCCTCACTTGTTCTCTTAGGTGCTGATTTTGGTGTGTAACATGAAGCTTATATAGTGTATTACAATTACGATTACACCATGTAAACCCTAATTGTCATGACCTTTCATTTCCATGACCCATGGGTTATATAACCACCATGGAGCATCCTATGGGTTTTAGCCCAACTTGATAATCCATGGAACATTACACCACTATACAAGTGTGAGTGATTTACACAAGCAACCAATATATTAATTATTCTTCTTTTGATCACTTAATTAATTCTAAATTAATTCTTGATCATTACTAATTATATAATACTGTTAATATATTACAACATTTAATATATTAATAAACCTTAAGTGTTATTTCTCTCATTTTAGTCTATCCAAATGCATGATGCCATGCAACCCAAATGGACCATGCCAAACTGGGTCAAGTACATACCAGAAATAGTTATGGGCTTAGACACCTTATCCAACAGTCTCCCACTTGGATATGTCTAATAACTATAACTGCAAGTATGACGTCAGAAACCGATCAACAATCGTAGCTCTTTCAAGGTCTCTCGGAACTAAGATGGTGATGATACACCATTTAAGATAAATGATCATATAATCCTATGTTCTAGATATAAGCCAGAGAAATACATGGAACAATATCTTACTTGTTATCCAACACTTTCTTTCTCAATTTCGTGATTTCTTTGACAAAGAACTTAATCAAACAAATCAAATTAGTCCTGACCGGGCCTGATACATAGGTCAAAAAAAAATCATCGAGGGGCCCATATATCGCTTCTAATCCAAGAAGGAACAGATAAACTTCGAAGTATATGCTTGTTCTACTACTCATTGAATCACACACAAAAGCACGTTTTATAACATCGAGTTACCAATGCGTTTTTGTACGATCAATACATAACCAACTCATAGGCAACAAGTCATATCTCTAGGTTTGAAGACTTATATGATATTACATGTTTCACGATCTATCGAGATAAATTCAATGAAGTGATATCGGTGAGCGTGGGTTAAATCTAATACTCATAACTTATGAGCACTCATGAGCGTTGTAGCCATGTCCAACATCTTAGACCTCTACAACAAACACATGACAGTCTTAATTCATACCTACTTCTAACATATGACCGACTGTAGAGAATTTAAATAATATGTAATAC
Organism: Lactuca saligna; assembly: GCF_052625555.1. Classification (NCBI taxonomy): domain Eukaryota; kingdom Viridiplantae; phylum Streptophyta; class Magnoliopsida; order Asterales; family Asteraceae; genus Lactuca; species Lactuca saligna. Next base: position 74,894,723 of record NC_136422.1, read on the forward strand.
ATAACATAAATGTTCTGGAAGCCAAAAAATGCAAAAGAAATATAGTAAACGATTGACAAGATATAGCAACACTTTACTCATAAATAAACACAACTTTTATTGATCACCAAATGTCAATTACACTTTACAACTTTTATAGCTATCTAACTACTAAAACTAACATCATCATTCATCCCTATTCGCCTCACATGATGGATATGCTTAACCCTGCCCAGTCCCTTCATGAGGGGATTTGTCGGGTTCTCAGTTAATGATACCCTTGTTGCAACGAGGAGTCCTTATGCTATTCGATTTATGATAAAATGGTATTTTTTGTCGATGTGTGTGGATCTCCTGTGATCCCTTGGTTCTTTCGCTAAGGAAACTTCACTTTCACTATCACATAAAATTTCCATTGGCTCCTTTATAACGGGTACCACTCCAAGGTCTCCAATGAAGTTCTTCATCCATATTGCCTCCTTTGCTGCCTCGCTTGCCGTTATATACTCTGATTCGCAAGTTGAATTGGCCACTGTCTCCTGCTTGGAGCTTTTCCAAGTAATTTCTCCTCCGTTTAAGGTAAAGACCAAGCCTGACTAAGAGTGGAAATTATCCCTATCAGTTTGGAAGCTAGCATCACTATACCCTACAACTCTCAAGTCATCACTTCCACCGATGGTAAGGACCCAATCCTTAGTCCTCCACAGGTGCCTGACGATATTCTTTACTGTAGTCCAGTGAGCCTTGCTAGGATTCCCCTAATATCTGCTGACCATGCTCAAGGAAAATGCCACATCAGGACGAGTACAGGTCATACCATACATGACCGAGACTACAGCGGAAGCATAAGGTACTCGACTCATTTCTACTATCTCAGCCTCGGTACTCTGACCCTGAGTTTTACTTAGTTTAGCATTACTCTGGATGGGTAACTCTCCTTTCTTGTAATCTTGCATGCTGAACCTCTTCATCACCTTATCCATGTATGTAACAACCCGAAATTTCGTTTCATTTCTTGTACACCCTTTTCGCAACTCGTTTCGATCGTCCAATCGCTGTTTCTCATTTCGTTTCCGATTTCCGTCAATTAATTAAGTCATTAATGTGGATTTTATTTTATGACTTATGAGTGTCCTAATACTATTAGAACTCATTCTAACACCTCGTATTAGTGAACGGAATATTTCTAGAATCAACCATATCGGGTAACGACAACTTAATCGGGTGCGACCAAAAGCCACGTTTAACGTTGGTATCGGGTAGAATTCCATCGTGTCCCGAACTTAGGACCTATTTAAACATGTTCAAGCTATCATTTGAAGCTTTTTCTTTCTCTCACTACTCTCTCTCTAACCTTTCTCCTAAAATCCAAGTTTAAGGGTCCAAATCATCAACTTTAGGCTCCAAATCTTTGAGGTACCTTCCCTAACTTGATATGTAACCTCCTTAGCCTTCAAATTCGAGTTCAAAACATGGAATAGGACCACATTCATGAGTTTACGGCCCTGGAACAGTCGTAGGCCGTGAACTCATATGAAATGGGTTTTTGGATCAATAAAACCCTTCCAAACCACAATTGGACCTTAGATATGGCTAGATGGCTTTATGGAATGGACCTACAATGCCTTAAACTATAATTTGGAGACTTGTATCTGAGTTTATGGCCAAGGATGGTGTTTAGGCCGTAAACTCATAATTAAATGGTTTTTAAGCCCTTAAACCCTTCCTAAACCCCAACAAGACATGGATATGACTTCTAGAATAATTGCTTTAGCCTTGGAACACTTTAAACATAATTTTTGAGGGATTTATATGAGTTTACGGCCAAGGCATGTGCTTGGGCCATAAAATCCTTAAAAATGGGTGTAAACTCAATTTCAAGGTGTTAGAAAGCCATCCAACACCACCAAAAGCCTTGGAATAAATCGTAGGACCAACCAAAAATAGTTTAAGGACCTTGAACACATCAAAACCCCACATTTGAGAGTTTATGGACATAGAACATGCCCCATGGCCGTAAGCTCCTAAAAGTGTGTCAAATGGTGCCCAAAATTCATTTCTAGGCTTGTGGGAATTTTTAGAATCACATGTGATTAATTTTGAGACCTTAAAAACATTTATTCAAGGAGATAAGAGTGTTTACGGCCATAGACCCCATGCTTAGGCCGTAAAATCCCTTAAGTGTTATATTTGGTGATTTTAATTCAATCCAAGCCTTAGGTAAAATTATTCCAAGCATTTCCAAGTGTCCATACCCATTTGTGACCCATTAAACACCATAAACCACCCCACCATGAGTTTACGGCCGTAAACTCATGGGGAATGGGTGTTTTAGACCAAAAACTCTTGTATGAGTTTATTCATGGGGAGTAAACTCAATTTCCAAGTCCCTAGTGCCATTACACATCCTTAAATGCCACCCGGGTCCCTCCAAACACTCGTAATGGGGTGTTTCCGCGACTACAAGTATTTGTCCCCAACAAATAATTAATCTAAGTCCTAATTAGATACAAATGTGTATCATTACATTATACTTAGGAACCTCATGCATTTGCAAGCCCCGGACCAATGTTTAGCATCCGAAATCGTCACGTTTGTTGTCCGGTGAGTTCATACCCCTACCATTTTTCAACTGTTTTCACTGTTTTCAGCGGGGAATACGAGCAAAAGTACAAGGAAATCTTGTACTCCAACTTATCATTTTCTGTTCAATTGATTTCATTCTGTATGTTCTAATATCAATAATTGTGTTTATTAAATAGTTCGAATTACGAAGTTAGCTTTCAAACTAATCACAGATTTCTTGATAAAATGTTACAATCTAAACTATGTTTCATAATCTACGAATAATTCATACTAATCATCAAACAGAAGGAACAACGAAAATATAACTAGGAACATAATGGATAACAAAACTATAACTAGGAATAGAACAAATATGAATACGACTACGAATACGAATACGAATACGAATACGAATACGAATAGTAATAGGAGTAGGATTAGGGAAACAAATACGACTACGAATACGAATACGAACACGAATAAGTATAAGAATATGTTAAGAATAAGAACACGAATATGAAGATATGTATCTAAGTATACTTCAAGATAACACCATTAGGATATCAGAATACCTAGTTAATACAATTGGTACGAATGGAAATCAATCAGTATATCGAATTTCAATAACTAAAATTACTTTTAGGAAAGTATGGGACTTTCCTGGGGAAAGGTTATATAACTAGAAAGGAGTAACAAACTAGATGACTATATATATCTTTCACAATTAGTAATATACAATCAGGAAAATATGGGGTTTTCCTGGGGTTAACTTATAACGCGTAATTGAACTGTAATGAAAGATAACTAAATTGTTCAATATAAGAAATTATGGGATTTTCTTGGATATTAAACTTTTCGGTAAGTCAAAGGAAACTCGTACATTTTCACAACACAAACATCTTATGAACTCACCAGCTTTATGCTGATTTTCAAACTGCTTGTATTCTCAGGTCAACATTAGACAGGTACCTAGCGATCCTTTTGGAGAAGACGGAGCATACAGAAGACTCGTCTCTACTTTTGTTCATATATACTATGTATTACTAATGTACAACTTTACTTTTGAACAAATGTAAACTTTGATATGTAATGTAATGGTTGTTTACTTTACTTACTATGTGCATTGGATTTGATACTCAACTTGGAGTCAACCCCGGAAACTTTTCCGCCTTTGGTTTTCGAGGTGTGACAGATTGGTATCAGAGCCCTTGTTTATAGTGAATGGAGTATACTAAACCTTACATGGTATAAAACTATAAACACTAAAGGGCCTAAGTGCTCTGAACTAAAAGTATACCTCAAATATAAGTATTTTCAATAGTATACAAGTGTACCCAACCATCGAAATCCGTAACTACAAGTAGAACAAAACATAAGTAAATGGGTGTTGTATGTTGCCATTAAACCTGGGCAGTTATGTAGTCGTGTTTAGGATCAATATAGCCTGGCCAACTATATTCATTCGAGACACGGCCAACATGTGCTTGGGAGTGACTGTGATGTACGACATGCCTAAAACGTACCCAATACTCAAACAATGAGCCGTCGCTGCAACGAATCATGAAATACTATGGGAGTATTTCTCGAGCCAAATCCATTATAGAATTCCTTGTCCCAGCTTTTCTCTTTAGTCATTCCTTTAGCGATAATTTATCTGTTTGATAACTCCTTCCGGCATTATCGCTTAATAGAATACTATGTATGTCATAAAGAGATATCCTTTGTATCATATCTCTTGATTCAATTCAGAGGACTTAGCATCCTCTCTTTCCTGATCTTATTAGATCAAGATGCCTCCAAGAAAGAGACCCAGCTCAAAAACCAACAATAATCCTCCACCTTATCTTCAAATCGACCTGGCTACCCATCAGTCAGTTTTAACTGCACCATTTTCAGCAGCCATGTCGCAAACAAACCTCGGTAGTTCAGGAGGTCGACCCCAGCCTCAAAACCACGGAGGTAACCAGGGACACCGAAAGGAGTGTTCCTATAAAGACTTTATGAACGTGAAACCCACATTCTTCGATGGCACTGGAGGTATCATTGCTCTAACATGGTGGTTAGAGAAGATCGAATCTATCTTCGAGATCTGTGCTTGTTCAGAATCCGACAAGGTGAAGTTTGCCGCCTGTACTCTCACCAATAAAGCTTTGACTTGGTGGAACGGCCGAGTCAAATCTCTAACTCTACCTGTAGCCAATGTTATGGGTTGGGAAGTTATGAAGGAACTTCTGCACACTGAGTATTGCCCTCGGGGTGAAATTCAGAAGCTGGAACATGAACTCTGGAACCTGAAGATGAAAGGTTCCGATATCGCTTCCTACACATCCAGATTTGATGACTTAGCGCTTCTTTGTCTAGGGATGGTTACCCCGGAAAGTAAGAAGATAGAGAGGTTTATCTGGGGATTAACCCATCCAACCAAAGGGAACGTCTTAGCTGCGAATCCGGATACATACGACAGAGCCAAATGCCTAGCGCAAATCTTGATCGACCATAGTGAGGACGTAGAGGAAGCAACTACCATTCTTGAGCCGACAGAAATAAGTGGTGAGAAAAGAAAGTACTGGGAGTCAGGGGATAAATGTCAGCCTTCATAGGAGTTCTCGAAGAAACAACAGATGGTGGCGGCCCACACTGCTACTACCCCTGCTACTGTTTCTATCGTAGGTTTCCCAGCCCGAGCACCTATCACTAGATATGCCGGTGTTCTTCCGTGGTGTAACCAGTGCAGTTACCACCATTACATCCCCGGTCCCTGTCGTGTAAAATTTTTCAAAAATTGTGGCCAAGAGGGTCACCTTGCGCGGAGTTGCAGAACACCAACAAATCAAGCTCCCGGAGCAGGCATCAATCAGGCTTGTTATAGTTGTGGTAAAGTCAGGCATTATAAGAGGAATTTCCCCAATGCAGCAACGATTGGCAACACTGGAAGAGTCGTAGCTATAGGACAAGGGGATACAGCCGCCGATCCCACAGTTGCCTCAGGTATATTCCTTTTCGACAACCCTTCTGCTTGCAACCCTTTTTCAATTCTAATTCTAAAAGATAAACTGTTAACTATCCATTCGAATCTCTTCATAAACATAGTCCTCAATTAGTAATCGAAATATCCAACATCAAGGTAGCCAACAAAGAGAGAGATGGCGTGTTACATTCTGAAACACGTATCCCAAGGAACATAGAACTTTTTGAAATCCTCATTAGGATTGACTCTGTAGGCTACAAACTTCGATTACCCTTGGAACTTAGTAACATTCCTCTGGTACTTCACGTCTCGGTCTTTAAGAAGTATCTACCCAACGAAACCTAGATGCTTTCCGATAATGAGGGTTCACTGGAACGTCAAGTGGAGACTCGATTCCACATGGAAGCGTGAAGACCCGAAGCAATAGATTCATCCTCAAATCTCTTTTCACTTCGCAATTTGTGTTCAAATCTTTGAATTTCGGGACGAAATTCCCTCTAATGGGGGAATAATGTAACAACCCGAAATTTCGTTTCATTTCTTGTACATCCTTTTCGCGACTCGTTTCGATCGTCCAATCGCCGTTTCTGATTTCGTTTCCGATTTCCGTCAATTAATTAAGTCGTTAATGTGGATTTTATTTTATGACTTAATGAGTGTCCTAATACCCTTATAACTCATTCTAACACCTCGTATTAGTGAACGGAATATTTCTAGAATCAACCATATCGGGTAACGGCAACTTAATCGGGTGTGACCAAAAGCCCCGTTTAACGTCGGTATCGGGTAGAATTCCACCGTGTCCCGAACTTAGGACCTATTTAAACATGTTCAAGCTATCATTTGAAGCTTTTTCTTTCTCTCACTACTCTCTCTCTAACCTCTCTCCTAAAATCCAAGTTTAAGGGTCCAAATCATCAACTTTAGGCTCCAAATCTTTGAGGTACCTTCCCTAACTTGATATGTAACCTCCTTAGCCTTCGAATTCAAGTTCAAAACATGGAATAGGACCACATTCATGAGTTTACGGCCCTGGAATAGTCCTAGGCCGTGAACTCATATGAAATGGGTTTTTGGAGCAATAAAACCCTTCCAAACCACAATTGGACCTTAGATATGGCTAGATAGCTTTATGGAATGGACCTAGAATGCCTTAAACTATAATTTGGAGACTTGTACATGAGTTTAAGGCCAAGGATGGTGTTTAGGCCGTAAACTCATAATTAAAGGGTTTTTAAGCCCTTAAACCCTTCCTAAACCCCAACAAGACATGGATATGACTTCTAGAATAATTGCTTTAGCCTTGGAACACTTTAAACATAATTTTTGAGGGATTTATATGAGTTTATGGCCAAGGCATGTGCTTGGGCCGTAAACTCCTTAAAAATGGGTGTAAACTCAATTTCAAGGTGTTAGAAAGCCATCCAACACCACCAAAAGCCTTGGAATAAATCATAGGACCAACCAAAAGTAGTTTAAGGACCTTAAACACATCGAAACCCCACATTTGAGAGCTTCCGGACATAGAACATGCCCCATGGCCGTAAACTCCTAAAAGTGTGTCAAATGGTGCCAAAAATTCATTTCTAGGCTTGTGGGAATTTTTAGAATCACATGTGATTAATTTTGAGACCTTAAAAACATTTATTCAAGGAGATAAGAGAGTTTACGGCCATAGACCCCATGCTTAGGCCGTAAAATCCCTTAAGTGTTATATTTGGTGATTTTAATTCAATCCAAGCCTTAGGTAAAAATTATTCCAAGCATTTCCAAGTGTCCATACCCATTTGTGACCCATTAAACACCATAAACCACCCCACCATTAGTTTACGGCCGTAAACTCATGGGGAATGGGTGTTTTAGACCAAAAACTCTTGTATGAGTTTATTCATGGGGAGTAAACTCAAGTTCCAAGTCCCTAGTGCCATTACACATCCTTAAACGCCACCCGGGTCCCTCCAAACACTCATAATGGGGTGTTTCCGCGACTACAAGTATTTTTCCCTAACAAATAATTAATCTAAGTCCTAATTAGATACAAATGTGTATCTTTACATTATACTTAGGAACCTCGTGCATTTGCAAGCCCTAGACCAACGTTTAGCATCCGAAATCGTCACGTTTCTTGTCCGGTGAGTTCATACCCCTACCCTTTTTCAACTGTTTTCACTGTTTTCAGGAGGGGGATACAAGCAAAAGTACAAGGAAATCTTGTACTCCAACTTATCATTTTCTGTTCAATTGATTTCATTCTGTATGTTCTAATATTAATAACTGTGTTTATTAAATAGTTCGTATTACGAAGTTAGCTTTCAAACTAATCACATATTTATTGATAAAATGTTACAATCTAAACTATGTTTCATAATCTACAAATAATTCATACTAATCATCAAACAGAACGAACAACGAAACTATAACTAGGAACAGAACGGATAACGAAACTATAACTAGGAATATAACAAATATGAATACGACTACGAATACGAATACGAGTAAGAATAGTAATAGGACTAGGATTAGGGAAACGAATACGACCACGAATACGAATACGAACACGAATAAGTATAAGAATATGTTAAGAATAAGAACATGAATACGAAGATATGTATCTAAGTATACTTCAAGATAACACCATTAGGATATCAGAATACCTAGTTAATACAATAGGTACGAATGGAAATCAATCAGTATATCGACTTTCAATAACTAAAATTACTTTTAGGAAAGTATGGGACTTTCCTGGGGAAACATTATATAACTAGAAAGGAGTAATAAATTAGATAACTATATATATCTTTCACAATTAGTAATATACAATCAGGAAAATATGGGGTTTTCCTGGGGTTAACTTATAACGCGTAACTGAACTGTAATGAAAGATAACTAAACTGTTCAATATAAGAAAATATGGGATTTTCTTGGATATCAAACTTTTCGGTAAGTCAAAGGAAACTCGTACATTTTCACAAAAAAAACATCTTATGAACTCACCAGCTTTATGCTGATTTTCAAACTATTTGTATTCTCAGGTCAACATTAGACAGGTACCTAGCGATCCTTTTGGAGAAGACGGAGTGTACAGAAGACTCGTCTCTACTTTTGTTCATATATACTATGTATTACTAATGTACAACTTTACTTTTGAACAAATGTAAACTTTGATATGTAATGTAATGGTTGTTTACTTTACTTACTATGTGCATTGGATTTGATACTCAACTTGGAGTCAACCCCGAAAACGTTTCCGCCTTTGGTTTTCGGGGTGTGACAATGTAGGTACTCTGACTAAGTCCAATTAGTCTTTTACTCCGGTCTCTCAGAATCCTTATCCCTAGAATATAGGTAGCTTCTCCTGGGTTTTTCATAGTAAAGCACGTCCCAAGTAAGGACTTGACTTCCTGAAAGGTTGGGATGTTATTTCGTATGAGTAGTATGTCATCCACATACAGTACCGAAAAGTTAACTATACTCCCACTAGCCTTGAGATATACACAAGATTCATCTTCACTGCTCGAAAAGCCAAACTCTTTAACTTTCTCATCGGAACAAGGATTCCATCTGCGTGTTGCTTGTTTCTATTCATAGTTGGATTTCACACACTCTATTAGGGTATTCTATACTGAAAAAACCCTCTGGCTGACACATGTAAACATCTTTAGCCAAATTTCCATTAAGAAAGGCGGCTTTGACATCCATTTTCCATATTTCATAATCATGAAACGCAGCAATGGCTAATAGGACCCTAATGGACTTAATCTTTGCTACTGGTGAAAGGGTCTCATCATAATCAACTCCCAGAGTTTGGGAAAATCCCTTTGTAACCAATTGTGCATTATATGTGTGTATATTACCATCCATGTCGGTTTTCTTCTTGAAGATCCATTTGCACCCAACTGTCTTACGACCTGGTACATTGCCATCCAAGTTCCAAACTTGATTGTCATACATGGACTATATCTCGCTTTCCATTGTGTCTTTCCATTTAGTAGACTTGGGGCCTACCATGCCTTCCACATAGTTGTTAGTTTCATCCATACTTCCTAATGTCTCATCACTGATAAGTGTCTCACCTTCCGCAGTAATATGGAAACCATAATAGTGCTCAGGTGCATTCCTAACCCTTGTGTAATGCCTCAGAGGTACAGACTCGTCAATTGGAACAATAGGAGTTTCCTCCTCAGGTTGACTGCTAGGGTTTGAAGTTCCTTCACCACTTGACTCTTGAATTTATTTGAGGTCAATTTGTCTCCCACTGTTTCCTTGGCTTATGAACTATCTCTCTTGAAAGACACCCCTCCTTGCTACAAAGACCACATTCTCGCTAGGTTGTAGAAGAGGTAACCAAAGGATTTATGTGGGTAGCCGATGAAAATACACCTCTCACTTCGAGGTTCGAGCTTATCGTGAGTCTTATGCCTCATGAAAGCTTCGCAACCCTAAATCTTGATGTGGTCTATATTAGGTACTTTTCCAATCCACATCTCATGAGATGTTTTGGCGACTTTCTTTATAGGGACAAGTTTAAGGATATGGGTAGCAGTCTCTAAGGCATACCCCCAGAATAAGATTGATAGCGGAGCTCGACTCATCATGGAACGAACCATATCCAACAAGGTTCAATTACACCTATCATCCACACCATTCAATTGTGGTGTCCTGGGAGGTGTCAATTCTGAGACAATCCCACATTCCTTAAGATAGTCGAGGAACTCTATGCTAAGATACTCACCACCACGATCAGATCGAAGCATCTTAATGTTCCTATCCAATTGATTCTCGACTTCTTGTTTAAACTCTTTAAACATTTCAAAACTATCTAACTTATGCTTGATTAAGTAGACATATCCATATCTACTAAAATCATCTGTAAAAGTTACATAATAACGATTAGTATCCCTTGTGGCAGTTTTGTAGGGTCCACACACATCTGTGTGTACTAGATCCAACAAACCTTCACCCCTTGCACAAGAACCAGTAAAGGGTGACTTTGTTATTTTTCCATGTAAGCATGATTCATAACTATCATCTGAGTTTAGGTCAAATGACTCCAAGAGTCCATCCTTTTCGAGTTAGCCTATACGTTTCTTTCTTACATGTCCAAGATGATAGTGCCATAACGATGCTTTATCCAAGTTATTATTATTATTATTAGAATCAATGCACAACACATTATTTCCTAGGTTATCTACAATAGACACAGCTTCATACACACCATCACAAGGTAATGCTTTAAAATAAATAACATTATTAGAGAAAGCATTTATTCCACCAACTTCATTATCAAAAGAAAAGGTAAACCCTTGTTTATACAAAGCATGAAAGGAAATTATATTTCTTGCTATTTCAGGCGAGTAACAACATTTATTCAAATCTAATTTACACCCACTATTTAGCGACAAAAAATAAACGCCAATCTTGGTGACATGTGAAGCTTTACTATTCCCCATGATCAAGTTTGTCTTTCCATGCTCCACATTCTCACTTCTTATTAGTCCCCACAAACAAGAACATATGTGAATTCCACACCCTGTATAAAGGACCCAAGAGTTACAATAGGGTGATTTAACAGACAATATTTTGTAAATACCTGCATGGGTGGGTTTCACTTTCCCATCCTTAATATCTTGATGGTACTGTGGGCAGTTCCACTTTTAATGCGACTTTTCATGGTAATAGAAGCATTCAGCCTCTTTTGGGTAAGAATAAGGAGTGACAAAACCTTTCTTGGTTCCACTTGAAGAGAAGCCATCAAGGGTTATACCCTTGGTACCCTTCGAGGGGCTCATCCTCTTTTCCCTCTACCTTTCCTGATTGCTAGGATAGGCGCGGAGTTTGGAGTAGGACTTAACGCCCGTAGATCCGGGCTAGTCAATTTAAAGACCATAAGCATAAAAATGACATATTGATAGAATATTATTTAGAATGAATAATCTTAACTAAGTTGTAGTGGCCGTGACAGGGATTCCGGATATATAAAGAATACTGAAATCCGAGTTATAATGAACAAGTTATGATCTGTGAAGTTTCGCGACAGAACTGGCACGACACAACGCGATGTAAATAATGAATTTACGGTAGAGCGATATTTAGTCTTAGCAATCTAAACGAAAGTCGTAGAATACGTTAAACCGAGAGTGTGCATAAAATGAACGCCCAAATCTGACTTCATATGAGGAAGTTGTTATTTTTCTAAGTTTCGCTTTTGAGATCAAGTGAGTTCTAGCCGAAACAATCTAAACGAGAATCGAAGATCTCGTTGATAGTAGTGAAACGGTGAAAAGACAGTCGAAAATAGATGTCTGATAAAGGAGTTGTGAATTTCTAACTGAGGTTTCCTGTCCCAGCCTATTAAAAATAATATATTAATAATATATTAAAATTAAATTCAAAATTAGAAAATGGAATCTAAACAATAGTTGTAGAGCATAGTCTCACCTACGTGTGGATATGAAGAACGTCGAAAATGGGGCTCGTATGCGAAAGTTAGGAATTTCTGAAGTTCGGGGCGCAAACCCCAAAGTTGTGTCAAAGTTCACGGCGTGAATACAATATTCACGACGTGAACTCAATATTAATGACTTCTAGAGCCTGACAGACGCAAGTTTCTATGACACACCTGATGACTACCGAACTCACGACATGAATCCAGAAAAATGGCCCTACAAATAGAAATCGAAGGGCAACCGGCCATGGTTTCTATTTACCTTACTCTCTCACTCCCAATACCCTCTCTAGCCCTCTTGAAGTACCACCAAAGCCCAATATCATCCCGAGACCTAAAGTAAGTCCCGATGCTCTGAAGATCCCGAGAAGAAAACAATTTTCTAGCTGAAACTTTGCCCATGAGAAGTCCGGAATGTGAAGATATCTCTTTTTCACCGAAGAGTTACTACTTGGAGAGTCATAGTCACTTTCTTCTAACACATACATATTAAGTATTTTCTATGAAAATGTGCTATCTGTGAATATATTGTTGTTTAATGGATATGATTGTGGAATGGATGTATTATATAGGTTTTAAATAAGTTAAACTGTGTATGTATTTTGTATTTACAATTATGTTGGGTAGAATATGGGTAGATGAGATTGTTGGGATGTGATAAAAGATGAGTTGGATAATGAGATAAAAGAGTGAAGAGGTTAGTTTTATATCCAAGAGTAGGGATCACGTAAAGAGATAACTAATTATTAATCCGGGAATATCGACTAAAACAAAGTTAATTGTCCCTAGTCTGGGAGTATGGATTAGGCATAGTTTTAGTCCTAGGAGTATGGATTATATTAGGAGGTTAGTATTAGATCCAGGAGTACGGATTAGGTAAGGAAGTAAATTTTAGATCTGGGAGTACGGATTATGTATTATTGAACTATGTGTTCAATAGATAAGGTATCATGTGCATAGTCCCTTTCATGGACATGATTTTAATACAAGTATTGACTAAAGTATTAAATATATATATATATATATATATATATATATATATATATATATATATATATATATGTATGTGAAGTATTTGTTATTTCCCGAAATATGTGTTAGATATATTTGATGATATACAATGTGCGTATCAGTTATGGTTCAATGTACGTTAAGATGTGTATATATGATATTATTACTTAAAACTTTGTGTTAAGTGTACACTAGTTAGCGTTGCCTAAACGGAGATAGTATCGAAAATTTATTATAAGAATTGTAGGTTGGCCTAGTGATGGGTGAATACTTAAAAAGGGATGTTCAGTTCAATTAATTTTGGACATTGGGTAGCCTCTTATTAAGAGTACGTGTGTAGTGAGATTGATGATCGGTGAAGTACGTCCTACGTATAGAAGTACATTTTATGTACGAAGTAAGCTCTGTGTTTTTGGTACTGCTTCTACTGGGGTACTATTATGTTCTCGGGTACGGATCCTACACGTACCATATTACCATAATGTGCCATAAGTACTATCATGTACAAAGTCTTTTTGACACTATTATGTGTCGGTTACGGGAGCGTACGGGAGTACTCTATTAGTATTTCCCCATACTTTTTATTTTCAAATAGCTTTGGAGTCAGCGTTTCTTTTATGAAGTGATCGGACGAGCTTCATATACCAGTGTTTCCTTTCAAGAAGAAATTAAGGGAACTTCGTAGACCGCTTAATAAAGTGTATCGGTAATAGACCACTACCAGGTATGTCTGGTGTTATATTGTCGGATAGGGTGCGCCTGCGGGTGAAATATCTCTAATATTCGGATCACTTCCAGGAAAAGTGTGATGCTTGATAGGTTGAGACTGGGGGTATAATACCTGACGATATTTAGACCACGACTAGGCATTGTTATCTAGATAACTACCTCTTACTTAATTGTCTTGTGGTTCTTTCTTTTACGAAGGAAGGTTCGTGGTGAAACTTATTCCATTCCCCTCCTTTGATGGATTTATTGATCCTCGTTTACTGCCAAGGAATTTCCGAAGCAGCTTCGTCAGTTTGTTGTGCATATCGTTTCCTTAGGCTAGATATCGTACGATCATTGTATAGGGTCAGTATGTGGGGATCGACGGGATGGGATAGATTGTTTTAGAAATAATATATATATATATATATATATATGTGTGTGTGTGTGTGTGTGTGTGTGTTAATAATAATTGATGTTTTGCAGGATTGAGATATACATTATTATCACCTTGTTTGAACTAGGTGTTCATTACGTATCTTCAAATAGGGTATTTACCAAGTATTTTGATTTAAGCGTTCACTCGTTGTAATTTATGAAACCTAGTAGCTATGGATTTAGTACCCAAAGAATGAGCTATAGCAGCTATGCAATTAGTGCTTTACGAACGAGCATTGGTAGCTATGGACGTAGTACCTATTGTGTAAACCCTGACGACTATGAGAAGTAGTGTCTGTCGTGTGAACCTCGATAGCAATGGACTCTGGATAAATTCCTTAGGTCAATTATAAGGAATGAGTGCCTGAAGGATAGTTGATTTTTAGGGTAAATCCTTAAGAAATATCAGAGATATGGGGATGGGTAATTGGGTTGATTGTTTGATGATTGATTATATTAATTGTATTATTGTGGGTTGAAAACCCTATATGCTCACCAGGATCCCAAGCCTGACCCACATAGTTTTCTTTGTACTACAGGTAGTGGCTCAAGAGCATAAGTTGGTTGACACGACGAGAGATGATGGATTTTAGGCCAGTAGTTATAAATAACTGTTGTAAGGTCTATTTTGTTCTGTTTATGCTTTTGGTCTGTATCGGAACATGACATCCCGTGTCTTGTTATATAATGAAAATAAATTTCTTTAAGAAATGCTTTGATGAAATCTTATTTTATCATATTTTGTTTTGGGGACAAATTACGCAACATGTTTAATAAAAGGATACTCTGAATATATTTTAAAAACATAAATAAAAATCGGTCTTATCTGGCCGTGATTTTGGGGATGTCACAGTTGGTATCAGAGCATTAGTTTAAGTGAACTAGGAATTTGTCGGAAATTTCTAGACTTAAACCTAGAATGCTAAGTAATGATCGTGAGGAGTGTGTCCAAAATATGTTAGGTAGTACACCTAAATTGATACAAGCACTAGTTTATTTAAGAAGTGATGACTAAAATGCTTTGATATGCTAAATGTTTTGTGTGATAGGTATATCGATGCTATTATTTGTTCGGATGCATGGTCTGTTGCGAACCGGATCTGGAAACCTTATGTGTGTAGGATTCTAAGCGTATAACTACAATATTAGAACTAGCATGTAAACGCCTCAGAGTGATAAGGAGATTTATACGTTTATCGTAAATGAAGCTTTCCTATCTTAAATTCTCGCCCAGTACACCGAACGTCTGCTTGGGTGTACAAAAGGTCATGGTGAAGACTTGTAGAGAATTCAGTAAATGGAGGAAATGAAAAGGCTTATGATAGTGAATGACATCTATTGGAAGATATCATAAGAATGGTATCTAGCCTTTAGAATATGTCTAAAAAATAACAGTAAGTTTAGTGGAGTACGGTACGTCTGGAGTACACCTTCGATTGGCAGGTTGATGGAACGATTAGTGTAATTCTTGAAGTTGTACCATCGTTTGGAATTTCCATCACCAACCGAGCTGAAGTAAAATTGATGATTGAACAAGGAAATGAAGAAGTCCTAGTAGATTCTAGGGAAATTTTTATGATTATTTGGACACATTCGTATGTGTTAAATTATTTTGTGATTTTAGGACTTGGGGACTGCGAGACAATACTTTGGACAAGTATGAGTAGGTGTGAAAGGTAGTAGATGCATATACTACCGGAAACACAGGACTCGCACATGGATAAGGGAAAGTCACAAGGTTACCAAGACCCTAGTAATTGAATCTGTATTATTCGGGTTTGTCATTACCATTGTTTCGGTAATGACTAGGAAAATGGTTGTTAGTCCGACCCTAGTGGTCGTATCCAATTTGAGTTCGAATACGATGAGTTTGTTACATGGTCCACAGGACCAAGTTCGATGTAATGTCTAACTTAAGCCAGAAGGTTGAAATTAGTGTGATCGATAGTATCGCGCTCGTTTTTAAAGAAGTTGTAGCCAGAAATGCTACATACTAAAAGGTGATTATATCACATTAGAATGTGAAGGAATTTATATTCCATTCTGGAATTTCACTCCAAGAGGCTTGAGTCTAAGCGTTGCTTCATACGACGAAAGATCATTAGAGCACAACCCATCGGTCAATTACAATAGATAAGGGAAAGTACTTATGCTAAGAAGAAGAAGGAATCAACAATAAGGACTTATTTTGTAACTCAAAGTTTATGATTGAAAGTACAACATAGTACGAAAAGCAGATGCATGATTGAGCATCGCCTGCAGTCAAGAAACCCTAGAGTTTGGAACTCGTTCGAAGAAACATATATATTACAGTTATTACCTAGGATATAAATATAACATATGGAATCATCATAAGAAGCCCTATTTTCGTTGATGATTCCGGGACGTAATCATCCTGAGGGGAGATAATTGTAATGCTTGTAGATCCGGACTAGTCAATTTAAAGACGATAAGCATCAAAAATGACTTTTTGATAGAAAATTATTTAGAATGAATAATCTTAACTAAGTTTAAGTGGTCATGACAAGGATTCCATATATATAAAGAATGTCATTATCCAAGTTATAACGAACAAGTTATAACATGTCGAAGTTTCGTGATAAAACCGGCACGACACAACACGACGTAAACAATGAATTTACGATATAGCGATATTTAGCCTTACGGATCTAAACAAAAGTCGTAGAATACGTTAAACCGAGAGCATGCATAAAAAGAACCTCCAAATCTGACTTCGTATGAGGAAGTTATGATTTTTCTAAGTTTCAGCTTAGCAGTATGCAGCCCGAAGTTCGATTTTCAGATCGAGTGAGTTCTAGCCAAAACAATCTAAATGAGAATCGAAGATCTTGTTGATAGTAGTGCAACGGTGAAAAGACAGTCGAAAACATACGTTGGATAAAGGAGTTATGAATTGCTAACGGAGTTTTCCTGTCCCAGCCTACTAAAACTAATATATTAACAATACATTAAAAATAAAGTCAAAATTAGCCACCGGAGTGTAAACTAGAGTTGTAGACCATAATCTGTGGATATAAAGAACGTCGAAAATGGAGCTCGTATGAGAAAGTTAAGAATTTCTGAGGTATAGGGCGCTAACCCCAAAGCTGTGTCAGAGTTCACGACGTGAACTCAGTATTAACGACTTCTCGAGCCTCACAGATGCAAGTTGCAATAACGCACCTGATTACTACTGAAATCACGATGTGAATTTTTGAGATTCACGATGTGAATCCAGAAAAATGGCCCTATAAATAGAAATTGAAGGCCAGCCGGCCATGGTTGCTATTTTCGTTATTCTCTCACTCCCGATACCCTCTCTAGCCCTCTTGAAGTACCCCCAAAGCCTCGATATCATCCTGAGACTCGAAGTCAGTCACGACGCTCCAAAGATCCCGAGAAGAAAAGTGTTTTCTAGCCGAAAATCTGCTCACGAGAAGTCCGGTGTGTGAAGATATCTCGGTTTCACCGAAGAGTTATTACTTGGAGAGTCGTAGTGCTACCCGATAATCGTCTTATTAAGTGAGTGTGTAGTTACTTTCTTCTAACACATAAATATTAAGTATTTGCTATGGAATACATGCTATGTGTGAATATATTGTTGTTTAATTAAGATGATTTGTGGAATGGATGTATTATATCGGATTTAAATGAGTTAAACTGTGTACGTATTTTGTATCTATAATTACGTTGCGTAGAACATCGGTATATGAGATTGTTGGTATGTGATAAAAGATGAGTTGGATAATGAGATAAAAGAGTGAAGAGGTTACTTTTAGATCCGTGAGTAGGGATCAGGTAAAGAGATAACTTATTATTAATCTGGGAATACGTATTAAGACAAAGTTAATTGTTCCTAGTCTAGGAGTATGGATTGGGCACAGTTTTAGATCTGGGAGTATGGATCAGATTAGGAGGTTAGTTTTAGATCTGGGAGTACGGATTAGGTAAGGAGGTAAACTTTAGATTCGGGAGAACGAATAATGTATTATTGAACTATGTGTTCAATAGATAAGGTATCATGTGAATAATCCTTTTCATTGACATGATTTGAATACAAGTACTGATTAAAGTATTAAGTATATATATGTATGTGAAGTATTTGTTGTTGCCCGAAATACATGTTAGATATATTTGCTGATATACAATGTGCGAATCAGTTATGGTTCAATGTGTGTTAAGAGGTGTATATATTATATTATTACTTAAAACTCTCTGTTAAGTATACACTAGTTAGCGTTGCCTAAACGGAGAGAGTATCGAAAATTTATTATAATCATTGTAGGTTTGCCTAGTGATGGGTTAAGACTTAAAAAGGGAGGTTTAGTTCAACTAAGTTTGGACATTGGGTAGCCTCTTATTAAGAGTACGTGTGTAGTGAGATCGATGATCGGTGGAGTACGTCCTACGTACAGAAGTATATTTTATGTACGAAGTCCTTTTTCAAAGCTCTGTGTTTTTGGTGCTACTTGTGTCGGGGTACTATTATGTTCTCAGGTACGGATCCTACGCATACCCAAGTACTATAATGTGCCAGCAGTATTATCACGTACAAAGTCTTTTTAACACTATTGTGTGTCAGTTACGGGAGAGTACGGGAGTAGACTGCCTAATAATGTGATCAGACGAGCTTCATATGCCAGTGTTTCCTTTCAAGAAGAAATTAAGGGAACTTCGTAGACTGCCTAATAAAGTGTATCGATAATAGATCACTACTAGGTATGTCTAGTGTTATTTTGTCAGATAGGGTGCGTCTGGGGGTGAAATACCTCTAATATTCGGACCACTGCTAGGATAAGTTCGATGCTGGATAGGGTGAGTTTGGGGCTATAATACCTCACGATATTCAGACCACGACTAATCATTGTTATTTAGATAACTACACCTTACTTAATTGCCTTGCGGTTCTTTCTTTTACGAAGGAAGGTTCATGGTGAAACATATTCCATTCCCCTCATTTGATGGCTTTATTGATCCTCATTTTCTGCCTGGGAATTTCCGAAGCAGCTTCGTCAGTTTGTTGTTCATATCGATTCCTTAGGCTAGATATCGTAAGATCATTGTATAGGGTCAATATGTGGGGATCGACGGGATGGGATAGAATGTTTTAGAAACATGATATATATATATATATATATATATATATGTATATATGTATATATGTTAATAATAATAGTTGTTTTACGAGATTGAGATATACATTATTATCACCTTCTTTGAACTAGGTGTTCATTAAGTAGTGCCTATTCTATAAACCCTGACGACTATGAGACGTAGTGCATGTGATCCTTGGTAGCAATGGACTCTGGATAAATTCCTTAGGTCAATCCTTAGGAATGAGTGGATGAAGTATAGTCGGTTTTTAGGGTAAATCCTTAAGAAATATCGGAGATATGGGACGGGTAATTGGGTTGATTATTTGATGATTGAATATATTATTTGTATTATTGTGTGTTGAGAACCCTATATACTCACCAAGCTTCCAAGCCTGACCCACTAAGTTTTCTTTGTACTAAAGGTAGTGGCTCAAGAGCATTGGTTGGTTGACACGATGAGAGATTATGGATTTTAGGCAAGTACTAATAAATAACTGTTGTAAGGTCTATTTTCTTATGTTTATGCTTTTGGTCTGAATCGGAACACGACATCCCGAGTCTTGTTATATAATGAAAACACATTTCTTTAAGAAATGTTTTGATAAAATCTTATTTTATCATATTTTTTTTTGGGAACAAATTCCTTAACTGTTTTAATCAAAGGGTAGTCTTAATATATTCTAAAAGCATATATAAAAATCAGGCTTTTCTGGCTGTGATTTTTTGGATGTCACATAGGAGTAGGAGTGGTAACCACCGACTTACCTTTAAGACATGTTTCAACGGTCTTTACGAGTCCTTGAAGCTTGTTGAGGGTAACTTCCTCCTTGTTCATGTGGTATGTCATGCCGAATATATCATAACACGGTGGTAAGGAGTGCAAAATGATATCTATTTTTAGCTCCTTGCGGAAGTTCACATTTAATTTCAACAAACGGTCCACATACCTTGGCATTTTCTGCATGTGGCCCATGATGGGTTCACCATCCTTCATTCGGGTTGTTATCATAGAGGAGATGATTTCATATCGCTCTTGACGAGCACTATGATGGTAGCGGTCCATCAAATCCTGATGCATCTCAAAGGAATAGTAGTCCTCATAGGATTTCTCGAGCTCGGCTGTCATAGTGGCCAACATGATGCATGCCACTTTGGTATCATCTTTTTCATGTGCTCCATATTCAGCGACCTCCTCAGGAGTG
The DNA here is from genome assembly GCF_052625555.1 of Lactuca saligna. Taxonomy (NCBI): domain Eukaryota; kingdom Viridiplantae; phylum Streptophyta; class Magnoliopsida; order Asterales; family Asteraceae; genus Lactuca; species Lactuca saligna. The sequence goes on from NC_136422.1 coordinate 74,915,135, forward strand.
GCAGACCGCTCGGGTACCTTAAGCTCCTTATCGAGGACATATTCCTTGTCCTCATACCAAGTGATCCTCCTAATGTTCCTGATCCAATCCACAAAGTTGGATCCATCAAAGGTGACTTTCCCACAAAGGTTCATGAGAGAGAAAGAGTCGATAGGGTTAGAGCTAGAACCAACATTGTTGGAAGACATCTGAAATAGAAGAGAACAAGTTTACATTAAATATAAAGACAGTCGTTAATAAAACACCCAAATGTAATATTAAGGCTAAGATTTCGTAATCTAATATATAACATATTTGAAAGGTATGTGAATGACAATTCATCAATTGCCACCATGATAAACGTAATATAAATTATTAGGTCTTAATTGGTTTTAGAAACTCCTAGAATCTTTTGAGATTCATTGAACTTTTCAACGACATGTTTCAATCTCAAGTGTGCCCTTCATGTTTTGTGACTGGGATGCCAAGGATCACAAAACAAGGTGTGAAGTAAGCATGCAAATTACTTGGTACACTTAATGTTTTTCACTCAATCGATGTGCCGGTTAACGACTTATGAAAAACCTTAAGTCACCCTGTGCCTACCTTGTTAATTCCAAGTTAGTGTTCCGGTTAACCACACACGCTCCACTAACGACTTAATCAAAGTGCAAAGTGTAATTTCATGGGTTAGCACCTTATTAAAAAAAAATTAAGTAACTAACATTGGAAATTTATATAAAAAAAACATTTAGTTACTTTATAATAATCATTATACTTTTAATGAGAATTTTAAAGTCATTGTCGTACCCGTTCGGCTAACGACCCTCCACCGATCAAGGAAGCGGTGGGTGAGAGTAGACACCCATTAAGTTGCCATTTTATAGGCAACAACCTTATACCCCCCCCCCCCCTCTTATAGACCGGCTTCATTAATGAGGCCTAGTAACGGTAAAAACGACTTGATCTTATATATATATATATATATATATATATATATATATATATATATATATATATATATATATAACTTATAATATTATAAAGTATAAGGGTTGAATTTTAACTTTAAAAATTCTAGGGGTTGGAACTAAAGTTTAATAGATGACTTTACATGTTCCAAAATTTGAGGGCAAGTTTTTGTAACTTTATAAAACCTTTCAATTCATAACTTATGTGTTATTAAAAATGTAAACTCTTCATTTTTGTAACTTATGTGTTCTTTTAATGGATTTAATACAAAGTCACTCTTGGTTATCCATAACTTGAGGATAAGTTATGGAATTCATTAAAACACATAAAGATCATGAATTAAGCATTAAACATGTAATTCCTATGATCTATCAAGAACTCATAAGAACATGAATATTCATATCAAAATTTCAAGAACATATGAACACATATAAACATGAAATTTTGATATTAGCCATTGTAAATGGATTAGAACAGCCATTACACCATCTAAAACAAATTTTAAAAAGCCAAAACCATTTAGGGTAATGTTTCTAGTCCATTTCCAGCAGCAAAAATCGAAAATCTGCTTTCTGCCCGGCCAACTCGTCGAGTGCAGGAACTGGCGCGCCGAGTTTGTTAAAGATTCACTTGGACTCGTCGAGCCCACCCATGGACTCGGCGAGTCCCCTATGCAGACAACAAGAAATTTGACTTTTTTCACTATTTTGCATCAAGTATCAAACAAACAAGCCTGGGCTCTGATACCACTATAGGGTTTTGAGCATTCTAACACTCATATGGTGTACATACAACCCTAGAAACCTTGGATCTATGTTTGTCTAAATACATGCAAAATTTGATTTCCAAAGTTCTTAAGCCTATCTAACACACATGGGGAACTTTAATAACAAAAGTTTGCTAGAAATACATACATTAAATTGATTTGGATTCCTTGAAACCTTGTGAGCCTAACACCCTAATTGTGATGCGTCAAATGTCTCACACAACACCAAAGGCACTTGGAATAAACTTGAGATATATGTAGAACACTTAGAAATCGACTTGCCCTCACTTGTTCTCTTAGGTACCGATTTTGGTGTGTAACATGAAGCTTATATAGTGTGTTACAATTAGGGTTACACCATGAAAACCTAATTTTCATGACCTTTCATTTCCATGACCCTTGGTTTATATGACCACCATGGAACATCCTATGGGTTTTAGCCCAACTTGGTAATCCCTGCAGCATTAGCCCACTATACAAGTATGAGTGATTTACACAATCAACCCATATATTTAATTAGTCTTATTTTGATAACTTAATTAATTCTAAATTAATTCTTGATCAATACTAATTAGATAATACCATTAATATATTAGAACTTTTAATATATTAATAAACCTTAAGTGTTATTTCTCTCATTTTAATCTATCCAAATGCATGATGCCATGCACCCCAAATAAACCATGCCAAACTGGGTCAAGTACATACCATAAATAGTTATGGACATAGACACCTTATCCAACAAACCCATCACCGGTCACTTTCATAAAATGCAAAGGTTCATGGATCGGTTGCTAAAGCTTAATGTGGACTTCCCTGAAGACATGGCGATTGTTATCATTCTCCATTCCTTACCTCCAAGTTATGATCAATTTCGTATGAATTATCATATGAACAAGGAGGAAGTTACACTTGTCAAACTTCAAGGATATTTAAGGACTTCTGAAAGTGGCCTTCAATGTAAATCGGTTGTTACTTCTACTCCTACTCCTACAATAGCCCCTGTTCTGGAAATTAGGCAGGAAAAGGGGAAGAAGAGGAAGACCCCTTCGAAGGGCACCAAGGGAAAGTCCCTTGACGACTCCTCTTCAAGTGGTACCATGAAAGGTCCCATTCCTCCTTCTTCAAACCCAAAGGAAGCATAATGCTTCTACTGCCACGAAAAGGGGCACTAGGAGCGAAGCTGTCCTAATACTTGGAGAATATAAAGGATGAGAATGTTAAACCCACCCATGTAGGTATTTATACCATATTGTCTAAAAACTCATTGCATACTAACTCTTGGGTGCTTAATACATGTTGTGTTATTCACATTTGTACTGATTTGCAGGGCCTAAGAAGTAGTTAAGAAGTGGAGCACGAGAAGTTCAACTTAATCATGATCAATAGGAAATCAACACCTGTGACCAAGATTGGAGTTTATTATTTATTGCTTAATAATGGGTTAAGTTTAGATTTGAATAAATTTTGTTACTCATCATAAATGGCGAGAAATATTATTTCCTTTCATAGTTTGTACAAGCAAGGATTAACATTTTCATTTAATAATAAAATTGGTGCTATTGATGCTTTTTATAATGATGTGTTTTACTTTAAAGCATTACCTTGTGATGGTGTATATGAAGATGTGTAGATTTTAGACAACTTAGGAAATAATGTATTTCATATTGATTCTTCGAATACCTTGGATAAAGCATCCTTGTGGCATTGTCATCTTGGACATGTCAAGAAGAAGCGTAAAGGCAACTCCAAAAGGCTGGAGTTTTGGGATCATTTCACCTAAAATCAGATGATACTTGTGATTCTTGTTTACTTGGAAAAATGACAAAGTCACCCTTCACTGGTATTGGTGAGAGGGGTGAAGCTTTGTTGGACCTCATACACACAGATGTGTGTAGACCCTTCAAAACCACCACTAGGGATGATAAGCGCTACTAGGTGACTTTTACTGATGATTGTCGTAGGTATGGATTATCTACTTAATCAAGCATAAGTCAAAAACCTTTGAAAAGTTCAAAGATTTTAAGCAAGAAGTGGAGAATCAACTGAGCAGGAACATCAATATGCTCTGACCCGATCGGTGAGGAGAGTGTCTTAGTATTGAGTTCATTGACTATCTTAAGGAATGTGGGATCGTCTCACAATTGACACCTCATAGGACACCACAACTGAATGGTTTGGCTGATAGGCGCAATCGAACCTTGTTGGACATGGTTCGTACCATGATGAGTCAAGCTTTGTTACCAATCTCATTCTCGGGGTATGCCTTAGAGACTGCCACCCATATCCTTAATCTGGTCCCTACCAAAAAGGTTGCCAAAACACCTCACAAGATGTGGAGTGGGAAAGTTCCAAATCTAGACCACATCAAGATTTGGGGTTGTGAGGCTTTCATGAGTCGCGAGTCTCACGACAAGCACGAACCTCGAAGTGAGAGGTGTATTTTCATCAGCTAACCACAGAAATCCTTTGGTTACCTCTTCTACAGACCTAGTGAGAATGTGGTCTTTGTGGCAAGGACATGGGTCTTTCGTGAGGGAGAATTTATAAGCCAAGGAGAGAGTGGGAAGCAAATTGACCTTAAAGAGCTTCAACAGTCAAGCGGTGAAGGAACACCAAACATTAGCAACCAACCTGAGGACGAAACTCCTGTTAACCAGATAGGTAAGTCCGTACCTCCGAGGCGTTCCATTATAGATAGGAACACACCTAATTTTTATTATGTTTATCACATCACTAATGAAGGTGATACATTTATCAATGACAATACACTAATACATTTGGATGAACCTAATATTATAGGGAGGCCATGGCAGGCCCCGAGTCTGCTAAATGGAAGGAGGCTATGAACAGCGAGATTCAGTCCATGTATGACAATGAAGTTTGGAACTTGGTTGACAATGTACCAAGTCGTAAGACAATTGGGTGCAAATGGTTCTTCTAGAAGAAGACCGGCATGGATGGGAAGGTGCACACTTACAAAGCACGACTGGTGGCGAAGGGCTTTACTCAAACTCCAGGAGTTGACTATGATGAGACCTTCTCACCAGTAGCGAATATCAAGTCTATTAGAGTTTTGCTGGACATAGCTGCATTTGATGATTATGAAATATGGAAAATGGATGTCAAAACCGCTTTCCTTATTGGAAAGTTGGCTGAGGATGTTTACATGAATCACCCAGAGGGTTTTGTCGAAGCAAAGTATCCTAATAGAGTGTGTAAGCTTGAAATATCCATATTTGGATTGAAACAAGCGTCTCGTAGATGGAATGTTTGCTTCGATGAGAAAGTCAAAGAGTTTGGCTTTTCGCGGAGCAACGATGAGTCATGTGTATATGTTAGGGCTAGTGGGAGTATAGTTAGTTTTTTGGTACTATATGTGGATGATATACAACTCATAGGAAATGACATCCCAACTTTGCAGGAGGTTACGTCCTAGCTTCGGAAGTGTTTTGCTATGAAGGACGTCGGAGAAGCTGCCTATATCCTAACGATAAGAATACTGAGAGACAAGAGTAAAAGAGAAATTGGACTTAATCAGAGTACCTACTTAGATAAGGTGTTGACGAGGTTCAATATGGAGAATTCCAAGAAAGGAGACTTACCGATCCAGCACAATGCCAGATTGAGTAAGACTCAAAGTCCAAGTACAAAGGCTGAGATAGCTGAGATGTGTCAATTACTATATGCTTCTGCTATTAGCTCGAGCATGTATGCTATGAATTGTACTCATCCTGATGTGGCCTTTGCTTTGAGCATGGTTAGCAGATACCAGGGAAACCCTAGTAAGCCTCACTGGATTGCGGTAAAGAATATTCTCAAGAACCTATAGGGGACTAAGGATTTGGTTCTTACCCTTGGTAGGAGTGATGACTTGAGAGTAGTAGTGTATAGTGATGCTAACTTTAGACTGATAGGCATAATGTCCACTCTCAGTTAGGTACGGTCTTTACCCTAAATAGAGCAGCAATTACTTGGAAAAGTTCCAAGTAGGAGACAGTAGTCGATTCTACTTGTGAATCAGAGTACATAGCACCCAGTGAAACGTAAAAAGAGGCGATATGGCTGAAGAACTTCATTAGAGACCTTGGATTTGTACTAGCTATACATGAGCCTATGGAAATTTTCAGTGACAAGAATGGTGCGGTTGCCTTAGCAAAGGAACCAAGAGATCATGGCAGATCTAGACACATTGATAGAAAAATATCTCATCATAAGACACAAGATAGAATAAGGACTCCTCGTGGCAAAGAGGGTATCGTTAGAAGAGAACCCTGCAGATCCCCTCACCAAGGGACTGACCAGGGTTAGACATTTGCTGCATGCGAGAAGCATCAGGCTTAGAGACGATATTAGTTTTAATAATTATATAGCTTTTTCTAAAACTTGTAAAATGTAATTGAAATTTGATGATTAATAAAAATTGTTTTTTATTTATAAGGATGGTGTTACTATCTTATGTTAATGTTTAATATTGTTTCAATTTTGCATGTTTTGACTTCCAGAATAATTATTTTATTCAAAACTCTCCACAGTCAGTCATACGTTGGAAGTAGGTATTGAATTAAGACTCTCATGAATTTGGCATGTAAGATGTGTCTAAGGTGCATTAGACATTGCAGTGGTTGCTACAACATTCATGAGTGTTCATAAGGTTGGAGTATTGTATTAAACCCACGCTCACTTGTATCACTTCATCGAATTTATCTCGAGTGATCGTGAAACGATAATATCATATATATCTTCAAACCTAGAGATGTCAGTTGTTGACTATGAGTTGGTTATCCATTAATTGTACGAAAACGCATCAGTAACTTGATGTCATAAAACATGCTTTTGTGCATAACTCAATAAGTAGTTAGTACAAGCATATAAGTTGAAGTTTATCTGTTCCTTCCAGCAATAGAAGCGATATCTGGGCCCCTCGATGATTTTGTTTTGACTTATGTGTCGGGCCCGGTCAGATCCTAATTGATGTGTTCAATTTAGTTCTATGCCAAACAAATCAGAGATCAAGAAACAACTGCTTGATAATAAGTACGACATTGTTCCATGTATTTGTCCGGCTGATATCTTGATAACAAAGGATTATATCATCACTTATCTAAAATGGCGCTTCATAGTTCAACAAATTTTTAAAGATATATGATTGATGGTTGGTTCCTGAAGTTATACTTGCAGTTGTAGTTATCAGACTTATCCAAGTGGGAGACTGTTGGATAAGGTGTCTAAGTCCGTAACTATATTTGGTATGTACTTGACCCGACCCGACATGGTCCATTTGGGTTGCAATTCACCTAACAATTTGTATGGAGATACTTTTGAGAATAAGATGTTTATGATATATTAATATATTATAAGTTATAATATATTAATATGAAATCATATTATTTAATTAGTGTTGATCAATAATTAATTTTGGAATTAATTTAATGATCAAAAGAGGCTAATTAAATATGGACTCTTACATATATATGGAATGCTCTAAGATTTATTTAGGATGGGCTAAGACTATATGGAAGTCCATTGATAGTCCATGGAGCTTTTAACCCACGGATCCTAGGTAAATGAAGAGTCATTGGTATTAGTGTTTTACCCTATTGCTCCATAGTATGTAAAGAGGTCCTTGGTTCTAGAATTGGCACTAGTGTGTGTGAGAAACAAGGGTGGGCCAATTTTAGTAAGCATCATATCCACTCAAGTATTTCAAAGTTGTTTTGGGTGATTTGTGACACCACTTAAGGCATCCAAACTATTGGTTGTAGGCTCTAAAACTCCAAGCAGTCAACTACAAAAGAAAGGTATGTTATTCTACTTAAAGTTTTATATTACAAGTACCCCATGACATGCTAGTTTGGTTGTAAACCTTGGAAATTAAATTTGCATGTATTTTAGAGAAAACATAGATCCAAGGTTTCTAGGGTTGCAGTTAGACTATAGGAGTGTTAAAATGCTCAAAACCCAACATAATTCAAGTATGACATGCATGAGGTGAAATGGTACATTTCAAGAGAGACTGCCCAACAGAGAGAAATGATAGAGGAGAAAGAGGAGTTTAACGACAAGACATATGGGACAACGAGGAACACCTCTTTTGAGATTTTTGGTACGTCTTCTAAACAAAATTACTTTAAAGATTTAATTTTTTATTTTATATTAAGATTAAAATTGGGGAAAGTAAAATGTAGCTATAAATAATTTGCTCAGACAAGTCACAACACTCATAAGGGAACTAAAGATCCGTTCCAGTGAGCTATGATGGCTTAGTGTGTACATTGGGGTTATACATAACTAAGATTTTGTAGACTAAGAGTGAGTGATTCCACTTTATTTCCTGTTCCTTGTCTGGTTGTGGATTTATGGCAAAGTCACTCAATCGATCGTCTTATTCATCTTAATTATACATAACTTGTAAATGTGAAGTGATCATTAAGATACCGAGAATAGTCATAATATAAAGTATTGACGCTAGTTATGAAAGCACATTCATTGATAGTACTCGCTTATTGTGGTACATTTTGTGGCAGTGATAATTAAGAGAAAGCACGAGAAAACCTACACATAATGCATTGTCGAGCACACTCAGGATACATATTCGTATAAAAAATGCTTCTTTCAAATCAGGCTAACATTTTTCTTTATAAAGGAGTTCTGACATGTCATTTGTCATTGATTGGCATGGTCTTCACCATACCAATTTCATGTGCTCTCAAAACTTTTCGCCATAACTGACCGACTAATGAAACCCTCATCACTCGTAACGACAACCCGAATATGACCTCAAAACAGTCTCCCTCATATTCTAAACCCCGAAGTACTCATGCGAGGAGTATCCTGCCCTCCGAAACCTTTCTGATGTATACTCAGCAAACCTTCCAGAACTACCACTCATCCAACTGGTTAAGTTCAAGCGTAGAGGCTAACGACGAATACGGTTAATCGATCACTACTAAGTGTATACGCGAGAGTAGTATATAATCAAGATTCTACGGACTGAGAATGTGTGCTTCCGCCCTATCTCCTATTCCTTTTTTGGTTGTGGGCTTGGGGAAGAGTCGAACATCCGACCATCTTACTAATCTTAATTATATATGACTTGTATGCACGAGGTGATGATAGACGGACCAGGTATCAATCCTATCATGAACTTTAAGGCAAAGTTGCCCAGGTCTATGAGTTGGTATTATACCATCCAGAGTGGCACAACCCCAGGAGTCCTGCTAAGAAAGCTAATTTCGGGATGAAACTCCCTCTAACGGGGGTATGATGTCACAACCAGAAAATTTTATTATTATAAAAGTCAAATTTGGTCAACCTTATTCCATCCATTATCTTAAAATATATGGATTATTGGATTATAAGTATTAAAGCCTTGTAACTAAGTGAGTTTTAATTTGGAGATAGAAGCCTTAGGAATCGAGAACCCTCGCAGTTATGAGCCTCCGAAGCCGTGAACACCGAGTCGTGAATACCCAGCCGTGAATTACGAGCCATGAACATCCGAGCCGTGAACTAGACCCTATATACATAAGTTTATTTCATTTTTATTTCATTATTCCTCTTCTGGTCGTGATCTCATCCCTTCTCTCTAAAGTATCAGATTCAAGAACACCCTTTTCATCGCTTAAGCACCCCTTTTCTTTTACATCTCTTTGGTACGCCACGAAAGACCTACAAACACTTGATAACCATGAAAATATTCAATTGTTATTCCTTACATTGGGCCGTGAACACCCAGATTGGCCCGTGAACTCAAGAACACCAAGTGTTCTTGGGCTGTGAACCATTAAACCTGGCAGTGCACTCCATTTCATCTCTCTAACTTGCTTCTAACACTCTTTTGGTGAGCTATTCGTATATCCTATTTTGTTTGCTAATCACCTTTTTAGTTATATTCACTAACTATATACATATATGTGTGAAAATATGCTAATTAGTTTCCGTTTGTACTCGGGACTTCACTAGTGAATCAAAAACCTTTACTTCAGTCTTCAATTGGATCACTCACTTAAGGTAAGTTCATACCCCTATAATGTACCTTTTAAATGATTTTTATGCTTTTAAGGGGGGAATACAAGTTGAACACAATAAAATTTTGTTAATATTTACCTGTGATAACCATCACACAAAAGGAATTCTTAGTCTTTTATAAGTTATTAATTCAACTCAAAAACTCTGTTAAAAGATGTTATATTATTGGTTATACAACCCCATTTTTAAAGTATATGCTTAGCTCAGTTGCTAATTGAGTCTTTTCTACAAACCAGTAGCAGTTCAAACAAATATACTAGTAAACTATAATAGCTATAGTTTAGGGGATCAATGCAAACTATATTCTAGAACAAAGGATCAATACATAATTCATGTACATATACTTTACACTCCAAGTAAACTAGGAAAGAAACGTACCATCAATTCATTTGTTTATCACAAAATATGATAACGCTTTTAGTATATGGTTATATATATATATATATATATATATATATATATATATATTATATATATATATATATATATATATATATATATATGTGGGGTACATCAACAAAGTACCGGGTTATATATCGCGTACATCTACAAAGTACCGGGTTATATATGGGGTACATCTATAAAGTACCGGGTAATACAAAATAAAACATATCAATATATAAAACTCACAACAGTATCGACTAAGGCGTTTAGAGTATGAAATTTCATAACTTCTGGTGGTTTTCCTAACAACAAAACTACGCCACTAACTTTCCTAGTAACATGAAGATATAGTTTGAAGGGGCCTATAATGCTAACTTTATGATTCCTCAGCAGATACATTAGGGTTATATATTAATCGGCTCCGACAGGCAGTAGGATGTGTGCTTTCTGCTTCATTTCCTGTTCCTTGTTTGGTTGTGGGCTTAGAACAAATTCACACAGTCTACTATCTATTCGATTTACTTATTTATATATAGCCCGTATGCACCAAGTAATCATAGGGGTAACAGGTATGGGTCAGGTCATAACATACAAATACAAGATACCACTTTTTAGTACAAAAACATACTTTTCGGGTGGATGCTTAAGTAGGTGAAACTAGAAACTTTTTATAAAAGGTTTAATACTAATTTCTAAATGGTTAAATCTGTAATTCCTTAGTTTATATATATCAGAGTCATATATAATTAATATTCGGTATGTAGTGGAATGTGTGACTTCCTCCTTATTTTCGGTTCCTTGGTTGGTTGTGGTTGTTGGGTTTTGAGCAAACTAACACTCCTAAGGTGTTCATACAACCCTAAAAACTTGGATATATGTTTTACTATGAATATATGCAACTTTTATTTTTCCAAGGTTCATAACCTATGTAGCATGGCATGGGGAACATTAAACATAATGGCTAGAATAATTACATACCTTTCAATTTGTGATTTGATTCCTTGAAGTTTGAGAGCCTAGCACCAATAATGTGGATGCATCAATTGGAAATCACAAATCACCACAAACTTGGAAAAACCTTATCAGAGTGTATGTTTTCTTATAGAAATCAGCCACCTCTTTGCACACACACAACTAGTGTCATTTCAAGCATCACAAGCTTCTTTATATAGTATGGAGAATTAGGGTTACATCTATGTAAACACTAATACCCATGACTCATCCTTTCCAAGGATCCATGGGATAAAAGCTCCATGGACTATCAATGGACTCCCATGCATGCCAAGCCCAATCCAAATGAGTATTGGCCCACACTTATATAAATACAAGAACCCATATTTAATTAGTCACATTTTTTTATCACCAAATTAATTCTAAATTAATTTATGATCAATACTAATTAAATAATATGCTTTCATATTAATATATTACAACGTATAATATATTAACAAATCATAAACATAAAATTCTCATAGATTTAACCATAAATAGTTCAAGTGAAGTGCAACCCAAATGGACCATGCCGGGTCGGGTCAAGTATATACCAAATAAAGTTATGGACTTAGACACCTTATCCAACAGTTTCCCACTTAGATAAGTCTAATAACTATATTTGCCTATATTACTTCAAGAACCAACCGACAATTGTAGCTCTCAAAACTTTGTTGAACTATGAAGCGCCATTTTAGATAAGCGATCCTATAATCCTCTGTTTTAGATAGCAATCGGACAAATAAATGGAATAATGTCTTAGTTATTGCCTATTAGTTTGTTTCTCGATTTCCCAATCTGTTTGACATAGAACTTAATCGAACACATCAACTTGGTTCTGACCAGGCCTGGTACATGGGTAAAAAAAATCACCGAGGGGCCCAAATATCACTTCTAATCCAAGAGGGAACATATAAACTTCGACTCATATGCTTGTTCTACTAATTGTTGAATTATACACAAAGGCATGTTTTATGACATCGATTTACCAATGCATTTACATCAACAAGTCATATCACTAGGTTTGAAGACTTATGTGATATTAACGTCTCACAATCACTCGAGATAAATCCCATGAAGTGATGCCAGTGAGCATGGGTTTATTCCAATACTCAGAACTTATAAGCACTCATCAATGTTGTAGCAACCATTTCTTTGTCTAAAGACCTTTAGTCATCTACAAGCCCAATTCATGACAGTCTTAGTTCATACCTACTTCCGACATATGACCGACTGTGGAAGTTTGAATAAAGTAATTTATTCTAGAAGTCGAAACATGCAAAATTGAAACAATAGTAAATGATTGACAAAAGACAGTAACACCTTACTCATAAATAAACACGCCTTTTTTCATCATTAAATGTCGATTACATTTTACAAGTTTCAGAAATATCTATCTAATCTGTAAAACTAATATCATCCTTCAGCCCGATGCGCCTCGAATGCTGTAAGTGCCTAATCCTCGTCGGTCCCTTCATGAGGGGATCCTTACGATTTTCCTCTGATGATACCCTCTTTTCCACAAGGAGTACTTCTTCTATCTTCTATCTTATGAAGTGATATTTTATGTCAATGTGTCTGGATCTGCCATGATCTCTCGGTTCCTTGGCTAAGGAAACCACACTATTACTGTCACAGAAAATCTCCATAGGCTCTTTAATAGTTGGTACAACTCCAAGGTCTCTGATGAAGTTCTTAAGCAATATCGCCTCCTTTTCCACTTCACTTGCTGCTATGTACTCTGATTCACAAGTCGAATCAACCATCATCTCCTTCTTGGAACTCTTCCAAGTGATTGCCCCTCCATTAAGGATAAAGACCCAGCCCGATTAAGAGCGGAAGTTATTCCTATTAGTCTGGAAACTAGCATCACTATACCCTACTACTCTCAACTCATCAGTCCCACTAAGGGTAAGAATCCAATCCTTAGTCCTTCGTAGGTACTTAAGAATATTCTTTACCACAGTCCAATGAGCCTTGCCAGGGTTCCCCTGATATCTGCTGACCATGTTCAAAGCAAAGGCCACATCAAGGCGAATACAAGTCATAGCATATATGATCGAGCCAACAACATAAGCATATGGCAATCGACTCATCTCAGCTATCTCAGTCTCTGTACTCAGGGTCTGAGTCTTGCTCAGTTTGGCATTGCTTTGGATCTATAATTCTCCTTTATTGGAATTCTGCATGGTGAACCTTTTCAACACCTTATCCAAGTAAGTACTCTGACTAAGTCCAATTAGTCTTTTACTCCTATCTCTTAATATCCTTATCCCTAGGATATAGGAAGCCTCTCCAGGGTTCTTCATAGCAAAACACTTCCCAAGCCAGAACTTGACTTCCTGCAAAGTTGGGATGTCGTTTCCTATGAGCAGTATGGCATCCACATACAACACATAGAAGCTGACTATACTCCTACTAGCTCTGACATAAACACAAGACTCATCTTCACTTCTTGAAAAAACATACTCTTTGACCTTCTCATCGAAATAAAGATTCCATCCGCGAGGTGCTTGTTTCAATCCGTACATGGATTTCTCAATCTTACACACTCTATTCGGGTTCTCTTGTAGGGACAGAGAACATGGTTTGGCATGCGGAATTAAAGTTTGCACAATTGAACATGGTGATTTGGGTGTTCAAGAGATGTATTGATTGTATATGGTGTTCCAAAAAGGATCTAAATCTAGACTACATAAATAACACACACTTACACACTCAACTTTTACATATCTCAAGCACCTATAAGTGGACAAAACCCACTTATATAGACGTGTTAACATGTCTCTCTCTCACTCTCTATCTCTCATGTGTCAAAAGGAAAACACTCCACATGTAAGTGGGTTTTACAAAAATAAAACATTTACAAAGCCAATCATGAATAACTTTGTACCCCAACATTCTCCCCCTCAAAGTTAGGAATGAATGACCCACTTTAATTCTTCCAAAGTCGAGCAACTACGCGGTTCGATCCTCAAAGGTAACACAAGTCGAAACAACCTTCAATCTTCAATTCTTCCATGATTCTTCAATTTGGGCTCTAGGATGTGAGACCATACAAACCGAGCAGCAACGAATGATTAACTCCAAATAATCACCCAAAATTTACGCATAAAAATACACCCTAAAAATATTCAATAAAACCAAACCCATTTCAAATATATCACTTCCGAACTTCCAATTGCATCATCTTGTAGGTTTCTAAACTTAAAGATCACTTAGGTCTCAAAATCTGCGTAAAATGAAAAATTCAAGCTCGAATTTCCATATAAACTTCTCCCCCTTATTATAATGAAAATTTGATTATAAACCCTTCAAGGAAAGAGAACATGCTCTATTCGGAATTTTTATGTCAAAACTCTCCCTTAACATGTGGCATAAAGTTTGTGCTTCAATCCGGAAAATCCAAAAAATAATCAATTTCTCGCTTCGTTCGCGCATCGCCTTTGACAAAATTTCTCAAAAATTGGTCGAAATTGTCAATTTCAAATTTCTGCACTTACCCATTGCGCCCAAAACAACAAAATATGCAAAAATCTCCCTTTTTCCAAAGCTGGGTAAAAAGCATCAATTTGCACAAACTGCAGGGGCCTGAAATGCACTTTCTTCAATTTTCAGCAAAAAACTATCCTTTTTCGAATTTGGGTGCAACTGCCAAAAATTCGAAGTTTTAGGGACTGTTTTCGAAAATTATGTCATTTGTTCTCAATATATATATATATATATATATATATATATATATATATATATATATATATATATATATATATATATATATATATATATATATATATATATATATATATATATATATATATATATAAGATCAAGTTGTTTTACCATTAATAGGCCTCATTCACGATGACGGTCTATAAGGGGGGTATAAGGTTGTTGTCTATAAAATGGCAACATAATGGGTGTCCACTCTCACCCACCACTTCCTTGATCGGTGGATGGTCGTTAGCTGAACGGGTAGGACAATGACTTAAAAAGTCTCATTAAAATTATAATGATTATTATAAAGTAACTAAATGTTTTTATAAATTCTCAATCTTAGTTACTTTAGGAAAAATGTGAATAAGGTGCTAACCCATGAAATTACACTTTGCACTTTGATTAAGTCGTTAGTGGAGCGTGTGTGGTTAACTGCCATACTAACTTGGACTTAACAAGGTAGGCAAAGGGTGACTTAAGTTTTTCACAGGTTGTTGGAGCGCATGTGCTTAACCGGCACATCGATTGAGTGAAAAACATTAAGGATACCAAGTAATTTGCATGGTTACTTCACACATTGTTTTGTGATCCTCGGCATCCTAGTCACAAAACATGAAGGGCACAGTCGAGATTGAAACATGCCATTGAAAAGTTCAATGAATCTCAAAAGTATCTCAGAGTTTCTAAAAACCAATTAAAACCTAATAATTTATATTTCGGTTTCCATGGTGGAAATTAGTGAATCGTCGATCACCTACCTTTCAAATATGTTATAACTTAGATTACGACATCCCTCTTCTAAGTTATAATATATTGTGATTGGATCCTAGCCTTAATATTGCATTTAGGTGTTTTATTAAGGACTATCTTTATATCTAATCTAAACTTGTTTTCTTCTTTTGAGA
Organism: Lactuca saligna; assembly: GCF_052625555.1. NCBI lineage: Eukaryota > Viridiplantae > Streptophyta > Magnoliopsida > Asterales > Asteraceae > Lactuca > Lactuca saligna. The sequence goes on from NC_136422.1 coordinate 74,930,876, forward strand.
TATCTTCCAACGATGCTGCTTCTGGCTCTAACCCTACCGGATCCTTCTCTCTCATGAACCTTTATGGGAAAGTCATATTTGATGGATCCAACTTTATGGATTGGATCAGGAACGTCAGGATGGTCACTCGGTATGAAGACAAGCAATATGTCCTCGACAAGGAGCTTAAGGTACCCGAGCTGTCTGCCTCTCTTGAGGAGGTCGCCGAATATGAGGCACATGAAAGAGATGCTACCAAAGTGGCATGCATCATCTTGACCACTATGACAACTGAGCTCTAAAAGTCCTATGAGGAATACTATCCTTTTGAGATGCACCAGGATTTGATTGACCACTACCATCAGAGTTCTTGTGAAGAGCGATATGAAATCATCTCCTCCATGATAACAACCCGAATGAAGGATGGTGAACCCATCATGGGACACATGCATAAAATGCAAAGTTATGTGGACCGTTTGCTGAAGCTGAATGTGACCATCCCCAACAAGTTAGCAATAGATATCATTTTGCGCTGCTTACCATCGTGTTATGATCAATTACGCATGACATACCACATGAACAAGGTGGAAGTTAACCTCAGCAAGCTTCAAGGACTCCTAAAGTCCACTAAAATAGGTCTTAAAGGTAAGTCGGTTGTTACCACTCCTACTCTTACTCCAAACTCTGCCCATGTTCTGGAAATCAGGAAAGGTAGAGGGAAAAAGAGGTAAAAACCCTTCGAAGGGTACCAAGGGTAGTAACGACAACCCGAATATGAAACCCTCATCACTCGTAAAAACCCTTCGAAGGGTACCAATTTCATGTGCTCTCAAAACTTTTCGCCATAACTGACCGACTAATGAAACCCTCATCACTCGTAACGACAACCCGAATATGTCCTCAAAACAGTCTCCCTCATATTCTAAACCCCGAAGTACTCATGCGAGGAGTATCCTGCCCTCCGAAACCTTTCTGATGTATACTCAGCAAACCTTCCAGAACTACCACTCATCCAACTGGTTAAGTTCAAGCGTAGAGGCTAACGACGAATACGGTTAATCGATCACTACTAAGTGTATACGCGAGAGTAGTATATAATCAAGATTCTACGGACTGAGAATGTGTGCTTCCGCCCTATCTCCTATTCCTTTTTTGGTTGTGGGCTTGGGGAAGAGTCGAACATCCGACCATCTTACTAATCTTAATTATATATGACTTGTATGCACGAGGTGATGATAGACGGACCAGGTATCAATCCTATCATGAACTTTAGGGCAAAGTTGCCCAGGTCTATGATTTGGTATTATACCATCCAGAGTAGCACAACCCCAGGAGTCCTGCTAAGAAAGCTAATTTCGGGATGAAACTCCCTCTAACGGGGGTATGATGTCACAACCAGAAAATTTTATTATTATAAAAGTCAAATTTGGTCAACCTTATTCCATCCATTATCTTAAAATATACGGATTATTGGATTATAAGTATTAAAGCCTTGTAACTAAGTGAGTTTTAATTTGGAGATAGAAGCCTTAGGAATCGAGAACCCTCGCAGTTATGAGCCTCCGAAGCCGTGAACACCGAGTCGTGAATACCCAGCCGTGAATTACGAGCCATGAACATCCGAGCCGTGAACTAGACCCTATATATATATAAGTTTATTTCATTTTTATTTCATTATTCCTCTTCTGGTCATGATCTCATCCCTTGTCTCTAAAGTATAAGATTCAAGAACACCCTTTTCATCGCTTAAGCACACCTTTTCTTTTACATCTCTTTGGTACGCCACGAAAGACCTACAAACACTTGATAACCATGAAAATATTCAATTGTTCTTCCTTACATTGGGCCGTGAACACCCAGATTGGCCCGTGAACTCAAGAACACCAAGTGTTCTTGGGCTGTGAACCATTAAACCTGGCAGTGCACTCCATTTCATCTCTCTAACTTGCTTCTAACACTCTTTTGGTGAGCTATTCGTATATCCTATTTTGTTTGCTAATCACCTTTTTAGTTATATTCACTAACTATATACATATATGTGTGAAAATATGCTAATTAGTTTTCGTTTGTACTCGGGACTTCACTAGTGAATCAAAAACCTTTACTTCAGTCTTCAATTGGATCACTCACTTAAGGTAAGTTCATACCCCTATAATGTACCTTTTAAATGATTTTTATGCTTTTAAGGGGGGAATACAAGTTGAACACAATAAATTTTGTTAATATTTACCTGTGATAACCATCACACAAAAGGAATTCTTAGTCTTTTATAAGTTATTAATTCAACTCAAAAAATCTGTTAAAAGATGTTATATTGTTGGTTATACAACCCCATTTTTAAAGTATATGCTTAGCTCAGTTGCTAATTGAGTCTTTTCTACAAACCAGTAGCAGTTCAAACAATTATACTAGTAAACTATAATAGCTATAGTTTAGGGGATCAATGCAAACTATATTCTAGAACAAAGGATCAATACATAATTCATGTACATATACTTTACACTCCAAGTAAACTAGGAAAGAAACGTACCATCAATTCATTTGTTTATCACAAAATATGATAACGCTTTTAGTATATGGTTATATATATATATATATATATATATATATATATATATATATATATATATATATATATATTTATATTTATATATATATATATATATATATATATATATATGTGGGGTACATCAACAAAGTACCGGGTTATATATCCCGTACATCTACAAAGTACCGGGTTATATATGGGGTACATCTATAAAGTACCGGGTAATACAAAATAAAACATATCAATATATAAAACTCACAACAGTATCGACTAAGGCGTTTAGAGTATGAAATTTCATAACTTCTGGTGGTTTTCCTAACAACAAAACTACGCCACTAACTTTCCTAGTAACATGAAGATATAGTTTGAAGGGGCCTATAATGCTAACTTTATGATTCCTCAGTAGATACATTAGGGTTATATATTAATCGGCTCCGACAGGCAGTAGGATGTGTGCTTTCTGCTTCATTTCCTGTTCCTTGTTTGGTTGTGGGCTTAGAACAAATTCACACAGTCTACTATCTATTCGATTTACTTATTTATATATAGCCCGTATGCACCAAGTAATCATAGGGGTAACAGGTATGGGTCACGTCATAACATACAAATACAAGATACCACTTTTTAGTACAAAAACATACTTTTCGGGTGGATCCTTAAGTAGGTGAAACTAGAAACTTTTTATAAAAGGTTTAATACTAATTTCTAAATGGTTAAATCTGTAATTCCTTAGTTTATATATATTAGAGTCATATATAATTAATATTCGGTATGTAGTGGAATGTGTGACTTCCTCCTTATTTTCGGTTCCTTGGTTGGTTGTGGTTGTTGGGTTTTGAGCAAACTAACACTCCTAAGGTGTTCATGCAACCCTAAAAACTTGGATCTATGTTTTACTATGAATATATGCAACTTTTATTTTTCCAAGGTTCATAACCTATGTAGCATGGCATGGGGAACATTAAACATAATGGCTAGAATAATTACATACCTTTCAATTTGTGATTTGATTCCTTGAAGTTTGAGAGCCTAGCACCAATAATGTGGATGTCTTAAATGGAAATCACAAATCACCACAAACTTGGAAAAACCTTATCAGAGTGTATGTTTTCTTATAGAAATCAGCCACCTCTTTGCACACACACAACTAGTGTCATTTCAAGCATCACAAGCTTCTTTATATAGTATGGAGAATTAGGGTTACATCTATGTAAACACTAATACCCATGACTCATCCTTTCCAAGGATCCATGGGTTAAAAGCTCCATGGACTATCAATGGACCCCCATGCATGCCAAGCCCAATCCAAATGAGTATTGGCCCACACTTATATAAATACAAGAGCCCATATTTAATTAGTCACATTTTTTTATCACCAAATTAATTCTAAATTAATTTATGATCAATACTAATTAAATAATATGCTTTCATATTAATATATTACAACGTATAATATATTAACAAATCATAAACATAAAATTCTCATAGATTTAACCATAAATAGTTCAAGTGAAGTGCAACCCAAATTGACCATGCCGGGTCGGGTCAAGTATATACCAAATAAAGTTATGGACTTAGACACCTTATCCAACAGTTTCCCACTTAGATAAGTCTAATAACTATATTTGCCTATATTACTTCAAGAACCAACCGACAATTGTAGCTCTCAAAACTTTGTTGAACTATGAAGCGCCATTTTAGATAAGCGATCCTATAATCCTCTGTTTTAGATAGCAATCGGACAAATAAATGGAATAATGTCTTAGTTATTGCCTATTAGTTTGTTTCTCGATTTCCCAATCTGTTTGACATAGAACTTAATCGAACACATCAACTTGGTTCTGACCAGGCCTGGTACATGGGTAAAAAAAATCACCGAGGGGCCCAAATATCACTTCTAATCCAAGAGGGAACATATAAACTTCGACTCATATGCTTGTTCTACTAATTGTTGAATTATACACAAAGGCATGTTGTATGACATCGATTTACCAATGCATTTACATCAACAAGTCATATCACTAGGTTTGAAGACTTATGTGATATTAACGTCTCACAATCACTCGAGATAAATCCCATGAAGTGATGCCAGTGAGCATGGGTTTATTCCAATACTCAGAACTTATAAGCACTCATCAATGTTGTAGCAACCATTTCTTTGTCTAAAGACCTTTAGTCATCTACAAGCCCAATTCATGACAGTCTTAGTTCATACCTACTTCCGACATATGACCGACTGTGGAAGTTTGAATAAAGTAATTTATTCTTGAAGTCGAAACATGCAAAATTGAAACAATAGTAAATGATTGACAAAAGACAGTAACACCTTACTCATAAATAAACACGCCTTTTTTCATCATTAAATGTCGATTACATTTTACAAGTTTCAGAAATATCTATCTAATCTGTAAAACTAATATCATCCTTCAGCCCGATGCGCCTCGAATGCTGTAAGTGCCTAATCCTCGTCGGTCCCTTCATGAGGGGATCCTTACGATTTTCCTCTGATGATACCCTCTTTTCCACAAGGAGTACTTCTTCTATCTTCTATCTTATGAAGTGATATTTTATGTCAATGTGTCTGGATCTGCCATGATCTCTCGGTTCCTTGGCTAAGGAAACCACACTATTACTGTCACAGAAAATCTCCATAGGCTCTTTAATAGTTGGTACAACTCCAAGGTCTCTGATGAAGTTCTTAAGCAATATCGCCTCCTTTTCCACTTCACTTGCTGCTATGTACTCTGATTCACAAGTCGAATCAACCATCATCTCCTTCTTGGAACTCTTCCAAGTGATTGCCCCTCCATTAAGGATAAAGACCCAGCCCGATTAAGAGCGGAAGTTATTCCTATTAGTCTGGAAACTAGCATCACTATACCCTACTACTCTCAACTCATCAGTCCCACTAAGGGTAAGAATCCAATCCTTAGTCCTTCGTAGGTACTTAAGAATATTCTTTACCACAGTCCAATGAGCCTTGCCAGGGTTCCCCTGATATCTGCTGACCATGTTCAAAGCAAAGGCCACATGAAGGCGAATACAAGTCATAGCATATATGATCGAGCCAACAACATAAGCATATGGCAATCGACTCATCTCAGCTATCTCAGTCTCTGTACTCAGGGTCTGAGTCTTGCTCAGTTTGGCATTGCTTTGGATCTATAATTCTCCTTTATTGGAATTCTGCATGGTGAACCTTTTCAACACCTTATCCAAGTAAGTACTCTGACTAAGTCCAATTAGTCTTTTACTCCTATCTCTTAATATCCTTATCCCTAGGATATAGGAAGCCTCTCCAGGGTTCTTCATAGCAAAACACTTCCCAAGCCAGAACTTGACTTCCTGCAAAGTTGGGATGTCGTTTCCTATGAGCAGTATGGCATCCACATACAACACATAGAAGCTGACTATACTCCTACTAGCTCTGACATAAACACAAGACTCATCTTCACTTCTTGAAAAAACAAACTCTTTGACCTTCTCATCGAAATAAAGATTCCATCCGCGAGGTGCTTGTTTCAATCCGTACATGGATTTCTCAATCTTACACACTCTATTCGGGTTCTCTTGTAGGGACAAAGAACATGGTTTGGCATGCGGAATTAAAGTTTGCACAATTGAACATGGTGATTTGGGTGTTCAAGAGATGTATTGATTGTATATGGTGTTCCAAAAAGGATCTAAATCTAGACTACATAAATAACACACACTTACACACTCAACTTTTACATATCTCAAGCACCTATAAGTGGACAAAACCCACTTATATAGACGTGTTAACATGTCTCTCTCTCACTCTCTATCTCTCATGTGTCAAAAGGAAAACACTCCACATGTAAGTGGGTTTTACAAAAATAAAACATTTACAAAGCCAATCATGAATAACTTTGTACCCCAACATTCTCCCCCTCAAAGTTAGGAATGAATGACCCACTTTAATTCTTCCAAAGTCGAGCAACTACACGGTTCGATCCTCAAAGGTAAAACAAGTCGAAACAACCTTCAATCTTCAATTCTTCCATGATTCTTCAATTTGGGCTCTAGGATGTGAGACCATACAAACCGAGCAGCAACGAATGATTAACTCCAAATAATCACCCAAAATTTACGCATAAAAATACACCCTAAAAATATTCAATAAAACCAAACCCATTTCAAATATATCACTTCCGAACTTCCAATTGCATCATCTTGTAGGTTTCTAAACTTAAAGATCACTTAGGTCTCAAAATCTGCGTAAAATGAAAAATTCAAGCTCGAATTTCCATATAAACTTCTCCCCCTTATTATAATGAAAATTTGATTATAAACCCTTCAAGGAAAGAGAACATGCTCTATTCGGAATTTTTATGTCAAAACTCTCCCTTAACATGTGGCATAAAGTTTGTGCTTCAATCCGGAAAATCCAAAAAATAATCAATTTTTAGCTTCGTTCGCGCATCGCCTTTGACAAAATTTCTCAAAAATTGGTCGAAATTGTCAATTTCAAATTTCTGCACTTACCCATTGCGCCCAAAACAACAAAATATGCAAAAATCTCCCTTTTTCCAAAGCTGGGTAAAAAGCATCAATTTGCACAAACTGCAGGGGCCTGAAATGCACTTTCTTCAATTTTCAGCAAAAAACTATCCTTTTTCGAATTTGGGTGCAACTGCCAAAAATTCGAAGTTTTAGGGACTGTTTTCGAAAATTATGTCATTTGTTCTCAATATATATATATATATATATATATATATATATATATATATATATATATATATATAAGATCAAGTTGTTTTACCATTAATAGGCCTCATTCACGATGACGGTCTATAAGGGGGGTATAAGGTAGTTGTCTATAAAATGGCAACATAATGGGTGTCCACTCTCACCCACCACTTCCTTGATCGGTGGATGGTCGTTAGCTGAACGGGTAGGACAATGACTTAAAAAGTCTCATTAAAATTATAATGATTATTATAAAGTAACTAAATGTTTTTATAAATTCTCAATCTTAGTTACTTTAGGAAAAATGTGAATAAGGTGCTAACCCATGAAATTACACTTTGCACTTTGATTAAGTCGTTAGTGGAGCGTGTGTGGTTAACTGCCATACTAACTTGGACTTAACAAGGTAGGCAAAGGGTGACTTAAGTTTTTCACAGGTTGTTGGAGCGCATGTGCTTAACCGGCACATCGATTGAGTGAAAAACATTAAGGATACCAAGTAATTTGCATGGTTACTTCACACATTGTTTTGTGATCCTCGGCATCCTAGTCACAAAACATGAAGGGCACAGTCGAGATTGAAACATGCCATTGAAAAGTTCAATGAATCTCAAAAGTATCTCAGAGTTTCTAAAAACCAATTAAAACCTAATAATTTATATTTCGGTTTCCATGGTGGAAATTAGTGAATCGTCGATCACCTACCTTTCAAATATGTTATAACTTAGATTACGACATCCCTCTTCTAAGTTATAATATATTGTGATTGGATCCTAGCCTTAATATTGCATTTAGGTGTTTTATTAAGGACTATCTTTATATCTAATCTAAACTTGTTTTCTTCTTTTGAGATATCTTCCAACGATGCTGCTTCTGGCTCTAACCCTACCGGATCCTTCTCTCTCATGAACCTTTATGGGAAAGTCATATTTGATGGATCCAACTTTATGGATTGGATCAGGAACGTCAGGATGGTCACTCGGTATGAAGACAAGCAATATGTCCTCGACAAGGAGCTTAAGGTACCCGAGCTGTCTGCCTCTCTTGAGGAGGTCGCCGAATATGAGGCACATGAAAGAGATGCTACCAAAGTGGCATGCATCATCTTGACCACTATGACAACTGAGCTCTAAAAGTCCTATGAGGACTACTATCCTTTTGAGATGCACCAGGATTTGATTGACCACTACCATCAGAGTTCTTGTGAAGAGCGATATGAAATCATCTCCTCCATGATAACAACCCGAATGAAGGATGGTGAACCCATCATGGGACACATGCATAAAATGCAAAGTTATGTGGACCGTTTGCTGAAGCTGAATGTGACCATCCCCAACAAGTTAGCAATAGATATCATTTTGCGCTGCTTACCATCGTGTTATGATCAATTACGCATGACATACCACATGAACAAGGTGGAAGTTAACCTCAGCAAGCTTCAAGGACTCCTAAAGTCCACTAAAATAGGTCTTAAAGGTAAGTCGGTTGTTACCACTCCTACTCTTACTCCAAACTCTGCCCATGTTCTGGAAATCAGGAAAGGTAGAGGGAAAAAGAGGTAAAAACCCTTCGAAGGGTACCAAGGGTAGTAACGACAACCCGAATATGAAACCCTCATCACTCGTAAAAACCCTTCGAAGGGTACCAATTTCATGTGCTCTCAAAACTTTTCGCCATAACTGACCGACTAATGAAACCCTCATCACTCGTAACGACAACCCGAATATGACCTCAAAACAGTCTCCCTCATATTCTAAACCCCGAAGTACTCATGCGAGGAGTATCCTGCCCTCCGAAACCTTTCTGATGTATACTCAGCAAACCTTCCAGAACTACCACTCATCCAACTGGTTAAGTTCAAGCGTAGAGGCTAACGACGAATACGGTTAATCGATCACTACTAAGTGTATACGCGAGAGTAGTATATAATCAAGATTCTACGGACTGAGAATGTGTGCTTCCGCCCTATCTCCTATTCATTTTTTGGTTGTGGGCTTGGGGAAGAGTCGAACATCCGACCATCTTACTAATCTTAATTATATATGACTTGTATGCACGAGGTGATGATAGACGGACCAGGTATCAATCCTATCATGAACTTTAGGGCAAAGTTGCCCAGGTCTATGAGTTGGTATTATAACATCCAGAGTAGCACAACCCCAGGAGTCCTGCTAAGAAAGCTAATTTCGGGATGAAACTCCCTCTAACGGGGGTATGATGTCACAACCAGAAAATTTTATTATTATAAAAGTCAAATTTGGTCAACCTTATTCCATCCATTATCTTAAAATATACGGATTATTGGATTATAAGTATTAAAGCCTTGTAACTAAGTGAGTTTTAATTTGGAGATAGAAGCCTTAGGAATCGAGAACCCTCGCAGTTATGAGCCTCCGAAGCCGTGAACACCGAGTCGTGAATACCCAGCCGTGAATTATGAGCCATGAACATCCGAGCCGTGAACTAGACCCTATATATATAAGTTTATTTCATTTTTATTTCATTATTCCTCTTCTGGTCGTGATCTCATCCCTTCTCTCTAAAGTATAAGATTCAAGAACACCCTTTTCATTGCTTAAGCACCCCTTTTCTTTTACATCTCTTTGGTACGCCACGAAAGACCTACAAACACTTGATAACCATGAAAATATTCAATTGTTCTTCCTTACATTGGGTCGTGAACACCCAGATTGGCCCGTGAACTCAAGAACACCAAGTGTTCTTGGGCTGTGAACCATTAAACCTGGCAGTGCACTCCATTTCATCTCTCTAACTTGCTTCTAACACTCTTTTGGTGAGCTATTCGTATATCCTATTTTGTTTGCTAATCACCTTTTTAGTTATATTCACTAACTATATACATATATGTGTGAAAATATGCTAATTAGTTTCCGTTTGTACTCGGGACTTCACTAGTGAATCAAAAACCTTTACTTCAGTCTTCAATTGGATCACTCACTTAAGGTAAGTTCATACCCCTATAATGTACCTTTTAAATGATTTTTATGCTTTTAAGGGGGGAATACAAGTTGAACACAATAAAATTTTGTTAATATTTACCTGTGATAACCATCACACAAAAGGAATTCTTAGTCTTTTATAAGTTATTAATTCAACTCAAAAACTCTGTTAAAAGATGTTATATTGTTGGTTATACAACCCCATTTTTAAAGTATATGCTTAGCTCAGTTGCTAATTGAGTCTTTTCTACAAACCAGTAGCAGTTCAAACAAATATACTAGTAAACTATAATAGCTATAGTTTAGGGGATCAATGCAAACTATATTCTAGAACAAAGGATCAATACATAATTCATGTACATATACTTTACACTCCAAGTAAACTAGGAAAGAAACGTACCATCAATTCATTTGTTTATCACAAAATATGATAACGCTTTTAGTATATGGTTATATATATATATATATATATATATATATATATATATATATATATATATATATATATATATATATATTATATATATATATATGTGGGGTACATCAACAAAGTACCGGGTTATATATCGCGTACATCTACAAAGTACCGGGTTATATATGGGGTACATCTATAAAGTACCGGGTAATACAAAATAAAACATATCAATATATAAAACTCACAACAGTATCGACTAAGGCGTTTAGAGTATGAAATTTCATAACTTCTGGTGGTTTTCCTAACAACAAAACTACGCCACTAACTTTCCTAGTAACATGAAGATATAGTTTGAAGGGGCCTATAATGCTAACTTTATGATTCCTCAGCAGATACATTAGGGTTATATATTAATCGGCTCCGACAGGCAGTAGGATGTGTGCTTTCTGCTTCATTTCCTGTTTCTTGTTTGGTTGTGGGCTTAGAACAAATTCACACAGTCTACTATCTATTCGATTTACTTATTTATATATAGCCCATATGCACCAAGTAATCATAGGGGTAACAGGTATGGGTCAGGTCATAACATACAAATACAAGATACCACTTTTTAGTACAAAAACATACTTTTCGGGTGGATCCTTAAGTAGGTGAAACTAGAAACTTTTTATAAAAGGTTTAATACTAATTTCTAAATGGTTAAATCTGTAATTCCTTAGTTTATATATATCAGAGTCATATATAATTAATATTCGGTATGTAGTGGAATGTGTGACTTCCTCCTTATTTTCGGTTCCTTGGTTGGTTGTGGTTGTTGGGTTTTGAGCAAACTAACACTCCTAAGGTGTTCATGCAACCCTAAAAACTTGGATCTATGTTTTACTATGAATATATGCAACTTTTATTTTTCCAAGGTTCATAACCTATGTAGCATGGCATGGGGAACATTAAACATAATGGCTAGAATAATTACATACCTTTCAATTTGTGATTTGATTCCTTGAAGTTTGAGAGCCTAGCACCAATAATGTGGATGTCTTAAATGGAAATCACAAATCACCACAAACTTGGAAAAACCTTATCAGAGTGTATGTTTTCTTATAGAAATCAGCCACCTCTTTGCACACACACAACTAGTGTCATTTCAAGCATCACAAGCTTCTTTATATAGTATGGAGAATTAGGGTTACATCTATGTAAACACTAATACCCATGACTCATCCTTTCCAAGGATCCATGGGTTAAAAGCTCCATGGACTATCAATGGACTCCCATGCATGCCAAGCCCAATCCAAATGAGTATTGGCCCACACTTATATAAATACAAGAGCCCATATTTAATTAGTCACATTTTTTTATCACCAAATTAATTCTAAATTAATTTATGATCAATACTAATTAAATAATATGCTTTCATATTAATATATTACAACGTATAATATATTAACAAATCATAAACATAAAATTCTCATAGATTTAACCATAAATAGTTCAAGTGAAGTGCAACCCAAATGGACCATGCCGGGTCGGGTCAAGTATATACCAAATAAAGTTATGGACTTAGACACCTTATCCAACAGTTTCCCACTTAGATAAGTCTAATAACTATATTTGCCTATATTACTTCAAGAACCAACCGACAATTGTAGCTCTCAAAACTTTGTTGAACTATGAAGCGCCATTTTAGATAAGCGATCCTATAATCCTCTGTTTTAGATAGCAATCGGACAAATAAATGGAATAATGTCTTAGTTATTGCCTATTAGTTAATCGAACACATCAACTTGGTTCTGACCAGGCCTGGTACATGGGTAAAAAAAATCACCGAGGGGCCCAAATATCACTTCTAATCCAAGAGGGAACATATAAACTTCGACTCATATGCTTGTTCTACTAATTGTTGAATTATACACAAAGGCATGTTTTATGACATCGATTTACCAATGCATTTACATCAACAAGTCATATCACTAGGTTTGAAGACTTATGTGATATTAACGTCTCACAATCACTCGAGATAAATCCCATGAAGTGATGCCAGTGAGCATGGGTTTATTCCAATACTCAGAACTTATAAGCACTCATCAATGTTATAGCAACCATTTCTTTGTCTAAAGACCTTTAGTCATCTACAAGCCCAATTCATGACAGTCTTAGTTCATACCTACTTCCGACATATGACCGACTGTGGAAGTTTGAATAAAGTAATTTATTCTAGAAGTCGAAACATGCAAAATTGAAACAATAGTAAATGATTGACAAAAGACAGTAACACCTTACTCATAAATAAACATGCCTTTTTTCATCATTAAATGTCGATTACATTTTACAAGTTTCAGAAATATCTATCTAATCTGTAAAACTAATATCATCCTTCAGCCCGATGCGCCTCGAATGCTGTAAGTGCCTAATCCTCGTCGGTCCCTTCATGAGGGGATCTGTACGATTTTCCTCTGATGATACCCTCTTTTCCACAAGGAGTACTTCTTCTATCTTCTATCTTATGAAGTGATATTTTATGTCAATGTGTCTGGATCTGCCATGATCTCTCGGTTCCTTGGCTAAGGAAACCACACTATTACTGTCACAGAAAATCTCCATAGGCTCTTTAATAGTTGGTACAACTCCAAGGTCTCTGATGAAGTTCTTAAGCAATATCACCTCCTTTTCCACTTCACTTGCTGCTATGTACTCTGGTTCACAAGTCGAATCAACCATCATCTACTTCTTGGAACTCTTCCAAGTGATTGCCCCTCCATTAAGGATAAAGACCCAGCCCGATTAAGAGCGGAAGTTATTCCTATTAGTCTGGAAACTAGCATCACTATACCCTACTACTCTCAACTCATCAGTCCCACTAAGGGTAAGAATCCAATCCTTAGTCCTTCGTAGGTACTTAAGAATATTCTTTACCACAGTCCAATGAGCCTTGCCAGGGTTCCCCTGATATCTGCTGACCATGTTCAAAGCAAAGGCCACATCAAGGCGAATACAAGTCATAGCATATATGATCGAGCCAACAACATAAGCATATGGCAATCGACTCATCTCAGCTATCTCAGTCTCTGTACTCAGGGTCTGAGTCTTGCTCAGTTTGGCATTGCTTTGGATCTATAATTCTCCTTTATTGGAATTCTGCATGGTGAACCTTTTCAACACCTTATCCAAGTAAGTACTCTGACTAAGTCCAATTAGTCTTTTACTCCTATCTCTTAATATCCTTATCCCTAGGATATAGGAAGCCTCTCCAGGGTTCTTCATAGCAAAACACTTCCCAAGCCAGAACTTGACTTCCTGCAAAGTTGGGATGTCGTTTCCTATGAGCAGTATGGCATCCACATACAACACATAGAAGCTGACTATACTCCTACTAGCTCTGACATAAACACAAGACTCATCTTCACTTCTTGAAAAAACAAACTCTTTGACCTTCTCATCGAAATAAAGATTCCATCCGCGAGGTGCTTGTTTCAATCCGTACATGGATTTCTCAATCTTACACACTCTATTCGGGTTCTCTTGTAGGGACAAAGAACATGGTTTGGCATGCGGAATTAAAGTTTGCACAATTGAACATGGTGATTTGGGTGTTCAAAAGATGTATTGATTGTATATGGTGTTCCAAAAAGGATCTAAATCTAGACTACATAAATAACACACACTTACACACTCAACTTTTACATATCTCAAGCACCTATAAGTGGACAAAACCCACTTATATAGACGTGTTAACATGTCTCTCTCTCACTCTCTATCTCTCATGTGTCACATGTAAGTGGGTTTTACAAAAATAAAACATTTACAAAGCCAATCATGAATAACTTTGTACCCCAACATTCTCCCCCTCAAAGTTAGGAATGAATGACCCACTTTAATTCTTCCAAAGTCGAGCAACTACGCGGTTCGATCCTCAAAGGTAACACAAGTCGAAACAACCTTCAATCTTCAATTCTTCCATGATTCTTCAATTTGGGCTCTAGGATGTGAGACCATACAAACCGAGCAGCAACGAATGATTAACTCCAAATAATCACCCAAAATTTACGCATAAAAATACACCCTAAAAATATTCAATAAAACCAAACCCATTTCAAATATATCACTTCCGAACTTCCAATTGCATCATCTTGTAGGTTTCTAAACTTAAAGATCACTTAGGTCTCAAAATCTGCGTAAAATGAAAAATTCAAGCTCGAATTTCCATATAAACTTCTCCCCCTTATTATAATGAAAATTTGATTATAAACCCTTCAAGGAAAGAGAACATGCTCTATTCGGAATTTTTATGTCAAAACTCTCCCTTAACATGTGGCATAAAGTTTGTGCTTCAATCCGGAAAATCCAAAAAATAATCAATTTTTAGCTTCGTTCGCGCATCGCCTTTGACAAAATTTCTCAAAAATTGGTCGAAATTGTCAATTTCAAATTTCTGCACTTACCCATTGCGCCCAAAACAACAAAATATGCAAAAATCTCCCTTTTTCCAAAGCTGGGTAAAAAGCATCAATTTGCACAAACTGTAGGGGCCTGAAATGCACTTTCTTCAATTTTCAGCAAAAAACTATCCTTTTTCGAATTTGGGTGCAACTGCCAAAAATTCGAAGTTTTAGGGACTGTTTTCGAAAATTATGTCATTTGTTCTCAATATATATATATATATATATATATATATATATATATATATATATATATATATATATATATATATATATATATATATATATATATATATATATAAGATCAAGTTGTTTTACCATTAATAGGCCTCATTCACGATGACGGTCTATAAGGGGGGTATAAGGTTGTTGTCTATAAAATGGCAACATAATGGGTGTCCACTCTCACCCACCACTTCCTTGATCGGTGGATGGTCGTTAGCTGAACGGGTAGGACAATGACTTAAAAAGTCTCATTAAAATTATAATGATTATTATAAAGTAACTAAATGTTTTTATAAATTCTCAATCTTAGTTACTTTAGGAAAAATGTGAATAAGGTGCTAACCCATGAAATTACACTTTGCACTTTGATTAAGTCGTTAGTGGAGCGTGTGTGGTTAACTGCCATACTAACTTGGACTTAACAAGGTAGGCAAAGGGTGACTTAAGTTTTTCACAGGTTGTTGGAGCGCATGTGCTTAACCGGCACATCGATTGAGTGAAAAACATTAAGGATACCAAGTAATTTGCATGGTTACTTCACACATTGTTTTGTGATCCTCGGCATCCTAGTCACAAAACATGAAGGGCACAGTCGAGATTGAAACATGCCATTGAAAAGTTCAATGAATCTCAAAAGTATCTCAGAGTTTCTAAAAACCAATTAAAACCTAATAATTTATATTTCGGTTTCCATGGTGGAAATTAGTGAATCGTCGATCACCTACCTTTCAAATATGTTATAACTTAGATTACGACATCCCTCTTCTAAGTTATAATATATTGTGATTGGATCCTAGCCTTAATATTGCATTTAGGTGTTTTATTAAGGACTATCTTTATATCTAATCTAAACTTGTTTTCTTCTTTTGAGATATCTTCCAACGATGCTGCTTCTGGCTCTAACCCTACCGGATCCTTCTCTCTCATGAACCTTTATGGGAAAGTCATATTTGATGGATCCAACTTTATGGATTGGATCAGGAACGTCAGGATGGTCACTCGGTATGAAGACAAGCAATATGTCCTCGACAAGGAGCTTAAGGTACCCGAGCTGTCTGCCTCTCTTGAGGAGGTCGCCGAATATGAGGCACATGAAAGAGATGCTACCAAAGTGGCATGCATCATCTTGACCACTATGACAACTGAGCTCTAAAAGTCCTATGAGGACTACTATCCTTTTGAGATGCACCAGGATTTGATTGACCACTACCATCAGAGTTCTTGTGAAGAGCGATATGAAATCATCTCCTCCATGATAACAACCCGAATGAAGGATGGTGAACCCATCATGGGACACATGCATAAAATGCAAAGTTATGTGGACCGTTTGCTGAAGCTGAATGTGACCATCCTCAACAAGTTAGCAATAGATATCATTTTGCGCTGCTTACCATCGTGTTATGATCAATTACGCATGACATACCACATGAACAAGGTGGAAGTTAACCTCAGCAAGCTTCAAGGACTCCTAAAGTCCACTAAAATAGGTCTTAAAGGTAAGTCGGTTGTTACCACTCCTACTCTTACTCCAAACTCTGCCCATGTTCTGGAAATCAGGAAAGGTAGAGGGAAAATGAGGTAAAAACCCTTCGAAGGGTACCAAGGGTAGTAACGACAACCCGAATATGAAACCCTCATCACTCGTAAAAACCCTTCGAAGGGTACCAATTTCATGTGCTCTCAAAACTTTTCGCCATAACTGACCGACTAATGAAACCCTCATCACTCGTAACGACAACCCGAATATGACCTCAAAACAGTCTCCCTCATATTCTAAACCCCGAAGTACTCATGCGAGGAGTATCCTGCCCTCCGAAACCTTTCTGATGTATACTCAGCAAACCTTCCAGAACTACCACTCATCCAACTGGTTAAGTTCAAGCGTAGAGGCTAACGACGAATACGGTTAATCGATCACTACTAAGTGTATACGCGAGAGTAGTATATAATCAAGATTCTACGGACTGAGAATGTGTGCTTCCGCCCTATCTCCTATTCCTTTTTTGGTTGTGGGCTTGGGGAAGAGTCGAACATCCGACCATCTTACTAATCTTAATTATATATGACTTGTATGCACGAGGTGATGATAGACGGACCAGGTATCAATCCTATCATGAACTTTAGGGCAAAGTTGCCCAGGTCTATGAGTTGGTATTATACCATCCAGAGTAGCACAACCCCAGGAGTCCTGCTAAGAAAGCTAATTTCGGGATGAAACTCCCTCTAACGGGGGTATGATGTCACAACCAGAAAATTTTATTATTATAAAAGTCAAATTTGGTCAACCTTATTCCATCCATTATCTTAAAATATATGGATTATTGGATTATAAGTATTAAAGCCTTGTAACTAAGTGAGTTTTAATTTGGAGATAAAAGCCTTAGGAATCGAGAACCCTCGCAGTTATGAGCCTCCGAAGCCGTGAACACCGAGTCGTGAATACCCAGCCGTGAATTACGAGCCATGAACATCCGAGCCGTGAACTAGACCCTATATATATAAGTTTATTTCATTTTTATTTCATTATTCCTCTTCTGGTCGTGATCTCATCCCTTCTCTCTAAAGTATAAGATTCAAGAACACCCTTTTCATCGCTTAATCACCCCTTTTCTTTTACATCTCTTTGGTACGCCACGAAAGACCTACAAACACTTGAAAACCATGAAAATATTCAATTGTTCTTCCTTACATTGGGCCGTGAACACCCAGATTGGCCCGTGAACTCAAGAACACCAAGTGTTCTTGGGCTGTGAACCATTAAATCTGGCAGTGCACTCCATTTCATCTCTCTAACTTGCTTCTAACACTCTTTTGGTGAGCTATTCGTATATCCTATTTTGTTTGCTAATCACCTTTTTATTTATATTCACTAACTATATACATATATGTGTGAAAATATGCTAATTAGTTTCCGTTTGTACTCGGGACTTCACTAGTGAATCAAAAACCTTTACTTCAGTCTTCAATTGGATCACTCACTTAAGGTAACTTCATACCCCTATAATGTACCTTTTAAATGATTTTTATGCTTTTAAGGGGGGAATACAAGTTGAACACAATAAAATTTTGTTAATATTTACCTGTGATAACCATCACACAAAAGGAATTCTTAGTCTTTTATAAGTTATTAATTCAACTCAAAAACTCTGTTAAAAGATGTTATATTGTTGGTTATACAACCCCATTTTTAAAGTATATGCTTAGCTCAGTTGCTAATTGAGTCTTTTCTACAAACCAGTAGCAGTTCAAACAAATATACTAGTAAACTATAATAGCTATAGTTTAGGGGATCAATGCAAACTATATTCTAGAACAAAGGATCAATACATAATTCATGTACATATACTTTACACTCCAAGTAAACTAGGAAAGAAACGTACCATCAATTCATTTGTTTATCACAAAATATGATAACGCTTTTAGTATATGGTTATATATATATATATATATATATATATATATATATATATATATATATATATATATATATATATATATATTTATATATATATGTGGGGTACATCAACAAAGTACCGGGTTATATATCGCGTACATCTACAAAGTACCGGGTTATATATGGGGTACATCTATAAAGTACCGGGTAATACAAAATAAAACATATCAATATATAAAACTCACAACAGTATCGACTAAGGCGTTTAGAGTATGAAATTTCATAACTTCTGGTGGTTTTCCTAACAACAAAACTACGCCACTAACTTTCCTAGTAACATGAAGATATAGTTTGAAGGGGCCTATAATGCTAACTTTATGATTCCTCAGCAGATACATTAGGGTTATATATTAATCGGCTCCGACAGGCAGTAGGATGTGTGTTTTCTGCTTCATTTCCTGTTCCTTGTTTGGTTGTGGGCTTAGAACAAATTCACACAGTCTACTATCTATTCGATTTACTTATTTATATATAGCCCGTATGCACCAAGTAATCATAGGGGTAACAGGTATGGGTCAGGTCATAACATACAAATACAAGATACCACTTTTTAGTACAAAAACATACTTTTCGGGTGGATCCTTAAGTAGGTGAAACTAGAAACTTTTTATAAAAGGTTTAATACTAATTTCTAAATGGTTAAATCTGTAATTCCTTAGTTTATATATATCAAAGTCATATATAATTAATATTCGGTATGTAGTGGAATGTGTGACTTCCTCCTTATTTTCGGTTCCTTGGTTGGTTGTGGTTGTTGGGTTTTGAGCAAACTAACACTCCTAAGGTGTTCATGCAACCCTAAAAACTTGGATCTATGTTTTACTATGAATATATGCAACTTTTATTTTTCCAAGGTTCATAACCTATGTAGCATGGCATGGGGAACATTAAACATAATGGCTAGAATAATTACATACCTTTCAATTTGTGATTTGATTCCTTGAAGTTTGAGAGCCTAGCACCAATAATGTGGATGTCTTAAATGGAAATCACAAATCACCACAAACTTGGAAAAACCTTATCAGAGTGTATGTTTTCTTATAGAAATCAGCCACCTCTTTGCACACACACAACTAGTGTCATTTCAAGCATCACAAGCTTCTTTATATAGTATGGAGAATTAGGGTTACATCTATGTAAACACTAATACCCATGACTCATCCTTTCCAAGGATCCATGGGTTAAAAGCTCCATGGACTATCAATGGACTCCCATGCATGCCAAGCCCAATCCAAATGAGTATTGGCCCACACTTATATAAATACAAGAGCCCATATTTAATTAGTCACATTTTTTTATCACCAAATTAATTCTAAATTAATTTATGATCAATACTAATTAAATAATATGCTTTCATATTAATATATTACAACGTATAATATATTAACAAATCATAAACATAAAATTCTCATAGATTTAACCATAAATAGTTCAAGTGAAGTGCAACCCAAATGGACCATGCCGGGTCGGGTCAAGTATATACCAAATAAAGTTATGGACTTAGACACCTTATCCAACAGTTTCCCACTTAGATAAGTCTAATAACTATATTTGCCTATATTACTTCAAGAACCAACCGACAATTGTAGCTCTCAAAACTTTGTTGAACTATGAAGCGCCATTTTAGATAAGCGATCCTATAATCCTCTGTTTTAGATAGCAATCGGACAAATAAATGGAATAATGTCTTAGTTATTGCCTATTAGTTAATCGAACACATCAACTTGGTTCTGACCAGGCCTGGTACATGGGTAAAAAAAATCACCGAGGGGCCCAAATATCACTTCTAATCCAAGAGGGAACATATAAACTTCGACTCATATGCTTGTTCTACTAATTGTTGAATTATACACAAAGGCATGTTTTATGACATCGATTTACCAATGCATTTACATCAACAAGTCATATCACTAGGTTTGAAGACTTATGTGATATTAACGTCTCACAATCACTCGAGATAAATCCCATGAAGTGATGCCAGTGAGCATGGGTTTATTCCAATACTCAGAACTTATAAGCACTCATCAATGTTGTAGCAACCATTTCTTTGTCTAAAGACCTTTAGTCATCTACAAGCCCAATTCATGACAGTCTTAGTTCATACCTACTTCCGACATATGACCGACTGTGGAAGTTTGAATAAAGTAATTTATTCTAGAAGTCGAAACATGCAAAATTGAAACAATAGTAAATGATTGACAAAAGACAGTAACACCTTACTCATAAATAAACACGCCTTTTTTCATCATTAAATGTCGATTACATTTTACAAGTTTCAGAAATATCTATCTAATCTGTAAAACTAATATCATCCTTCAGCCCGATGCGCCTCGAATGCTGTAAGTGCCTAATCCTCATCGGTCCCTTCATGAGGGGATCTGTACGATTTTCCTCTGATGATACCCTCTTTTCCACAAGGAGTACTTCTTCTATCTTCTATCTTATGAAGTGATATTTTATGTCAATGTGTCTGGATCTGCCATGATCTCTCGGTTCCTTGGCTAAGGAAACCACACTATTACTATCACAGAAAATCTCCATAGGCTCTTTAATAGTTGGTACAACTCCAAGGTCTCTGATGAAGTTCTTAAGCAATATCGCCTCCTTTTCCACTTCACTTGCTGCTATGTACTCTGATTCACAAGTCGAATCAACCATCATCTCCTTCTTGGAACTCTTCCAAGTGATTGCCCCTCCATTAAGGATAAAGACCCAGCCCGATTAAGAGCGGAAGTTATTCCTATTAGTCTGGAAACTAGCATCACTATACCCTACTACTCTCAACTCATCAGTCCCACTAAGGGTAAGAATCTAATCCTTAGTCCTTCGTAGGTACTTAAGAATATTCTTTACCACAGTCCAATGAGCCTTGCCAGGGTTCCCCTGATATCTGCTGACCATGTTCAAAGCAAAGGCCACATCAAGGCGAATACAAGTCATAGCATATATGATCGAGCCAACAACATAAGCATATGGCAATCGACTCATCTCAGCTATCTCAGTCTCTGTACTCAGGGTCTGAGTCTTGCTCAGTTTGGCATTGCTTTGGATCTATAATTCTCCTTTATTGGAATTCTGCATGGTGAACCTTTTCAACAACTTATCCAAGTAAGTACTCTGACTAAGTCCAATTAGTCTTTTACTCCTATCTCTTAATATCCTTATCCCTAGGATATAGGAAGCCTCTCCAGGGTTCTTCATAGCAAAACACTTCCCAAGCCAGAACTTGACTTCCTGCAAAGTTGGGATGTCGTTTCCTATGAGCAGTATGGCATCCACATACAACACATAGAAGCTGACTATACTCCTACTAGCTCTGACATAAACACAAGACTCATCTTCACTTCTTGAAAAAACAAACTCTTTGACCTTCTCATCGAAATAAAGATTCCATCCGCGAGGTGCTTGTTTCAATCCGTACATGGATTTCTCAATCTTACACACTCTATTCGGGTTCTCTTGTAGGGACAAAGAACATGGTTTGGCATGCGGAAATAAAGTTTGCACAATTGAACATGGTGATTTGGGTGTTCAAGAGATGTATTGATTGTATATGGTGTTCCAAAAAGGATCTAAATCTAGACTACATAAATAACACACACTTACACACTCAACTTTTACATATCTCAAGCACCTATAAGTAGACAAAACCCACTTATATAGACGTGTTAACATGTCTCTCTCTCACTCTCTATCTCTCATGTGTCAAAAGGAAAACACTCCACATGTAAGTGGGTTTTACAAAAATAAAACATTTACAAAGCCAATCATGAATAACTTTGTACCCCAACATTCTCCCCCTCAAAGTTAGGAATGAATGACCCACTTTAATTCTTCCAAAGTCGAGCAACTACGCGGTTCGATCCTCAAAGGTAACACAAGTCGAAACAACCTTCAATCTTCAATTCTTCCATGATTCTTCAATTTGGGCTCTAGGATGTGAGACCATACAAACCGAGCAGCAACGAATGATTAACTCCAAATAATCACCCAAAATTTACGCATAAAAATACACCCTAAAAATATTCAATAAAACCAAACCCATTTCAAATATATCACTTCCGAACTTCCAATTGCATCATCTTGTAGGTTTCTAAACTTAAAGATCACTTAGGTCTCAAAATCTGCGTAAAATGAAAAATTCAAGCTCGAATTTCCATATAAACTTCTCCCCCTTATTATAATGAAAATTTGATTATAAACCCTTCAAGGAAAGAGAACATGCTCTATTCGGAATTTTTATGTCAAAACTCTCCCTTAACATGTGGCATAAAGTTTGTGCTTCAATCCGGAAAATCCAAAAAATAATCAATTTTTAGCTTCGTTCGCGCATCGCCTTTGACAAAATTTCTCAAAAATTGGTCGAAATTGTCAATTTCAAATTTCTGCACTTACCCATTGCGCCCAAAACAACAAAATATGCAAAAATCTCCCTTTTTCCAAAGCTGGGTAAAAAGCATCAATTTGCACAAACTACAGGGGCCTGAAATGCACTTTCTTCAATTTTCAGCAAAAAACTATCCTTTTTCGAATTTGGGTGCAACTGCCAAAAATTCAAAGTTTTAGGGACTGTTTTCGAAAATTATGTCATTTGTTCTCAATATATATATATATATATATATATATATATATATATATATATATATATATATATATATATATATAAGATCAAGTTGTTTTACCATTAATAGGCCTCATTCACAATGACGGTCTATAAGGGGGGTATAAGGTTGTTGTCTATAAAATGGCAACATAATGGGTGTCCACTCTCACCCACCACTTCCTTGATCGGTGGATGGTCGTTAGCTGAACGGGTAGGACAATGACTTAAAAAGTCTCATTAAAATTATAATGATTATTATAAAGTAACTAAATGTTTTTATAAATTCTCAATCTTAGTTACTTTAGGAAAAATGTGAATAAGGTGCTAACCCATGAAATTACACTTTGCACTTTGATTAAGTCGTTAGTGGAGCGTGTGTGGTTAACTGCCATACTAACTTGGACTTAACAAGGTAGGCAAAGGGTGACTTAAGTTTTTCACAGGTTGTTGGAGCGCATGTGCTTAACCGGCACATCGATTGAGTGAAAAACATTAAGGATACCAAGTAATTTGCATGGTTACTTCACACATTGTTTTGTGATCCTCGGCATCCTAGTCACAAAACATGAAGGGCACAGTCGAGATTGAAACATGCCATTGAAAAGTTCAATGAATCTCAAAAGTATCTCAGAGTTTCTAAAAACCAATTAAAACCTAATAATTTATATTTCGGTTTCCATGGTGGAAATTAGTGAATCGTCGATCACCTACCTTTCAAATATGTTATAACTTAGATTACGACATCCCTCTTCTAAGTTATAATATATTGTGATTGGATCCTAGCCTTAATATTGCATTTAGGTGTTTTATTAAGGACTATCTTTATATCTAATCTAAACTTGTTTTCTTCTTTTGAGATATCTTCCAACGATGCTGCTTCTGGCTCTAACCCTACCGGATCCTTCTCTCTCATGAACCTTTATGGGAAAGTCATATTTGATGGATCCAACTTTATGGATTGGATCAGGAACGTCAGGATGGTCACTCGGTATGAAGACAAGCAATATGTCCTCGACAAGGAGCTTAAGGTACCCGAGCTGTCTGCCTCTCTTGAGGAGGTCGCCGAATATGAGGCACATGAAAGAGATGCTACCAAAGTGGCATGCATCATCTTGACCACTATGACAACTGAGCTCTAAAAGTCCTATGAGGACTACTATCCTTTTGAGATGCACCAGGATTTGATTGACCACTACCATCAGAGTTCTTGTGAAGAGCGATATGAAATCATCTCCTCCATGATAACAACCCGAATGAAGGATGGTGAACCCATCATGGGACACATGCATAAAATGCAAAGTTATGTGGACCGTTTGCTGAAGCTGAATGTGACCATCCCCAACAAGTTAGCAATAGATATCATTTTGCGCTGCTTACCATCGTGTTATGATCAATTACGCATGACATACCACATGAACAAGGTGGAAGTTAACCTCAGCAAGCTTCAAGGACTCCTAAAGTCCACTAAAATAGGTCTTAAAGGTAAGTCAGTTGTTACCACTCCTACTCTTACTCCAAACTCTGCCCATGTTCTGGAAATCAGGAAAGGTAGAGGGAAAAAGAGGTAAAAACCCTTCGAAGGGTACCAAGGGTAGTACCCTTGATGGCTCCTCTTCAAGTGGAACCAATAAAGGTTTTGTCACTCCTTCTTCTAAGCCAAAAGCGGTTGAATGCTTCTATCATGAAAAGTCGCATTGGAAGCAGAACTGCCCAAAGTACCAGTAAGACATAAAGGATGGGAAAGTATAACCCACCCATGCAGGTATTTACACAATATTGTCTAATAACTCACCCTATTCTAACTCTTGGGTGTTTGATACAGGATGTGGAATTCACATATGTTCTGATTTGCAAGGACTAAGAAGAAGTGAGAATGTGGAGCATGGAAAGATAAACTTGATCATGGGGAATATGAAAGCTTCACCTGTCACCAACATTGGAGTTTATTCTTTGTTGCTAAGTAGTGGCTTTACATTATATTTGAATAAATGTTGTTACTCGCCTGAAGTGGCAAGAAATATTATTTCCTTTCATGCTTTGTACAAATAAGGGTTTACCTTTTCTTTTGATAATGAAGTTAGTGGAATAAATGATCTCTTTAATAATGTTCTTTATTTTAAAGCATTACCCTATGATGGTGTGTATGAAGTTGTGTATGTTGTAGATAACCTAGGAAATAATGTGTTGTGTATTGATTCTCTTAATAATAATAACCTGGATGTTGTCTTGGACATGTAAGCAAGAAACGCATAGGCCAACTCTAAAAGGATGGAGTATTGGAGTCATTTGATCTAAAGTCAGATGATAGTTGTGAATCATGCTTACTTGGAAATATGACAAAGTCACCCTTTACTAGTTCTTGTGCAACGGGTGAAGGTTTGTTTGATCTAGTGCACACAGATGTGTGTGGACCCTTCAAAATTGTCACAAGGGATGCTAATCGTTGTTATGTGACTTTTACAGATGATTATAGTAGATATTACTTAATCAAGCATAAGTCAGAGACTTTTGAAAGGTTTAAAGAGTTTAAACAAGAAGTCGAGAATCAGTTGGGCATGAACATTAAGATGCTTCGATTCGATCATGGTGGTGAGTATCTTAGTACAGAGTTCCTCGATTATCTAAAGGAATGTGGGATTGTCTCACATTTGACACCTCCTAGGACACCACAGTTGAATGGTGTGGCTGAGAGGCATAATCGAACCTTGTTAGATATGGTTCTTTCCATGATGAGTCGAGCTTCGCTACCAATCTCATTTTTGGGGTATGCCATAGAGACTTCCGCACATATCCTTAATCTAGTCACTACAAAGAAAGTTGCCAAAACTCCTCATGAGATGTGGACTGGAAAAGTTCCTAATCTAGACCACATCAAGATTTGGGGTTGCGAGTCTTTCATGATGCATGAGACTCACGATAAGCTCGAACCACGAAGTGAGAGGTGTATTTTCATCGGCTACTCACAGAAATCCTTTGGTTCCCTCTTCTACAGACCTAGTGAGAATGTGGTCTTTGTAGCAAGGATGGATATCTTTCAAGAGAGAGAGTTCATAAGCCAAGGAAATAGTAGGAGGCAAATTGACCTCAAAGAAATTCAAGAGTCAGGTGGTGAAGGAACTTCAAACCCTAGCAATCAACCCAAGGAGGAAACTCCTGTTGATCCAATTGACGAGTATGTACCTCTGAGGTGTTTCACGAGAGTTAGGAATGAACCTGAGCAATACTATGGTTTCCATATTACTGCGGAAGCTGAGACACTTATCAGTGATGAGACACTGGTAAGTCTGGATGAACCTAACAACTATGCAGAATCCATGGCAGCCCCTGAGTCTGCTAAATGGAAAGAGGCAATGGACTGCGAGATATAGTCCATTTATGACAATCAAGTTTGGAACTTGGTTGACAATGTACAATGTCATAAGATAGTTGGGTGCAAATGGATCTTCAAGAAGAAGACTGACATGGATGGTAATGTACACACGTATAAGACGCGACTGGTTGCAAAGGGCTTTTCTCAAACTCGTGGAGTTGTTATGATGAGACCTTTTCACCAGTAGCAAAGATTAAGTCCATTAGGGTCCTATTCACCATCGCTTCATTTCATGATTATGAAATATGGCAAATGGATGTCAAAACTGCTTTCCTTAATGGAAAGTTGGCTGAGGATGTTTACATGAGTCAGCCAGAGGGTTTTGTTAGTACATAATATCCTAATAGAGTGTGTAAGCTTGAGAAATCCATCTATGGATTGAAACAAGCACCTCATAGATGGAATCTTGTGTATATGTCAAGGCTAGTGGGAGTATAGTTAGCGTTTTGGTACTATATGCAGATGACATACTACATAAAGGAAATGACATCCCAACCTTGAAGGAAGTGAAGTCCTGGCATGGGAAGTGTTTTGCTATGAAAGACCTAAGAGAAGCTGCCTATATTTTAGGGATAAGGATTCTGAGAGACAGGAGTAAAAGACTAACTGGACTTAGTCTGAGTACCTACTTGGGTAAGGCACTGAAGAGGTTCAACATGCAAGATTCTAAGAAAGGAGAGTTACCCATCCAAAGTAACGCCGGATTAAGTAAGACTCAAATCCTGAGTACCGAGGCTGAAAATAGCAGAAATGAGTCGAGTACCTTATGCTTCCACTGTAGGCTCGATCATGTAAGCTATGACGTGTACTCATCCTGATGTAGCCTTTGATTTGATCATTGTCAGTAGATATCAAGGGAACCCTGGCAAGTCTCACTGGACTGCCGTAAAGAACATCCTCAAGTACCTGTGGAGGACTAAGGATTGGTTCCTTACCCTCGGTGGGAGTAATGAGTTGATGGTTATAAGGTATAGTGATGCTACCTTCCATACAGATGGAGATAATTTCCGCTCAGAGACAGGTTGGGTCTTTACCTTAAATGGAGGAGCAATTACTTGGAAAACTTCCAAGTAGGAGACAGTCGTTGATTCAACTTGCGAATCAGAGTATATATTAGCAAGTTGGGCTAAAAAGGATGCAATATTGCTGAATAACTTGATTAGAGACCTCAGAGTTGTATCAGCTATAAAGGAGCCTATGGAAATTTTCTGTGAAAGTGAAATTGTAGTTGCCTTAGTAAAAGAACCACGGGATCATGAGAGATCCAGACACATCGACAGAAAATACCATTTCATCAGACATCGAAAAGAGGGTATCATCATATGAGAACCCAGCAGATCCCCTCACGAAGGGACTGGGTAAGGTTAAGCATCTGCAGCATGCGAGGTTCATAAGGTTGAAGTTTTGGATTAATGTCTAAGTCCGTAACTATAATTGGTAAGACTTGACCCGACTCGGCATGGTCCATTTGGGTTGCATACCATCATGCACTTGGGTAGACTAAATGAGAGAAATAAGACACTTATGGTTATTAATATATTATAAGTTCTAGTATATTAATAATAAGAATAATGAGATTATTTAATTAGTATTGATCAAGAATTAATCTAGGATTAATTGAGTGATCAAAAGAAGACTAATTAAATATATGGGTTGATTGTGTAAATCATCCATACTTGTATAGTGGGCTAATGCTCCATAGATTATCTAGTTGGGCCAAAACCCATATGATGCTCCATGGTGTATTTGAACCCATGGATCCAACGAAATGGAAAGTCATGACAATTAGGGTTTTACGCTAATTGTATAACTATATAAGCATCTTATTCTTGAGGAAAAATCGGCCACTAGTGAGACTAAGAAAGGGCTAGCCGATTTCATGAAGTGTAGAATTCTCTCTAAGTTATTCTAAGTGTTTTGATGATTGTGAACCATTTGAGGTGTCACACTTGGGGCACTAGGCACTCAAGCTTCATGAAGACAAGCACAATCAAAGAGGTATGTATTCTATCTTGTTATATTGATAGTTTTGTATGCTAGTTTAGGATAATACCTTGGATATTCATATTTGCATGTATAATAGAGAAAACATAGATCCAAGGTATTTAGGGTTGCATGTACACTTAGGAGTGTTAGAATGCTCATAACCCAACAGTGGTATCAGAGCCTAGGCTTGTTTTCTTGTTATACTTGCAATAGAAGCTGAAAAATCGAGTTTTGTTGCTGTCTACCCAGCAGACTCGCCGAGTCCATGAAGGGACTCGACGAGTCCAAGGAAAAATGCATCCAACTCGCCGAGTTGTGTTCATGCACTCGACGAGTTGGACCCCAAATAGCATATTTTCGAGGTTTTTGGCTAGAAATGGACTAGGAACATTACCCTAAGTTGTTTTTAAACTTATAAATTTGTTTTTTAATGTGGTAATGTTCATGCTAATCCATTTTCAAAGATAATTGTCAATAGATTCATGTTTTGTATTAGTTTAAAGGTTAGACTAATTGCATGAAAAGTTTGATTTGAATTATCTTGTTCTTATGAGTTTCTTAGATTAATAGAAAAGTTGAGTGAAAAAATTGTTTTCAATCCAAATTAATCAAAGAGTTGATTCTAAAATGTGTTTTTGTAACTTGTCCTCAAGTTATATGAAAAGTCACATTTAAGTTTCATAAAACTCATAAAATTTGGCAAAGGTTACAAAAATGAAGAGTCTAGTTCTAATTAATTGGAGTTATGACTCCATAATTTGTCCTCAAGTTATGGAGGACCAAGAGTCTCTTCATTAAATAAAATAAAAAAAAATAATGTAACCTTAATTAATTCCATAAGTTATAAAAAAAAATTAAAGAAAAAAAATTAATTCTTTTATTAGTTTAAAGTCTTCCATAAGTTATGGAACTTGAAGAGTTTTTGGATTAAAACTACTTTAAACACATAAGTTATGGAATTAATTAGTTTTGAATAGTTTCAAAACATGCCCTCAAGTTTTGGAATTTGTAAAGTTTTCTCTTATGAATACTTTAATTCCAAGTTAGCCCTTAGAATTTTAAAAGTTAAAATTCAACCCTTATACTTTATAATATTATAAGTTAATAATATATATATGTATAAGAGTAAAGTCAGTCTTACCGCTAGTACGCCTCATTCACGAAGCCGGTCTATAAGGTGGGTATAAGGTTGTTGCCTATAAAATGGCAACTTAATGGGTGTCCACTCTCACCCACCGCTTGCTTGACTGGTGGAGGGTCGTTAGCCGAACGGGTTTGACAGGACTATAATTCTCCTTTCATTAAAAGTATTAATGATAAATACTAAGTAACTAAACTCTTAATAATTCCCAATCTTAGTTACTTAGGAAAAATGTGAATAAGGTGCTAATCCATGAAATTACACTTTGCACTTTGTTTAAGTCGGTTAGTGGAGCGTGTGTGGTTAACTGGCACACTAACTCGTATTTAACAAGGTAGGCAAAGGGTAACTTAATGTTTATCATAGTATCGATGGAGCGTGTGTGGTTAACCGGCACATCGATTGAGGGGTAAACACTTAAGGGTACCAAGTAATTTGCATGGTTACTTCACACCTTGTTTTGTGATCCTCGGCATCCCAGTCACAAAACCTGAAGGGCACACTCGAGATTGAAACATGCCATTGAATTTTTCAATGAATCTCAAAAGATCTAGGAGTTTCAAAAAAAAAACCAATTAAAACCTAATAATACATTTCGTTTATCTTGGTGGAAATTGGTGAATCGTCATTCACCTACCTTCAAATTGTTTTATAGCTTGGATTACGGCATACCTCTTCTAAGTTATAAAATAGTTTGTTGGGTCCTAGCCTTAATATTTCATATTGGGTGTCATATTAAGGACTTTAAAATCAACTATCTTGAATATCTCCCAAAAGATGTCTGGTTTAGACATTTATGATCTTCCCAAATCTCTTGAAACAAGCTTTCCTAAATGAAGATGATGTCCCTTGGAAATCATACTTCTTTCTCCTCCTCCAATTATTCTCCCTAACCCACAAGTTCTTGAAAAGTTTAAGGTCACTCAAGCCCTATTGGCAAGGCAAGGTCTAGGTGTGATCACATCTTGGAGATGTAGTCACATATTGACAAGCCGGGAGAGAAGGGTGTCAAAGTCTTGAGAAAGTTGGTGGTTTAATCACTTTCTAAGTCACATAGTGAGTTCCTTTGGGAAACCTATGAAACAGACTATGACAAGACCCTTAATGATCTTATCTATTTGTTAAGATCAACTTCCTCAAAACTTGATGGACATTGACAATAGTGACACAGGAAATCCAGAAAAGCATTCTCTTCCCAATGGAAAGGGATCGGCCATAGTCAACTAGGTTGACCAAATGGTAAAAAGAAAAGGATAAGTCTGTAATAGTCCTGTGTACCATTATCAAAGGGTCCATATGTTTATATTGCCAAAGGAAGGGTCATTAGTTGCGAAGCTGCCAAATTTACCTAAGGAGGTTAAATTCAATAAGTTTGACGCTACTCCAGGTAAAGTCCACTAATCTAAACTCTGTTAAGTTTCTATTCTAAGATTCCTGACACATGATGTGACTGGGTCACATGGTAATGTTTTAAGAATCAAAGAAAAGTAAAGGAACTTAAAGAAAGAATATGCTGAATCTGATCGCATAGATGGATTTCTATCGCGTAGTTTGAATATCGGATTCTTGAGCTACTTCTTAGGAGTTATGAGGTATTGCTTAGGGATAGATAACAACAAGTTCTCATATGGATTGTAAGGATACGTTTTTCTGCATAGTTTTAAAATAAAAGGAAATTTTTTATTTTAGTTATTTTAAGATATCCTTACAATGGCATTTGAGGAAAAATTGTTGCTTATATGATTCCATTAATAGCAAGAGTGGAAATATGAAATTGATTCTTTCATCTGTGGTAATGTCTAAATTTACCAAATAAGGAAAGATTCTCATCATCCAAAGTCTTAATTGGACCAAAACTTGGAATCATGCAAGTTGTATAGCATGATGAATGAGAACTTTCAAGTATTGGAAAATTAAGACTAATTACTTATTCACATGGATGTGTGAGTCAAGTAATGGACTAAGGGATCGAGTACATAGTCATGTGCACTGATTAAGTCCACCACAAAAGATTGATAAGACTATTCGTCATAGTTTACTAAAGCTCAGTAAATATGATTATACTTACAAGCTTAAGTGTAACTCTGAGACATTGGAAAAGGTTCCAATGCATGGCAGAGCGGATAAGAAGAATCAAATTAGGCAGAAGGATAAAAGTTTCTCAAATCTGTAAAGATGGGAGAGTACTTTAGTATCAGCTTTGTGATCATCTCAATGATTAAGAAACCATATCAAAATTAGTTCTCTAAGGAAGTCTTAGTGCATTCTTATTACTAAGAAGAAGGGATCTTGAATTGTTGAAATGGTTAAATCAAGAAGATGAGTCATACTTCGTTCCAATACAAGTCTTAGAGTCATATTCCAAGATTGTAATTTGAGTGACATGTCTTTAAGAAGGTAAACACGTGTCAAATGTAAGAGTAAAAGTGTCCTACTCTTGTTCATTTGAAGTTGGTAAGTTGTGATGTTTTGGATAAAACAAAGACCAACTAAGGCCAATTGTGTGAAGTGTTTGTCTTGATTAGAATCCGCACTATCTCTTGGATGATTGACAACGGAGTCTTATAGGTCAAGAGGACAGTGGGAGTCATGAAGGTCTTGAATGTCTCAAGAACTAATCAAGAATGAAACCTAAAGTTCCTCACTAGCACACAACCTGAGGTTTATAACCTATCGTGTTGACATATTCTGTGCCCATTCCAGTTAAAGTTGGCTTTGCATATGAGTTCTTAGAGTTCTCAAGGTGTTGCACAACAACTTGGAAGTAATGGCAGGCCCTTGAGCTGCCAGGTGGCAAGAAATAAAGATTGAGTTCAGTCCATATGAGTTTAGATTTGTCACTATCCTTGTCTTGTGACTATGGCTTTGACAATTCACATGGATAAGAACACATACACCATTAAATGTAAGTGTCATATGGTTTCTCTCCGATTCATGAAAATGATGGCGAGGAAACACTTTCACTAAGCAGATTTTAGATAGATAGCAATTGTGATATTTGCATTCTCAAAGTCGTTAGTGGAGCGTGTGTGGTTTACCGGCACACTAACCTGGACTTGTGAGAAGTGGCAAAAAGGTCTAACCATTATGATTACGGCATCCCTCTTCATAATTGTTTAGACACACAAGTGTGCTATCTAAGGGAAGGTGTATGATTTTGATAAAGTTCTATCAAGACAATCCAGTATCAGAAATCTGAACTTTGGTAAGAAAGTCAATAAAGTATTGATTTCTAGAAGTCCAGCTAATTTCTGAGTACATGTCAAAGCTAGTGGGAGCATAAGTGTTATGCTAACAATCATCATGTTAGTGGGAGCATGATAATTATGATAAGTATTGCAAGCTAGCAATGTTAATTATAGAAAACAAAAGGTTTCAATTGGGAAAAAGTTGTTTTGCTATAATTAAGGGAGAGGAAATTATACTTCATCTCAAATCTATAAGCTTAGATCGTGAGGTTTTAATCATTTAGTCAAGGATATATATATGAATTTCATGTTGGAATGGCTCAACATAAGGAAATTCTGTATATGGGTCCATTATTTGCGTTCTAAAATTCGATTATGATTACGGCATCCCTTTTCATAATCTGAATTTTGAGAACTTGGCATATAGAAATGGAAATGTTATAGCAAAAGACTGTTTTAGTCTTTATGTGAGACATCATGAATCGTGTCCCATATGTTTCAGATATAGGATCGATTACATGTGCTATATTCATCATTTCTAAAAATTTCCAAATGCCTGGGGCGTTAAGAATGGAAAAGGTTTAGAACTGGATATGACTAAAAGGATTAAACAATTGTCGAGGACAATCTAAGGTTTACCGAAGATTGGTTGCTCAAGGACAGTTGGAAGTGTAGTGATAATTCTGGAAGGACCATATTGACATAATCTGTAAGGAGGCAACTCTTGTTCAGAAGTGATAGTCAAAATGGAATCTGGAAATGTTTCAAAGTTAGAATTTTCAATCTGTTTAAGATTAGGAAACTTAATGCAAGAAGGATGTTTCCAAGGAGTTGATCTCCTTTGGAATGCTCTGTAATGATTGTTGCCGTCTTTCTGACTTTGTGCATAATCATTACAAGAGGATCAATGCATATAAGTTTAGAATCTAACAGATTTCAGTAAATGGCATGAATTTTGAATTCTTGCATTTGCAGTAAAGATTTGGGACTGTGAAAAGAGAATCATTGAAGTTATGTTCAATTGATCTAGTTCACAAAGTAAAGAACATAGACAAACATAGTATGCATACTTGGTGTATGGCATGACTAGTGTTTAGAAAAACATAGTGTACATGCTTGGAGCATTGGACAACTATTGTTTTAAATTCAAGAATAAAGTTGATAGCTGAAACAGTATACAACGAATAATGTTTAATCATATGGTGATAAATAAAAGGTGTTTTTTTTATGTTCATAGGTTTTGATACCATATTGGATTCAATTATTATTGTGTTTCACTTTGCATGTTTTGACTTCCCAAATAAACTAGGTTATTCTTCCGGAATGACTAAGTTATTCAAACCATCCACAGTTGGTCATATGTTGGAAGTAGATATGAATTAAGACTGTCATGGGTTGGCTTGTAGAGGTCTAAGGTGTTGGACAAAGGGCTACAACACTCATGAGTGCTCATAAGTTTTGAGTATTGGATTCAACCCGTGCTCATTGGAATCACTTCATGGATTTTATCACGAGTGATCATGAGACGATAATATCTTATATTCTTCAAACCTAGAGATATGAGTTGTTACTATGAGTTGGTTGTATATTGATTGCACGAAACTGCATTTGGTAACTCGGTGCTAAAAAAACGTGCCTTTGTGTATGATTCAACAAGTAGTAGAACAAGCCATATGAGTCGAAGTTTATCCATTCCTTTTACCTTCGGGATAAAAGCGATATCTGTGGGCCCCTCGATGATTTGATGATGACAAATGGAAGTGCTCATGTAACACCCCAAAGTTTGGAAAGCCAAGAAAAGAAAGAAAACCTCAAGTTTAGGGGAGACTCGGTGAGTCCATGGAGGGACTCGGCGAGTCCGAGCGGGATCCAGGTTGTGGTGAAAGCGACCGACTCGGCGAGTCGGCCAGGGAGACTCGGCGAGTTGGGTCTGAACGGGGAAAACCCTAAACCCGGGAACTTGGAGCCTATTTAAGTGTCTCATTCTCCTTCCTAGGGTTCATTTATTGCCTCTCTACCCCAGAACATCAAAACCTAGCCGCCATTTCCGTTTTTGGAGCTAGATCTTGCCTTGTAGAATGCATTACGCTTGGAGGACGAAGAAAGACCTTGGAGGTGCAAGAAGGGATTGTAGATTTGGATTGTGGAGTCATTTCAGACCAAGTGGAGCTCGGAGAGCTGGAGGAGCAGCGGATCAGGGGATTGTCGAGTAGCAGCCAGAGGTTTATCAGTAAGGCTCAGCAGTTCAGGTGAGTTTCCTTCCAGTAGGGACGGGTCTAAGGCCACAATGCCGGCCCGTTCAGTTAGCAGTAGTTTCCGGACTTTGGTCCGATGCAGTAGCTAGTATGTTTGATGCCTTCGTGGCTCAGACAGGATTTGTATGCTATGTTTTATGTGTTAAGTGTTATGTGTTCCGGGCTACGGCCAGATGTAGTATGCAGTATATGTGTTCATGCTAGATGACGTGTTATGCTATGCCATGTTCAGTCAGTCAGTTCCGGACTTCGGTCCGATGCAGGGGACAAGGTCCCATTCGGTTCCGGACTTCGGTCCGATGCAGATAGTTCCGGACATCGGTCCGATGGAGTTAGTTCCGGACTTTGGTCCGATGCAGTTAGTTCCGGACTTCGGTCCGATGCAGTTAGTTCCGGACTTCGGTCCGATGTAGGGGACAAGGTCCCAGTCAGTTCCGGACTTCGGTCCGATGCAGTTTCCGGGTTTCGGCCCGATGCAGTGGGCCAGGCCCAATATGTGTTTATATGATACTGTATGGTATGTGGTAGTTTGGGGGAGCTCACTAAGCTTCGTGCTTACAGTTTTAGTTTTGGTTTCAGGTACTTCCGCAAGCAAAGGGAAGAGCTCGGGGTGATAGCATCGCACACACCACAGCTTAGCTTTTATCTCGGGATGGTTTTAGATGTCTTGATTTGATATAGTATGATACAGTTTTTCCGCACAGTATTTTATTATGATTTGGGATACATCGCGTATGTTTTTATGTTATGATACTCAGATTATGGTTTTGATTACATTGAAAAACAAAATTTTTGGGTCGTATTTTTGGGTTGTTACAAGTTGGTATCAGAGCCTTGGTTTGAGGGATTCGGGCGGACTCCCGAGTGTGTCTGAACTCAAACTAAGGAAGTGGTATATAGTTTTCAAAAGATAAATCGTAGTTACAAAAGAATTTTGAGAAGAGAAAACAATTTTTAGAAAAAGAAAAAAGAGTTTTGAAAAGAGAAAAGGGCGTGGTGCATGCAATCAGCCAAGCTCAAGTAAGTACTCCCAATTTACCCATACAAGTCATGTTATTATTTTCAATATCAGTTTCAGTATCAGTTTCAGTTCAGTTTCAGTTCCAGCTTCAGTAGAACAGCATGCTAGAATAGGACTAAGGATCTAGGATGATGCCTTATGTGCCTGCTTTATGTGTTCCAGCTTGATGAGAATTGCATGCTAGTAATGAGTAGACAGTAGTAGGATAGCCTGTGTAGGTTATGCCTAAAAGTATGAGCTTAGCATTATATGCTAGTGCAGTTTCTTGTTATGAGAATTGTTTTGCCTGAGTATGTTTCCCTTATCCGAATGTTGCTTGCTTTGTGCTTTGTGGGACTCTGAGTGATGAGAGTTAGCCATTAGATGAATACGTTTCATCACATGTGATCAGGGTTGAATAATCTCAGAGTGCTGGATTTGGCCCTACTGCGCAGCTCTCGTTTGAGTCCAACCATTGTAGGGACGAGTCTTTTACTTCAAGGATTATCTGAGCCTCATCACATGTGATGGTATTCAGGTGGTGACTAATTGGCATTACTAGGAGGCCTTCAGCAGCTGATGACTGTGTGGGTAGAATCAGAGGTTCCCTAGGGCAAGCCTAGGATGAGAGTAGCAGAGATCAGTAGAAGAGTAAAGGGGACTGGGTGGAGTTGAGGTAACTCTCGAGGAAAGTATGGATAGATGTCGTAGGTAGTAGGGGCCCATGCTACTGAAAGCAGAGGATCCGTACTTGATTCAAGAGGGGCCAAGACGAAACCAGGAATGGTGTAGTAAGTGAGAAATCCCTCAGCAATAGTGTGTTAATTGATCAGGATTTTGTTATGTTTTCAGCATGGTGACATTGCACGAGCTACCAGTTAGCAATTCAGGCGTCGAGGAGGGATCTAGCTCGGGTTTTGGAGCCGGGCAGCTTGATGATCAGATGAGGGATTTCATTTCTGCAGAGATTATGCGCAACATCATCGATCAGACTCCAGTGATTTCCGGTTCAGTTAGAGAGGCTATTGTGGAGTTTATGGACAGTCATCTTGAGGCCTGTAGGGGCCGGGTTAGTTTCAAGACAGACTGGGGCTCGTCTAGGCCCCGAGTCTTATGGAGTTCTGGGATCCATCAGGGAGGGAGATCCCATTTCTAGTTCTGCTATTAGGAGGCAGGGGTGAGTGGGGCATTCTATCTCTAAGAGAAACCATTGTATGATTGGATAGTTGAGGAAGTTTCGCGAGCCATTCGCAAGGGTCTGCCAGTCATGGTCGTAAGGATCACTGATAGATTGATAGCGAGGCTTCAGGATCAGACATCTGTTGTTCAAACCGCAGACATTGCCGTTGGGGTAACGCAGGAGCAAGAGTCGGGCAAGGAGTCGGAAGGGAAGAGGAAAATGGATGAGACATAGGTTGCCACAGGTTTGAGTAAGAGGCCAAGAGTTCAGATTTGAGGACGAGGAACTATCAGAGCCGCAGTCCATGCGGGAAGTGCGGAAGGACGCACATGGGTGCGTGTAGGCGTAGAAGTGGTGGCGATGTTGGGTGTTTCAAGCGCGGCCAGATTGGTCATTTTAGCAGAGACTGTGTTGTTACCATCGCCCAGAGACTTGATCCGTTGTGTTTCCATTACAGTCAAAGGGGCCACAAGAAGGCCCACTGTCCGAGTTGTATTCAGCAGGGTGGGCGCCAGCTCCTGCCCTTGGAACTTTGAGTACCATCAGTGGTTGTCAAGGCCGGGCAAGGGTGCCTACGGCTTGGAGCCGAGTTTCTCCGGTAGATTTCAGCAGGGATTCGAGTAGCACTAAGTAATGGAGGTATGAAACTTTGTTTTGTCAGCTTACGTTATGATATATTGCTATGGTTTCTGCATCAATCATCGTACAAGTGTTGTGTTATGGAGTGGCTTGCCTGTGCTTATGTCATATGCCATTTGCATACCTCGGATGATTGGTTGGTAGTTAGGGGAGTACGATAACTGTATCATGGTAGGGAGAGATCTGGTTCGTTTCGCTAGCGGATAGTGGTTTGGATGGAATGGTCAAGTTCCTACCTGGCAGGCTTGGGCTCCCCAGTAGAAATTTTGGGATGGTAGTAAAGGTCGGGGTCTCTGTTGTATATGAAGCAGCAAGGGGTAAGCAGGATTGAAGTGGGGGAGGACCCTCCGGGTATACATGGATAAGAGTCACTCAGAATGATTGCGCGGCCTCTGAGAAGAAGTGGTA
Organism: Lactuca saligna; assembly: GCF_052625555.1. Taxonomy (NCBI): domain Eukaryota; kingdom Viridiplantae; phylum Streptophyta; class Magnoliopsida; order Asterales; family Asteraceae; genus Lactuca; species Lactuca saligna. The sequence goes on from NC_136422.1 coordinate 74,969,373, forward strand.
GTAGCACAGTGATGGATGGATTGAGAAGTTCAGAATTGGGAGTTCGAGAACTTTTCCCAGCAGTGGGTTCATGTAACGGAGATGGTTAGAAACTGGTTTGGAATCTAGGATTTGAGGATCACCTGTAAAGACTCAAGTGAGTGGAATGAGGAACCCGAGAGCGGGCAACAAGAGATGTTTTGTATTAGTAGCCAGTGTATGAGGCAGCATGCAGGTTGCGTAGATTCAGGAATTGGGAGGTTGGAAACTTCCCAACAATAGCTTCTTGTATCCGGATTAGTAGACAGTTGGGTTGGGAACCAAGCCGGAGAATCCCTTGACGAAGCACTAAGTATATCAAGGATATAAGATGTCGAGGATGATACAGAATTCAAAGACTAAGGGCTGGTTTGAGAAATCGGGATGAGGAATCACTAGCGGGACTAGGGATAGTCAGGATGTCCTCGGGATAGTAGTAGTTTTGTAAGCCTGCGGGGCTAGCCGTAGCATTCACTAGCAGTCAGATAGTAGTAGTAGTGTTGTAAGCCTGCGGGGGTAGCCGTAGCATTCACTAGCAGTCAGATAGTAGTAGTAGTGTTGTAAGCCTACGGGGGTAGCCGTAGCATTCACTAGCAGTCAGATAGTAGTAGTAGTGTTGTAAGCCTGCGGGGGTAGCCGTAGCATTCACTAGCAGTCAGATAGTAGTAGAGTGTTGTAAGCCTGCGGGGGTAGCCGTAGCGTTCATTAGCAGCCAGATAGTATTTGAGACTTGTGAATCCGAGGGTGTAGCCGTGGCTTTTATCAGATTGGTAGCAGCATGAGCGCGTGGTTGAACACGGGAATGTAGTAATTCCCACCCGTTCGGGTGCAGCGGTGGGAATATGGGAATCCACGGATTAGATTCGGATTTCCCAAATGGTTCAGTTATGGCTAAGTCAGCGAATCTTGGCTATAGATCGTCACATCAGTTATGAGATCAGAGTAGCAGTGGACCGTTGAGGTTTGGGTATGTTAAGGGCTACCATCAGTCTGGGAGCCATCATGTTATTAGTCATAGAATGGATGATGTCAGGATGTGATGTAAGGACCCGATCGGTTGGATCGGAAGGTTGTTAGAGCCACAGTGACAGGATAACTAATGGAAACTAGTCCTTGAGGAAGATTTCATTCAGAAGTCGTGGAAGCGACTAAGTGAGGAGTCCCTTGACTCCACAGTTGGATTTGAGTTTAGTGTTTCAAGCAGCTCAGTGATTCAGCCCGATCAGCGTTTCAGGCAGTTTAGTGTTTTAGGCAGGTTCAGTATTGTAGACAATTCAGTGTTTGAAAGGTTTCAGAGTTTTGGGTCAGTATTGTATTTGAGTTGGAATACAAGTGTTGACGGTATAGTTGGTTGATTTGGAAATGACAAGTCTCTCTTAGCAGGATCAGTTGAGCCTTCGGCCGAGTATAAGTGACATGTAAAGATAGCTAGGCAGGTAGCTTTTCTTCGGGATGAAAGACTCGAGTTAGTAGGAGTTGAGTAATCAGATAGGATGTAAGCAAGCTGATTTAGTATGGATGACAGAATAGATGGGATAGTTATGGACAGTCGGGGTATCTTACGGAGTCGCTAGGAGCGGCTAGCAGATTGCGATGGAGTGTAGTGACCGGTGGGAGATGGTAACTCAGATATTGGCAGAATAGTTGAGCAAGGGTAGTCTCAGTGCATCGAGTAGGCAGTTGAGAGGCAACAGGACTTTCAGTCGGAGGAAGTATCGTTGAGGAAATTATGGAAAGGAGAAAGATTCAATATGTACCAACAGTAGTGATCAGCATGGTGAGTGGCTGGAGTGATGGGCACAAGGGTGTTAGATTTTCCAGACCGGGAGTTGGAGGCAGCTCAAAGGCAGTTGATCGTAGCAAACTTCGAGGACGAAGTTTAGTTTAAGTGAGGGAGAGTTGTAACACCCCAAAGTTTGGAAAGCCAAGAAAAGAAAGAAAACCTCAAGTTTAGGGGAGACTCGGCGAGTCCATGGAGGGACTCGGCGAGTCCGAGCGGGATCCGGGTTGTGGTGAAAGCGACCGACTCGGCGAGTCGGCCAGGGAGACTCGGCGAGTTGGGTCTGAACGGGGAAAACCCTAAACCCGGGAACTTGGAGCCTATTTAAGTGTCTCATTCTCCTTCCTAGGGTTCATTTATTGCCTCTCTACCCCAGAACATCAAACCCTAGCCGCCATTTCCGTGTTTGGAGCTAGATCTTGCCTTGTAGAATGCATTACGCTTGGAGGAGGAAGAAAGACCTTGGAGGTGCAAGAAGCGATTGTAGATCTGGATTATGGAGTCATTTCAGACCAAGTGGAGCTCGGAGAGCTGGAGGAGCAGCGGATCAGGGGATTGTCGAGTAGCAGCCAGAGGTTTATCAGTAGGGCTCAGCAGTTCAGGTGAGTTTCCTTCCAGTAGGGATGGGTCTAAGGCCACAATGCCAGCCCGTTTAGTTAGCAGTAGTTTCCGGACTTTGGTCCGATGCAGTAGCTAGTATGTTTGATGCCTTCGTGGCTCAGACAGGATTTGTATGCTATGTTTTATGTCTTAAGTGTTATGTGTTCCGGGCTACGGCCCGATGTAGTATGCAGTATATGTGTTCATGCTAAATGATGTGTTATGTTATGCCATGTTCAGTCAGTCAGTTCCGGACTTCGGTCCGATGCAGGGGACAAGGTCCCAGTCGGTTCCGGACTTCGGTCCGATGCAGATAGTTCCGGACTTCGGTCCGATGCAGTTAGTTTCGGACTTTGGTCCGATGCAGTTAGTTCCGGACTTCGGTCCGATGCAGTTAGTTCCGGACTTCGGTCCGATGCAGGGGACAAGGTCCCAGTCAGTTTCGGACTTCAGTCCGATGCAGTTTCCGGGTTTCGGCCCGATGCAGTGGGCCAGGCCCAATATGTGTTTATATGATACTGTATGGTATGTGGTAGTTTGGGGGAGCTCACTAAGCTTCGTGCTTACAGTTTAAGTTTTGGTTTCAGGTACTTCCGCAAGCAAAGGGAAGAGCTCGGGGTGATAGCATCGCACACACCACAGCTTAGCTTTTATCCTGGGGATGGTTTTAGTTGTCTTGATTTGATATAGTATGATACAGTTTTTCCGCACAATATTTTATTATGATTTGGGATACATCGCGTATGTTTTTATGTTATGATACTCAGATTATGGTTTTGATTACATTGAAAAACAAAATTTTTGGGTCGTATTTTTGGTTCGTTTCATCGTGATTTTTGGGTCGTTACAGCTCGGCCGGGCCAGGACTGATTTGATTTGTTCAATTAGTCAGTCGTCATAAATCGGAAATCGGGAAACAACAAATGGACGAAGAGAATGATTATAATCCATGTCTCAGTCCATATGATATCTACAATGGAGGAATATATGATCCCTTATCTAATGGACAAGTCATTAACAAAGGTCAGAGTTCATCTACAAGGTCAGAGTTCGACAGAAGCTTTTGAGAGCTACGATTGCCAGTTGGTTCCTGAAGTCATACGCAATAATAGTTTTAGACGTATCCAAGTGGGAGACTGTTGGATTAATGTCTAAGTCCATAACTATAATTGGTAAGACTTGACCCGACCCGACATGGTCCATTTGGGTTGCATACCATCATGCACTTGGGTAGACTAAATGAGAGAAATAAGACACTTATGGTTATTAGTATATTATAAGTTCTAGTATATTAATAATAAGAATAATGAGATTATTTAATTAGTATTGATAAAGAATTAATCTAGGATTAATTGAGTGATCAAAAGAAGACTAATTAAATATATGGGTTGATTGTGTAAATCATCCATACTTGTATAGTGGGCTAATGCTCCATGGATTATCTAGTTGGGCCAAAACCCATATGATGCTCCATGGATGCTCCATGGTGTATTTGAACCCATGGATCCAAGGAAATGGAAAGTCATGACAATTAGGGTTTTACCCTAATTGTATATCTATATAAGCATCTTATTCTTGAGGAAAAATCAGCCACTAGTGAGACTAAGAAAGGGCTAGCCAATTTCATGAAGTGTAGAATTCTCTCTAAGTTATTCTAAGTGTTTTGATGATTGTGAACCATTTGAGGTGTCACACTTGGGGCACTAGGCACTCAAGCTTCATGAAGACAAGCACAATCAAAGAGGTATGTATTCTATCTTGTTATATTGATAGTTTTGTATGCTAGTTTAGGATAATACCTTGGATATTCATATTTGCATGTATAATAGAGAAAACATAGATCCAAGGTATTTAGGGTTGCATGTACACTTAGGAGTGTTAGAATGCTCATAACCCAACATGAAGGACAATATTAAATTTAGTAATTAGATAGATCTAAAATTTGTAAAGTGTAATTGATATTTGATGGTGAATAAAAGTTGTGTTTATTTATGAGTACAGTGTTGCTGTCTTTTGTCAATCCTTTACTATATTTCTTTTGCATGTTTTGACTTCCAGAATATTTATGTTATGCATTACATATTATTCAAATACTCCACAATCGGTCATATGTTGGAAGTAGTTATGAATGAAGACTGTCATGAGTTGGTTGTAGAGGTCTAAGATGTTGGACATTGCTACAACACTCATGAGTGCTCATAAGTTCTGAGTATTGGACTCAACCCATGCTCACTGGTATCACTTCATGGAATTTATCTCGAGTGATCGAGAGACAGTAATATCATATAATTCTTCAAACCTAGAGATATGATTTGTTGCTTGTAAGTTGGTTATACATTGATTGTACGAAAATGCATTGGTAAGTCGATGTTATAAAACGTGCTTTTGTGTGTGATTCAACAAGTAGCAGAACAAGCATATGACTTGAAGTTTATCTGCTCCTTCTTGGATTAGAAGCGTTAGTTGGTCCCCTCGATGATTTCGTGTTGACCCATGGACCGGGCCCGGTCAAAACTAAGTTGATGTGTTCAATTAAGTTCTTTGTCAAACGAATCGGAAATCAAGAAACAAACTGTTGGACAATAAGTTAGACATTATTCCATGTATTTGTCCGGCTAATATCTAGAATAGAGGATTATATAATCACTTATCTTAAATGGCATGTCATCATCATCTGAGTTCTGAGAGACCTTGAAGGAGCTAAGATTGTTGATCGGTTCCTGAAGTCATACTTGCAGTTATAGTTATTAGACTTATCCAAGTGGGAGACTGTTGGATAAGGTGTCTAAGTCCATAACTATTTATGGTATGTACTTGACCTGGTTTGGCATGGTCCATTTGGGTTGCATGGCATCATGCATTTAGATCGACTAAAATGAGAGAAATAACATTTATGGTTTATTAATATATTATAAGTTCTAATATATTAATAATATTATTTAATTAGTATTGATCAAGAATTAATTTAGAATTAAGTAAGTGATAAACAAAAAGGTGACTAATTAAATATATGGGTTGATTGTGTAAGTCACTCATACTTGTATAGTGGGCTAATGCTCCATGGATTATCAAGTTAGCTAAAACCCATAGGATGCTCCATGGTGGTTATAGAATGCATGGGTCATGGAAATGAAAGGTCATGACAATTAGGGTTTACATGGTGTAACCCTAATTGTAACACACTATATAAGGACCCTTATGTTCACCAAAATCGGCACTTAAGCAAGAAAGAAGAGGGCTAGCCGATTTCAAGTAGAGTGAAATTTCTCTCAAGTTTATTCCAAGTGCATTTGGTGTTGTGTGAGACATTTGAGGCATCACACTTGGGTTGATAGGCTCTCAAGGTTTTTCAAGGAATCCAAACTACTACAAGGTATGTTTTCTAGCTTACTTTTATGTTTAAAAGTTCCCCATGTATGCTAGATAGGATTATGATACTTGGAAAATCAATTTTGCATGTATCTTAGTCAAACATAGATCCAAGGTTTCTAGGGTTGCATGAACACCTTAGGACTGTTAGAATGATCAAAACCCTTCAAAAAATACAATCATATGTGTCAAATTTTATTCGATCCTTTTACATAAATAGGAAAAGCAACATTTGTGGGCCCCTTGGTGATTCGATATTGGCTTATAGTATTGGGCCCGTCTAGGACTCAATGGATGTGTTCAATTTGAAGTCTTATGTCGTCATCAACAATCTGGAAATCGGGAAACAAAACTTTGGAAAATGAGAGTGATTCTAATCCATATCTCATGTATGTACGATATCTAGAATAACGTACGAATATTTGATCATTTATCTTAGGACCAGCATCTGTTTAGTTCAGAGTTCGGTAGTTGCTATTGATGCACTCTTTGTTGTTTAATTTAGAAGTTATACCAGTACTTTAGTTTTAGACTTATACAAGTGTGAGCCTATTGGATTCAATGTCTAATTGTATAACTAAATTAGTAAACTCTTGAATTATTAGCAAAGTCATTTTGTGTTGCCCTTAAACCTAGTAATTGAAAAATTATGACTTTTAGAGAGAGAGATGGATTTATTGAATTATTATATGATTAATAAATAGCAATAAATGAATTTATTAGTATATTATGAAAGTGATATATTAATTAGAAATAGTGATATTTAATTATCATATAATCATAAATTAATTAGAATTAATCTTGGGATTAATTGGATTAATTAAAAGTGCAAGGGTGAAAATATAATTGTTTAATAGTTGTGCAAAAGGCTCCATATCCTTACCTTAGGGGTGGACAGTTCTTGGAGGCTAATATAGTGTATCTAGATTATCCTTTACAGATAAATAGGATGTTGGATAGTTACCAACTTGAATAAATATTATTGTAATCATTTTTGGGTTGTCTAGGGTTTCCTAGTTGCACTATAAAAGGAACCTTTGGCCTTGAAATTTTGGCCACTCCATTCTCACAAGAAGCCATCTAAAATTTCATATCCCCTCTTCTCTATCTTCATGTATCCTAGCTACTAGGTTGGATGTGAACCATAAGAGGCACGTCACTTGTGGTGCTTGCTTCCAGAAGCTTCGAAGAATGTTTTTAGATTTGTTTACTATTTTAAAAAAAAAAATAAGGTATGTAATATCCCTTTATGAATTCTGATTTCATTAAGTTATGATTTTGATAATTCATAGTATGTTGCCTTTATGTAAAATATATAGATCCCTTAGGTTGCATGTGCCCTAATATTATTATTTGTTAGCTTTTTTTCCTCTTAGAGCATTGTTGATAATAACTTACATTTTCCATCGGCAATGTCAATTATTTTCTTCAAAGTAATGGATCTATGAAGAAGTTGAAGCTCGATCAACTCCTTGATGACATACAAGGTAATGATTCCAATGTTAATCAAACCCTAAGAAAACTCTATCGGTCCTCTTGCTTTTGTTAATTCAGTTAATCGCTTCAGAGTTGTTTCCACTACCCCACCTATTCCATATATTCCAACTCTTTCTTTTAAAGATAACTTTGATCCAAAAGCGACAGATACCAAACTTCGTTTCCAACAAGAGTTCGCTTTGTTTTCCGTTAAGTATAAGAGACCATGGTAAAATAATCCAAAACTTCCTCCTAATAGATTTCAAACTCCATACTAAGCTCCTCACCAAACTACCCTCTAACCTATCGCAAACCTACTGAAAATCCACTGTCTTGTCGACCAAATCTTCTGAATCCAACTTCTAAACCACAATTCAATTCCTCTTTGGTGAAACCCAGGATCACCTATCACAAATATGGTCTCGAAAATCACTATGCAAGCGAATATCAAGTTGAAGAACCTTAGAAACCGAAATTTAAGACTAAGCTTACTATTTTCATCGTACAAAAGAGTTAACAGAAAGTTAGAATGCTTTTTGTTACAACTATTTATCAAAATGTAGATGGTTACTAGTTATCTTGAGATCAGAAGGAAGATAACATTCATAAAAATGTGTGTCTCATGGTAAGGAAAACAGTTGAGTGTGATAAATGATAATGGTTATCTGGTTTAGAAGATGAAGATGGAGATGTTGAGCCCAAATATTGCTACATGGCAACAAACAACCCACCAGGAAGAAGCATTATCTAGGAGGTAAAATCTATGATCTTTGAAAACAATTTTGATTTATTTGTCTATGAACCTTATCTAACTCAAATTGAATAAGATATGACTATTATCCTAAAATCCTATGAGTCTGCCATAGATGTGAGGGACAAGCTAGACAGTAAATAACCAGACTTAGATTACGTTTTGAAGATCAAAAGCTTAAGATAAAGTCCTTAGAAAGAGAACTTGTAATATCTAAGGATGAATGTGTTATCTTAAATCACAAGTGTTCTATTTCTCGTAGTGAAAGAAATCTTTTGGTTAATGATAATATTTGTCTTAATGCTAAGATTGATAATTTGCATAATTCCATTGATATGATTGACTCGAATGATAGGATGAATCACAATTTTTATCATCCTTGGTCCAAAGCTCTTAGTCTCTGAAGTGATTTTCTGAAACCAGTTGTTACCCATTGAAGTAACTTCAAAATCTGATTTTATGGATGACATTCCCAATCATACTTATTTGAATACCCATGTCTCTGCATTGGCGTCCCTTCAATAACTAATAAGAGGATATCAATCCTTCATCCCTGAATTCAAACCTGTCAGTATCACATGTCCGGATTCGACATAACTTCCACCTCTGATATCCTTGCACCTGAATCAATCTCATAAAAATCCACATGCCACAGGAGGTACTAGATTTAATATTTTGAACTTATGTCCTCCAAAAAACTGTGTTATTAAGAAAATGATGCTCGAGATATCCAAACATGACTCTAAAAAAACAAACAAATAGGGGTTCATTTTGGGCATCTCTAAACAATGATGTTGATGAAGAAATAAAACGTGATGACGACTCATCAATTGATTCATCTATTCTGACATTCAAATTTGTCTCCAACTCTACGTTAGTTCTGACTAAACCTAATTTCAACAACTCATCATTCAGAAAATCTTCCATGTCAACATCTCACTCAAAGAATAAACCACGGTTGAAAAATAAACATATTGTTCATCCAAGGATACAATCCAGATAAGCATTAGAAAAAGAGGCTAGGTCTAGACAATGTTCTAGGTTTCTTGAAAAATCCAACAAGAGAGTGTCATAAACAGTTGTTAGTCCAATTACTAAGAATCATAATATGTTCACTCCAGTTAAAATCCTTAACTATCCTTTTGTTCATGTTATTTCATATTTTCATGTTACATTTATTAAAAATGTGACTCTATTCTAAAAGGAAAAAAAAACTTGTTGTTGAAACCTCATAAAAGAAACGTAACTCACCACGGAGAATGCACTCACTAGTATCCACTGCTAGCTCGAAAGGAAAGATTTTTAAATGAAAACAGATTCTGAATTTACCCATGAGATTAGTGAATAACATAAAGGATATTCAGAATTCATACAGAAAACATCCTTCAAAAATTTCTATACTGATATATGAATGGAAAGTCAAGAAAATGTCCTTCCAAATAAATCTCAGAAAACACTTCTCCCCAAACCTACTCGAAAAGCTGTTTTTCCGAAGAAAGTCACTGTTGAACCACCAAAAATTGAATATGATTTCTAGATTAATAAAAAGACCATGAGATTCTGCTTTTTCCTAAAAGAATTTTGGACTGTGCCAAATAAGATCCCAGTTTTGCAGAAATCCAAAGCCAAGTTTGAAGCCCATGCTAAAGTCCCCCGTTCTAACATGGGGCCATACAACTCAAAAACTCATAGATTTTTTAAGCCTTTTGTGCTTCGGAATAAGATACAATATAGTATATTGATAATGCTTGTTCCATGCACATGAATGGGCATAAAGATTTTATGAGGTATCTCAAGTTAACTCCAAAAGTTGGTTACGTTTACTTTTGGCAACAACATGAATTTTCATATCCGAGGTTATGGAATCCTGATCAATTGCAACTTCTCTACCTCGAATGTAATCTACATTGCATATCTTAAACCTAATTTGATAAGTGTCGCCCAACTTATTTATGTAAATCAAAGAGTTGAGTTCTGCAAGAAGCACAACTACGATATGATAGAAGATCGGAATGAATATCTTATCAACCTAGATCAGTACAAAAAACATGTATCCCTTGGATATCAATATGATTACCGAAAAGCCCCAACTGTGTTTACTAACAAAGATTGTTCCCGATGTTATTTGTTTATGGCATCGAAGACTTGCGTATCTAAAATTCCATTACATGAAAGATCTGGTTTCTGGTGAAATGGTATGTGGAATGCCACTACTCATGTTTGATAATGATCATCTTTGTGTTATGTGTAAATGTGGGAACCAATCCAAGAAAGGTCATATTGTTCTAATCAAAAAATCCATTACAGAGCTACTTGAACTTCTCTACATCAATCTATTTTGCCCCTCTGCATTTGAAAGTCTTCATCATAAGAAATACATCCTTGTGATTGTAGACAACTACACCAGATTCAGTTGGGTTTTCTTCTTGATATTAAAGTCTGAAATAACTTCCAAACTCATCAAACGAATCAAAGTTGTAACCAAGATACATGTTCAAAGAGTTCATAGTGACAAAGGAACTCAGTTCACTAATACCTCACTTAAAACGTTCCTAGTTGATGAAGGCATCAAACACAATTTTTTTGATCCTTATACCCCACAACGAAATGGTTTTGTTGAAAGTAGAAACACTAAATGTGTTAAAGCTACTCAATCGATACTGAAATTTGAAAATCTATCTCTCTATCTTTAGGCTAAAGCAGATTCCATAACTTGCTTTACTTAAAAACAAAGCATCATCAATTGAAGGATTAACATGAGTCCTTATGAAGAAATGAATGTTTGGAAGCGTAATATCTCATTTCTACACATATTATAATGTAGATGTTCCATCAAGAACAATCATGATCAACTCAACAAGTTTCAACCGAAATCTGATGAGGATATCTTCCTAGGATACACAACTAAATCAAAAGATGATTGAGTTCTCAATCTTCGTACCTGAGTCATCGAGAACATCTTTGATATAACTTTTGATGAAAATTCATCCGGATCTAAAAACTAACTCATGTAACAACACATATCATGGAGTTCGATGTTCCACCTCATGGCTCTTTAAATCATCAAGTCGTATATGAAGTTGAATTTGAACATTTGTTTGGACTTGTAAAAACAACTATGGACTCTAAATCTAGATCAAGACCATCATCAACTCCAAATCTGCCTGTTTCTCAAATTTTATCTGGTCTAACGCCAACTTTTCATCCACGTGATTCTGAAGTATTACCATTTCGGGTTGAGGGGGAGAATAAATCCACTTTTATGCCTCAAGGACAGGGTAGTAATATAACCCTCAAATCAAATGTTGAAGGATTTCAAGATGTAGCATACCAATTTTTTGAAGTTGATCCTATTCCAAACAACGAAGATGACGCAAATTTCTTTGATTTTCCCTCTATTGATGTAGAAATCTTTGGTTCATAATTTCAGGATGAGCATCATCCTCAAATTCAAACTATTCAGTGGGAGCAACACAACCATGTCATTGATGTCACATCATTTGTTGCATAAGAACTTCTGAGATTACATATATGGATAAACGATCATCCTCCCAACCAAGTTGTCGAAAATATAAATCACGAAGTTGAAACTTGCTCTGCTATTGATATTCAAAATTAATGTCACATATCTACATTTATCTCAACTTTTAAACCCAAATCCACGAAAAAAATATTTAGAACATTCTGACTGGATTACAACCATGCAAGAGAAGCTAGCTTAGTTTTACAGAATTCAAGTATACACTATTTCCCCTTCTCCTCAGGATCAACCTATAGTTGGAACTCACTAGGTTTTCCAAAACAAGCTCGACGACACAAGAGTAATTGTTAGAAACAAAGAAACATTGGTGGCCAAAGGATTCACACAAATTTAAGGTCTAGATTATGATGAGACTTTCACACCTGTCGTACATTTGGAATAAATTGGCATCTTTCTTTCATATCATCTCACAAGGCATTCAAGGTCTACCAGATGGATGGAAAAATTGTCTTAATTAATGGTGAACTTGATAGTGAAGTCTATCTTCAATGGTCTCCTGGTTTTGTTAACATAGCTTATCTGAATTATTGCTACGAAGTCCAGAAAGTTGTCTATGGCCTTAATCAAGCTCCTCGCACTTGGTACGAGACTCTTACTTGTTTTCTAAAGCAATTGGGATTTTAAAGAGGATTTATTGATCCTACTATGTTCCGAAGAACCAATAGGAAACATCTCATGTTGGTCCAGATATGTGGATAATATCATCTTTTGATCAACCGATCCGACAATGGTTGCTGACTTTGCCAAGTTGATGGTTAGTAGATTCCAAATGAGTATGAATCTTTAGTTAAGTGTCTTCCTTAGATTACAAATCAAACAATTAAATCAAGGAATATTTATTCACCAAGAAAAATACATTTTCAAGCTTCCAAAAAAGTACTCAATGGACACATGTGCAATCTTAATTGTTGCAATCTTAATTAGAGTCCAAATATGGTGGCCTACAACTTGATCAGAAGAGCACATCCAGTGCATGTTAATTTATTGGAGGAACATTGAGTAGCTAGTCATCCAAAATGCAAACTGTATCGCACTTTCTACAGCTGCAACAGAATACATTGTGACTGAAAGGTGCACATCACAAGTTCTCTTGATGAAATCTCAGCTTTTAGACTATGGTTTTCGATTACAAAAAATTCTGATCTACCGTGACTATCAAAGTGCCATAACAATTTCTCATAATCTGATCCAGCACTCCATGACCAAGCACATTGACATCCAGTACCATTTTATAAAAGACCATGTTTTAAACGGTAACTTTAAGCTCATTTTTGTTCCAAATAATGATGAGATCGCTGATTTGTTCACCAAGGCATTGGACGAGACCAAATTCAATAGTTTTCTCAACAAGATGGGAATGCTGATACATGATCCTTAGTTCTTCAAAGAAATTTTCACTCTCTCATGTGAATATCAGAAAGTCAATTAATTCTAAGTTTAATTTATTCTCTCTTTATAAGTACTTCAACACGACAAATAAAGGATCGTTACATGTCTTTTTCTTCTAACCTTTCATCTAGTTTAAGCGATTTCATTTTGTCTTGGTAGAGTCAATTCAATCCATTCTGAGATCATACTTGGATGGTGATTTTTAAAAGTCCCTTAAGGGGATCCAAAATTTCACATACCAATCAATTTTGATAAAATTATCTCGGTATTCAAATCCAAAATGGTAATGTTGTCTCGTTCTTCTTTGTTTCTGAGATCTAATACTTTAGTTGTTGGAATTTCACAAAATTTCATTATATCTATAACACCTCTAAGATCATGTAACTTTTGTCTCTGATATTCATTCAATAAATTTTCCCATTTCTCAGATTAATATCAAATATTAGTGAATGGTTTTCATTAACTGGAAGCATCTTATGTCTATTTTATAGAATTTCATGGATCCAACTTACCTTTCAAATAAATGAATAATTATCGATTTTTAAGATCTTCATTTAATCTTAGTTACTGAAATGTCCAAATTTTTTGTCTAATGGTTATATGTTTATCTTTTAATTCCGAATAAACATGTTTTGTCACACAAAATAGGAATTGACTAAGTGGTTTCTCATAATTGAATCGACTGATACCTTTTTTGAACAAACAAATGTCCTTTCACTTTGGGTTTAACAAACACATAGGAAGGTAATTGAGTACACTGCATTTAACACAACACGTTTCCGATTTAGGTGTCATCATTGCCTTTTTGAGCCGATGTAAAACAATCCTACCAATATAAGTATTTTGAATCCAAATGGTTCCCTCTCCATGCTCTTTATCTCTCTTTGCCTTAGAATTTTCTATGTAATCTATGTTTGTCATCTTCAAAGCTTCAAAACCCAATAATGGCATCCAAGATCTCAAAGTCTCCATCGAAGAAGAAATCCCCCAAAGCATCTACCACATCTTCTTTTCCTGAACCTATCCAGAAGGACACAACTCAACTATTCTCAATTAATCTGCTAGAATGCAATGAATAAGTTCATGTTATGATTGAGTTTATCTCCTGCAATCATATCATTGTTCCTCTCACCAAAATTCCAAACCTTAATTTCCCTCAAAGATTTCTATTCAAATCCTTTAAGTGTGTAAAGATTGACAACGATGTTCTTGAATGCTACATTAATAATGACAGGATCATTCCTGTCACCAAGGAAACTTTTCTCAAAGATATTGGGATTTCCTCAAACTCGGTCAACCCACTGTTGAAGAATTTCAAGGGTTCTTGACACAAATTGGCTTCAATGGGGAGTACATGTGTAAGGGGTTCAAGAAATTGTCTATTCCTGGAATATGGACGATCCTTATGCATGTTGTCTTGAAGGGCTCTCTGACATGTATGGAGAATTACACTGCATAAGCAAAGATTGGATATATTTGGTTTACAACATCTTCACTGGAAGATCCAAAGTCATCGATCTACATGAAATCTTGTGGCAAGACTTTTGTAAATTTGTCGTACAACAGAAATCAAACGAGATTTCTAGTCTAAGATTCTAGGTGCTGACTCTTCAAAAAATCTAGTCGGACAAATTTTAGTCAATTCCCTTGCGATGGATCCTCCTAATGTATATTTCAATTTTAAAGTTAAATCATACAGACTTCCGAATGAAGCCTCCTTTGGACCAATAATATGTCTACCATAACATATCTTGGACCCTATTCCTTCCAACTTTCCCATCAAGAAATATCATCTCAAAGTTTCGATTTTGGTTGACCCGCTAAACCCATCCCCAACATTTCTTGATACTCCCTCGGAAGTGAATAAACATGCCACCTCTAGTCAATAGATTAAGATGTCTGCAAAGAAGCGCAATAGATCCCTTTCTAAAGTTAAATCCAAAAGGAGATCCAAAACCAGTGTATCCTCTCAATAGGATTCATACATCAGTGTTAGACCTAAACCTAGGTCTCGGCCTACCCTTCCCGCCCATTCTTCCAAAGTACCCCTCAAAATCTCAAAAACACAAGTATGCACGCACACAAGGAATCTGCATATTATCCACCTGCTCCTTTTTAAAAGGGTGGTGATGGTATTGACACAGTTACTTGAAGACCCTTCTAACACACTCACGAGTCACTCTAGAGCCTCTTTATTCTACGCAAGCACGACTTATAGCTTCCATGGTAGATTCTAAGCTTTTTGAACAAACAGTAGTCCCTCCAAGTTCAGAAGCCACAACCGAACGGATACCCACCATGGGTAATGCATGTTCGGGTGCTACTAACTTAAATTGGAATGCTTTACTTGACAGGTCTTGTCCCTACCATCCAAATCTCTCTAATCCTCAAATTGAATACACCATTATTGGGCTGTGTGTGACAACCGTCAAAATCTGAGTAGGTTCTAGATTTAACTAAACTTAGTTGCACTTATAGGCACGACACATACTATACTAAGTAACTAGAAACTAAGTTATCACCTACTAGAAACTTGGAAACAATTAGAATCAATGGATAGACTTAGATTTCACATTGATATGTGAATTCTACAACTACTTAACTGTAGACAATATCCATATTCGGGTCACTCGTTGACTCGAACACCTTTTCATGAATCATATACACACATCATGCACTTGACCTAGGAGTAGAAATTCGGTCAAAGTCTCATAGAAACTTAAGTCGTACATTGAAGACTATGACTAGTATACTTGATTCCTCAATTTCGGTTGAATTTCGAAATAATTACATAGAATGCCAATAAACTGATAAAAATAAATTACAAACATTATTTATAACTATAAAATAGTTATAATACCATAAGATAATTTGAAGTCTCAAATATTCAATTTATTTTGATATTCAAAGTTTATTAAACTCCAAAACCTTAAAAGCCCAAAAACCTAAATTTTATAAGTTTAACATCAAGAATTTTATAAAAATAGTTATGAACCTCATAATATGATCTTATAATAATTAAAATTATAATGATTCATTCAAGGAAAATAAAATTTAATTCATTAACATTTACCCTGAATTTATAAATAAAAAATTAGGGTTTTATGAATAAAAACTTGATTTTAGTGCACATTTTATATAAAAATTGAGATATTTTATAAAAGAACTTCAATTTTATAAAAGAAAATGAATAAGAAAAGGTTATCATAATCAAAAATTCGGATCTCTCTCTCCCCATATCTCTCTCACACTCTCATTCTCCAACACACACACACACACATCTCTCTTCTTTCTCTCTCTAGAAAACTATCTCTACCTTCTCTCTAATTTGTTTCTCCAAACACCACTCCATTCTCTCTTCCTCCCTCTAAGAACCACGAAAATTTCCAGAAAACAAACCCAAGAACACTCCTCAAACTCGATATCTTCATCATCTTGTGGTGTTCTTGAAGGTAAAATTGATTTCTACTTCACTTTTCCTTCAAGTTTTGCTATTTTTCTTACACTTTCTACTTCTTCATCTTCTTCAAACTTGTTTTCTTTTTTTGTTAAAATAGTTTTTAGAACATCATGGATGTGTTTTAACACCATGACTGTATGATAAACAAGGTTTCATGTTGATGATCTTAGTACAAAAAAACGATTTTAAGGATTTAAAACATCAAACTCAAGTAAAAAGTTTTTGAGAAACAAAATTTTGTTCATAAATGCATGTATACATTTTGATAAATTTTAATATTTTGATCTCTGCAAACATGACTAAAATATGATTTATCATGATATATTTAAAATATTTCAAAAGATTTACTCAAGGAACTGCTGAAAACTCACTTTTCTAACCAATCATCATGCATGCAATCTACCAGATTTCTTTACCTGACTTTAAACTACCATATCTCACTAATTTATTAACCAAAACTAGTGATTCTTTTTCTAAATATAATATTTTGAGTTAGCTTTCAAAACCATTTGACCTCACTGGAAAATTCTAATATTTCGATTTTTAACAATTTTTATAAAACTGTTGCTCAAACAGCACTTTCCTTGTGAACATTTGTTTTGTGTTGCATGTTCAAAGGACTTCTTCATCACTAAAAATAATTCAAAAAATTAATTTGAGCACTTAACATCATGTATTAAGAGGTATAGAAATATCTTGATTCAAAAGTCTTTGGAACATGTTGCAAAAATTCTCAAAGTAACATCAATAATCTTTACCAAAATCACAAGAACCAAGTTTTCTCTATAATTGTTTGAACCTTTAGGCATGTTCTCAACATCAAAAATAAGAAAAAAAATTCATTGTTATTAAATTGTTTGAAGATACATTCTGGAAAGTTTCAGCTCAATATATATTTTGTTTATTTTTACATCAAAATAATAAGATAATAGAGTGTTAAAGCATATAAAATACTTACACTTGTAAATAAATTTTGGAAATATTTGTGTATGACCCTTTAAGTTAATAAACATCTTTCATGAAGTTTAAACAATTTTTGTTACAGTCCAGTATGGTTTTTAATTTTCTTTTTATTAGCTCCAATAAATCATAAAACCACTTTAGAGAATGTACAAATATTATTTCTTATTTTTCTAATCTTTTACCTTATATTTTAGACTCAGAAAAATTATTTGAAAATTTTTCAAAATGTATATCTATTTTTCCATGATTTTTGTGTTTATAATAGATTAAAAATAGCAAAACTAGTTTTACTCATCCAAAATTCATGAAAATTTACCAGAAACTCTTATAATGTATTAGCATGCTACATATATGTTTTGATGAATTTTCTCTTCTCTATGCTATTTTTATTCTATTTTCCCAAGATTTAATACACTTAAATGCACAAAAATCATAAAATTGAGTTAAACAGTTTAGAAATCTATTTTTATATTTTTTCCAGCTTAAGTATGTGTAATAACACTTGTAAAAATAATTTGGTGAATTTTTGAAACTATTATCTATTTATTTGTATTTTTATAGAATAAATACACAAAAATCAGAAAAAAATGTGTTAAACTTTTTGAAAACACATATTAATAAGTTTCCTAGATTATTTACACTGTAAAACAGTTACACAAAAATTATAAGAATTTTTCATGTTAATTTACTATATTTCCATGATTTTATGATTATTTAAGGAATTAAATGGTGAAAAATAGTCAAACATATCAAAAATTCAAGGAAATTTATCTTATGGTTTTTGAATTCAATTAAAACTAAAATGCAAAGTTTGGCAAAGTTTAGAACTAAATTGATTTAGTTTTGAATATTTAGTCATTGAAACACCTCTTAAAATGTTAAATATTAACATTTCAATGAGAATTTTCCACGTACATTGTTATATAACAATTGATTCTTTGAAATTTAATTTCTACAAAAAAATATTTGTAACTTATCAATATTAAATTTTGAAACAATATTGGCATAATTCTATTATAGTAGTAAGTATACCATTGTTATATTTCGATTAGAGACTCACTAGCAAATACCATTATTGTAGGAATCGATAGTGGTACACATGGAACGTAGTTCAAGCCACCATTTGTATCATCTCAATGCATTGTGAGTATTCATGACTCCCCATATTTTCGGTTTTCAAATGTTTTGGGGTGGAAAAGCATGTCCTAAACTTTTTATGTTCCTTGTATTTATTTTGTCTCATATGAAACTTGGTTGCTATATTTCGTATGTAGGTGTATGTTAGTTTAATTCATGAGGACTGTATCGCGGTTAAGTCCCTGGAATCTATAGACATAACTCATTAACTCTTTGATCCTATGGTTATTATGGATAACGCTATCTGGAGGTAGACAACTCCTCACTCGCACGATTCGCTTGAGTGCATTTTACCATTTTATACACTATGTTTGCGATACATATAGTAGTCAATAGGGCACGATTCGGTCATTAGGCTTGGGTTGTGAACTCATGAATGGAAACTTGATGCACAAATGAATCCTACATCACATTTTAGCAATGAAACTTTTACACTCATTGTATCAATAAAACTTGTTTAATTATTATAGCAACGAACATTGTTTATGTAAACTTATTTACTCATTTGCTATATATTTCTATTTATGGAAACTTTATTTCCCATGAGAAAATAAACGTTGCATCTCATTTGGGCAACATACATTATCTCTCATGATGACAATGAACTATGTTTATATAAACTTATTACTCATTTTAGCAATATATTTTTATCTATGGAAACTTATATCAAATCTTTGATTTCCATTCATGAAACCAATATTAATTTGTAACATGTGAACTCACCAACTATTTTTATAGTTGACACTCATTTTACATGCTTTTTCAGGAATCATTGAGTAAGTGGCACTTAGGGACACTTCACTTTTTGGAGCATTCGCATGTGTTGTATTTCAATTTATAGTGTAATTTCTTTTAAAAGTTGTTCAAACCCATTGTAAAATTGTAATGATTTTTAATACTATGGTTGGTGTAGTTTGTTAACTTTTGCTATGAAACCGTTTATAGTGCCACGCCTCGTGTTTCCGCTTTAGCGGGGTGTGACAATGTGTCACCAAGCTGCTAGTACATTTCCATGAGACAACAAGTTCACGTTGGATGTGGTTGTTTATGTGTTTCTTTTCGATGCTAGTGATGTGTTCAATAAGTCTACCTACAGAACTCCTGATGATGTTCCTACTCACATGGATGATCCCTCAACCAATGCTATAGAAAAAATTGTGAGTTGTCCCGACTACACTCTAGTTTCTAATTATCCTCCTTCTGGTGATGCATAATTATGTGTGGAAATGATGATTAAAGGAGGTGATATCAAGATCACCAATTTGTTTCCCTCATTGTAAAAAAATTATGTTCCTTTAAGCTTCCTCCTCTAACCCAAAATCAAATTTGACTTCTAATCCTCTTCTGATGACATGGACCTAGGTGAAGGTGGAGAAGACAATCAAGAGAAATCATCTACAGTTGGCAGTGTTAGTGGTGCTAGTCCTGATAATGATTGTGATGATAGTAATAACGAACAAAACAAGTTAAGAGAAAATTTTGGTTCTGATATTGGATCATTGGACGAGAATAATGTTGTTCCCTTTATGTTGCTCAAGATGCGAGACAAGATTGAGCGTGTCGACAATAAAGTTGAAAGTGCCAACGTTCAGGTTGGAGCCATGAACTCAAAGTTGGATTTGATTATTAAATCCATTTTTGGATGTCAAGTCAGCCACCTCATCCATTCAAAGCCAAGAACTACAACTAGACCACTTGATCTTGTTCTGACTCAACCACTCAATGGAAGAATCTGAGCAACAAGACTCAAATATCATCAAGCATAATGAAGATACTATTCATAAAATGCTTACAATTCATGATAAGCTAGTTAGGTTGACAAATGAGGTAATCAAGCAAACTCATGTGCTACACGTAAAGAAAATTCAACGCTTGGAAAGGGAAATCCACTCAAAGGTTGGAATAAACCTCATCTTACAACAGGTCCTCATCAAATTCATTTAGTCTGCCCAACACCTCGTGGACATTCCGAATTACAAATTGATGAAGTACTTCATATCTTTGAAGACACGCTTGATACACTAAAAGCTCAAGCCCTCACCAATGATGTGTATGAAAATCTTTCCAAGATGGTTAATCTAAGCTTTCAGAAGGTATTAGACAAGACTAAAGAGATCAAGGAGACAATGTTATTTGCACCAAAGGTTGGGCCTTCCAATACAAGAATAGGATAAATCACTATAAGGAGATAGAAGCCAAGCTAGAAATTCCAACTCTAGGATGAAACTACTAACGTGGAAGACTAATGTGAGTTGATGGTAAATGAGGAAGATGACGATGTTGTGATGGTAAATTAGAAAGTTGTCTTAGCACTACAATCCGAGAAAGAGTCGCATTCGTTCAGAAAAATCATTTCCGGTGAAGAGAAAAATAAAATGTGTCTTACTGGCCATCAAACATAACATGGAGTTGCCAATACTCAAAATAAAGCCAAATATTGATGCTTTCCTAAAAACGCAACTGAGGCTACCTCCAATCCCTACTCATAAGATCGCTATAATCGATGAAGGGTCCTTTGTTCGGAAGGATGACGGTCTTCCTTCTCCTGAATTGGTCTAACCAATTTTGGAAGACATTAACACTCTATCTGCTCAAAAAATTATACAACTCACCCTAAGAGCTCCAATCATGTAACACCCCATTTTCGCCTTTGCGTAGAATTCAATATAAACCGTTGTTTATAAAATTTGAAACACAAAGTATTAATTTTTTTTCCCAAATACGCATCATAAACATGTAAGGAACGTCAATACAATTTATGTACATATATAGAACACCTGAATTCGACTTCGAATGAAGAAGTTATCATTCATACACGACTCAACGTATCATAAAATGTAAAATTTATATAGGTTTCTTGTTAGCCTAAGAAATTTAAATGTAAGTCATAGTATTCATAAAACTGAGAGCGTGCATATAAAGAGCAGAGTGTCCAAATCAGACTTCTTACGAGGAAGTTATGATTTTTCCAAGTTTTAGCATAGTAGTGTGGGCACATAAATCAAAAATCAAATTGGTTGATTATTAGACGAAACAATCTAAATGAGACTTGAAGGTCTTGTAAATATAAACTGGTCGATATAGAGAAAGTCAGAACGGAGTTCGTAGGAAGGAGTTATGCATTTTGCATGGACTTTTATGGTCTAAGTATTTTCAGAAACCTAATTAAGAAATAAAGTAAGAGGTAGCCGACACAGTCTAAATGAAAGTTATTTGATCTCGTCGATAGCTACATGTAAATATAAATAGTGTTGAAAACAGAGCTCATATGAAGAATATACGATTTGTTGAAAAAAGTTTGAATATGTGTGTGTGTGTGTGGCGCGCCCCGACAAGATGTGGGGAGCGCTCTGATACATCACCAACTATCCAACACATGTCATCACCAAACAATGCTACGTGGCACCATCTAGTACCACCCAAGAGCATGGCACACTTGGTGGGTATGTGTGGTGCACCTCCCCAAAATTTGCCTATAAATGTTGATTCAAACCCCCATTCATTCCCACACAATTTCAAAACTCTCTCTCTCTCTCTCTCTCTCTCTCTCTCTCTCTCTCTCTCTCTCTCTTTCTTATTCTTAGGCACGAAAATAGGTTCTATATTTGGGATTTTTGGAGTATTTTACTTTAGCAAAGCTCTAGAGAATTTGAGGGATTATGAGTTAGTAGCTCTCGGGTTGGATTTAAGTGTAACTTATATTGATATTCATAGTCGTTGTAATGGATATATGAATAAGATTTATCAATACTTCTAGTTATAATACCGATTGATCTACTTACAGGAGAGGTGCCTAGAATGGTCACATTAGCGTGGTTGTTGGATTTCAGAAAGGATATATGCCGAAATGGTCCTGCCTCCCAACTGTCTGGCCTGGCTAATCCTTATTTGATAGAACTCTCAATATAGATGGGGATTAGTGAAATATCTAGCTTCATTACTAGATCATCATAGATATTACTAGGTTAAAGTATTAAAGGTTAATACTCATTAGGCACATTGACCACCAGTGGGATCACTAAAAAGTCTGTTAATCTTCTAAGAAAATTTACAGGTGAGTTTTCTCACTATACTATGTATTACAATACATTTCCATGTACGTTAGGATAGAGCGCTTGTAGGGTAGAAAGTTTAAATGTGCATGCATTAGTAGAATCTAAGGTGTAACTCTATATATGTGATTGTTGTGATATTAGACCTAGGTAGGGGTTGATGGTGGAATGGTTAAAGAGGACGGGAACATGTAAACCCACATAGCGTTAGTTAGGGGATGATGGTTGTAACGCCCGTAGATTAGGGCTAGTCAATTTAGAGACGATAAGCGTCAAAAATGAATTTTTGAAAGAAGATTATTTAGAATGACTAATCTTAACTAAGTTGTATTATATGTCACAAGGTTTTCATGCATATAAAGAAAGCGGAAATCCAAGTTATAACGAAGAACTTATGACCTGTCGAAGTTTCGTGACAGAACTGGCACGACGTTGATTGACGTAAAAGGGTGAATTTACGTTAGATTGATATTTAGCCTTAGTGACCTAAACAAAAGTCGTAGATTTCATTAAACCATGAGCGTGCATAAAAAGAACGTCCGAATCTGACTTCGTATAAGGAAGTTATGATTTTTCTAAGTTTCGACTTAGCGGTATGCAGCCCAAATACTCGATTTGAGATCGAGTGGTTTTTAGCCAAAACAATCTAAACGATAATCGAAGATCTTGTTGATAGTATTCCAACGGTAAAAAGACAGACGAAAACGAATGTCGGATTAAGAAGTTGTGAATTTATAACGGAGTTTTCCTGTCTCGGCCTACTAAAAATAATATAATAAAAATAAAGTCAAAATTAGCCAACGGAGTCTAAATGAAAGTTGTAGAGCATAATCTAACCTACGTGTGCATGTAAAGAACGTCGATAACAGAGCTCGTATCCAAAAGTTATGAATTTTTGAAGATCATGGCATGCATACCAAAGCTTATCCGAAGCGTACGCCCATCGTAACCAAGATTACGCCCAGCGTACTTGGAAATTATGCCAAGCATAATCCCACACCCAGCAGCCTACAAATAGAAACCGAGATCAGCCATTTTCTTTGCTCATTTTCTTTCTTCTCTCTAAGTTTTTGCCTCGATTTGCGTGCCAATTATATCGTGAAGCCCTGGTATCATTGCCGAGCCCCGAAGCAAGTTCCGAAGTCCTGAAGATCCCGCGAAATGAGATTCCCAAGCCGAAGCCCTGCCCACGAGGAGCCCGGTTTTTTTGAAGATCATCCACATCTACCCAAGAATACTATTTCTACAAGTCGTAGTGTTGTCCGATCATATTCTGATCAAGTGAGTGTATAGTCACTTTCATCTTACACATAGATATGAAGTATTTTATAAAATACGTGTTATGTGTGTGTGTATATATATACATATATATTGTCGTTTATATGCGTGAGTGCATAATTACTTTCTTCTAACACATAAATATAAAGTATTAGCTATGAAATACGCGCTATGTGTTATATATTAGTAGTCTATTTGAGATGGACTTGGAATTGAAGTTTTTATGCAGGTGTTAAATGATTTAAATTGTGTTTGTATTTATATCTACAAAAATGTTGGGTAGAACATGGGTAGATGGAATAGTTAGTGACGATGCGACTTCGTGCCTATTTGATAAACCTTGGTGACGATGTGACTTTGTGCCTTTTGTGTAAATCCATGTGACTATGAGACGTACTGCCTACTGTGTAAACCTTGGCGACTATTAGACGTAATGCCAATTGTATGAACCCAGGTGACTATGTGATGTAGTGCCTGTTGTATAAACCGTGGTAGCAAATGA
Organism: Lactuca saligna; assembly: GCF_052625555.1. Lineage (NCBI taxonomy): Eukaryota > Viridiplantae > Streptophyta > Magnoliopsida > Asterales > Asteraceae > Lactuca > Lactuca saligna. The sequence goes on from NC_136422.1 coordinate 74,993,689, forward strand.
ACTTTGTGCCAGTTCCTTAGGTAAATCCTTACGAATAAATGAAGAAAGTATAGTCGATTGTTAGGATAAACCTTAAGAAATAAAGAAGATAATGGGGATGGGTAATTGGGTTGATTGTTTTATGATTGAATATAATAAATATATTATTGTGGGTTGAAAACCCTATATGCTCACCAGGCTCCCAAGCCTAACACACTCAGTTTTCTTTGCATTATAGGTAATCGCACAAGAGTATAAGTTAGTGGACTTGACGAGAGATTTTGGATTATAAATCAGTGGTTATAAATGACTGTTGTAAGGTCTATTTTATATTGTTTATGCTTTTGATCTGTATCGGAACATGACATCCCGAGGTTTTGTTATTTAATAAAAATACATTGTTTTTGAGAAATATTATTGATAAATGGTTATCATATTTTGTTTTTGGGACAAATTCTGCAACTGTTTTCTTTAAAGGATAACTCTGATTTTAAAACAAAGCATAAACAAATCGGTATGTTTTGGCCGTGAAATTGGTGATGTCACAATGGTGGAACGGTGAAAGAGATTGGGAACTTATTCCAAGATATATATTGGCAAGTCGTGAACCATATTTTGTATGCATGTATATGTATTGGGGTATATGGTATTTTGAAGAACTCACTAATCCTCGTGCTTACCTACTTGTTAATAAATGTTTTTCAAGCACTTCGTGAGAAGAGAAAGGTTTGACTGTGCACACTTGCATCGACCACAGGTATTCGCACAATGTAAAATTACACTGATATATATATATATATATATATATATATATATATATATATATATATATATATATATATATATATATTCTAATAAATAAAAATAAAAAATTTTTCCTCTATATTTGGGACGTAACAAGTTTTTATCATTGCCCTAGTTTGAGTGAACTAGGTAAAAACTCGTGTGATTCCAGACTCAAACTAAGGATCTAAGAAATTAGCAAAATTTTTCATAAAAAGAATAATACAAAAAGGAAATAGTTTGACATGCAGACAGCCAAAGCTCAGAAAGGAAAGTGATTCCTAAAATATTCATATTTGTTATGTTTGTTGATATATGAAATGTTAGAAATGCATGATAGTATGTAGGCTAGGGATCATTTTGGGAATTACTGGTTAGAATTTCCTGATACTCAAGATTCCATATTGCCTAGGAATTTTCTTTTTAATTACTTCCTAGAACCTATATTAATATTGATTAGTTATTTGAAGAGTGCGTTAGGTTGCCTGCTCCCATAATTAAATATTTTTAGATTGCTTGATTTGGAACTATTTTGCAGCTCTCGTATAAGTCTAACCATCGTAGTATCGGATCTTTCGATCGACAGACTGTTTTATTTTAGAGGCATTTAATTGTATGTGCTTGATAATTATTTAATATTAGTAGAAGTTCTTCCTCTGTCAATAGTGGAAAGGAGTGGAATGAATCCTAGAAGGATGGTTTAGGAAGTTGACTATATGCTTGATAAAGCATATATTTGTAAGATAGGGCGTCAGTAGACACAAGAACCTAGTAAATTCTATGAAAGAAATTATTACATCGTTGAAATATTATGTGTGTGTGTGAAAAGACCTATCAGTAGCAGAGTGTTGTGAGTTTAAAACCTTGGAGAAATTCTTGGGTCTAGTACGGATAGGTGTGGAAGGTAGTATAGGCCCGTACTACCGGAAGGACGGGATCAATATAGCAATCAAGAAAATCCACAAAGTTGCTAACGAACTGAAGAGGATTTGAATAACATTTTAGAGTCATTTCGATTCATATTAACCTATTCTTGCTACACCCCCAACATTGTGATGATTAGAAGAGCAAGCGGATCAGGTTCAGGATCTGAAGGGTCGGGACCAATTGAGATGAAAATATGTGACTGCATCGAGGCAGCGATATTAGCAGTTGTAAGAAACATAATTTCATAAAGTTTTGGAACTATAAAAACCAAATTAATTGACATGTTTGATGATAGGTATGCTCATTTTTCCAGTACCATTACCACCATAGCAACTGTTGTTGTCCTTGTTGCAGTTTGACTAGTAGAGAAGGAGATGCCTTATCGAAATTTCAATAACACCAAGTCCCCGAATTTTAATAGTCTTAGATATCCAATAGATGTCATAAGGTGGATCTTGGATGTAGAAATATGTTTTTACACTTGTGCATGTCCGACCAACTTGAAGTTCACATATGCGTAGAATCTTCTACATTTATGACAAAAGGACTGGTGAAACTTTGTTACTATGAAATATTCACCTACAGAGAAGTACGTTGTGACTTTGGAGTAGTTTGCTAAGAAGTTCAACGAAGAGTGTGTTCCAATATTACAAAGACAAAGAGAGAGCGACTCACTCAAGAGTATTTGTCACTCAAACAGACCATTAAATTGGTGACTTAAATCACCAAGATGTTCACTAAGAGGGCCTTATTCTACCCCGAGTATGCCTCATCAGAACAATTTTAGATGTCTCGATACTTAAGTATTCTTAGAAATGACATCAAGGAGTTTGTATCGAACAATTGATAAAAAAAAACTCTAGCAGAAATGCAGGAGTATGGAAAGAAAAGACAAATCAAGTTGGAAACTGTGACAACCCGAAATTTTCATTCTGTATTACATATCAAGTCAATAGAAGTCAAAACAGTTACTATTAAGTTTCAGATGATTTGGGATAAGTTTGAACATTTTATGATTAACACTTTAGGAGATGCCAGGAGAGGGGATGCTATTAGGATTATTGTGCAACAATGACATTTCAAACTCCAAGAAATTGGAATTATACGACCCAAACATAGACTTTGCGGTCCAAAACCCTAGAGGTCTATATATGGTCATTAGCGAGCGAATCCTCAAATCTCTCTCTAAAAATTAGATAAGCGAAATAGAGCGAACGCTCGGTCTATTTCGGTTCCGGATTTTTCAGCAATCGAGCGGTCGGTCTATCTCGGTTCCATTATTTTTGGGAACCGAAATAAACCGAAAGCTCGGTCTATTTCGGCTCTAAAATTCTAAGGAACCGAAATGAACCGATCGCTCGACTTATTTCGCTTCACTCCTTTAAGATAAGGTTTCGGTTGTACAATTTGTTTATACTATTAACTATATTTTTTTGGTGTTTTATGCTACTTTATATTTTCTCTTTTTTTTATTATTTTTCAGAAATTTTCAAAACTTCAAAAATCCAAAAATATTTTATGTTTCTGTTTTTATTATTTTTCAAAAAATCTCAAAACCTCAAAAATATTTTTTTATTTTTGGTTTGTTTGTTTTGTTTGTTTGCTTGTTCTTTTACATAGGTCCCAAGTATGTCAGTACAACAACATTTGGAGCTAAGGCTGGTATATTTTTTTTTGTTGTTTTTTTTTTTGAACTAGTTAAGGGTCCCTAGAAGCATGCTACTGCATGTTGACCAAAGCCTATATGACTAAAAGTAAGGCCTTAATGATTTGATGTATACCTATCGTTTCTTCCCAATCAGGTTGCTACATTTAACTCAAGTCAAGAGCTACCTTACTCTTCTCATATGAGTTAAGAGTTTTCTGCTTTGTCATAGTTATATAGCAGAGGTACTTTCGGTTCTTTAAACCATCCTGCTTCTATTCTCCATCAACCTTCGGTTCACCACCGTAACCCTTAAGACTCTCGGTCCTTACCACTGAGGTCTATGGTTGCATAACATCTATGTTTGTGATCTTAGATACATATACCACGTGCTGAGTGAAACCAAAAATCAAACACCTACAATGCATTGTCGGTGAATTTTTATATTCAAAATCTTACTGTGTACCTATTGAAATCTCTTTTATTTTTGCTTGGTCTTTTATGAAATCATCTAACACCAAGGCCTTTCTTCCCAAAAAGGATCCAATTTATTTATTTTTTTTGCATTTCTATCACTTCTTTAGTCACTATAAATTATATCTAAACTACTTGTTCAATAGACCACATCGGTCTCACAAGTACTTCTACCAACGATCGATCTTATGTTAAGTATTGATGTTCGGTTGAAGATAAGCTACCCTTAGCCTACAAATTAAAAGAAGCCTTTTGATGTTTCTCTACAAACAGTTGATCGTATTTTCTCAGGAAACCACACAAGCACTTCAAGTCTCTCTTGACTTTGAAGGAAGTGATTCTTGCCCGGAATCATCTGCTTCATGTCTTCTAATAAGACATCACTCACATCCCATACACATTTTGCTTTATTTCTTTATCTTCTGTTACCCTATTGCACGAAAATTTTTATTTTCCTACATTCTAGTTGCTATTGGTTTGGTTTTTGTTTACTTTTGGAGGGATGCTGATTTCAAACGACGATTGAGGATAAGATTTTAAGGCGCGTGAACTTGAACGGTTACTTAAACTACGCGTGCTGACATATACCTAGGAGAAACCAACCTGTCACATCGCGCTTTTTCAGGTGACGACTCTTTCTCTCTCTTGGCAATGGTATATAAAGGAGTTCTAATTCCATTTGTCTCTTTCACCTACAACAAAGTCTCTATTTCTACAAGGCGATTCCCAACTGCTCATCTTCTTCTTTCAATCAACAATGGCGACTTCTTCATCAGCTCACAACCAAACTACTTCATCCCCATTGCTCTCCATCAAGCCAAATCAGAACATGATTCTTAAACTCAATCCATTTTGAATGATGTGTATATGCTACAAATGGTTGAGTGTTTGAAATACTCACCTTTGGTTATGGCCCTAACACAGGTGAAAGTCGTTCCTATGTCACTTTTATCATAAGTATACTCTACTGCCTCATATGACAAGAACAAGGAATGAATCTACTTTCAAATCCATTCTAAAAAGGCTTCTACTTCAAAAGGGAGATTTTGTTCCCTATTTCACCTTGCAGTGGATTCGTTTGTGATTTCACCAGACTTCATCACTACTACTCAACTATTCTCGATGCTCTACGATATGGGATATACTGACGTGCTAACCACGTTTACAAAAGTTAAGAAGTCATGCTTACCGTCCCCATGGAATGGATTGCTTACTCTTCTCATCAAGAGTTTGGCAGAGAGGAGTGGTGGATCCGATGGCACTAGCAAGGGTTTTCTAACCCTTCTATACGGTCTTTCAAATGGTATCAATCTCGACTATGGGTCGATTATCTGGTCTCAAGTGGTGCAAAGCCTCAACACTTCTATGAGGCATTCTGAAATTTCATGTGGTCGATTCTGGACTCTCATTACACGAAAGGTGATTAATTCTTTGGAAATTCCGGTCATGAAGGATGCCCTAGCTGCGTCTATTGCCACGTTTCACACCAAGAAAATCATAATTTCTGATCCTAAGAAGTTCCCTCACATTGGCTCTATCCCGGAGACAATGTACCGGTGTGTTACAGTCAAGAGTATAGTCATGGCAACTTATCGCAAGCTTCCTCTCAAGGAACCGAGAGTATCATTTGCCAAATAGCAGGCTACCCTGGATTCTGTGGACAAGCCTGGAAACCGAGGGAAACGGACTACTACCAAGAAAGAAACTACGGATGATGATAAGTCCAAGAAGCGAAAGTCCCAGAAAGGGGATTCTTCTAAACCAAAGAAGATTAAGAAGATAGCAAAAGGTCCAAGAGTCCCACTCCTCCCAATTCACAAAATGACGAGGAGGATGACGAAGAGGAAATTCATCATGAATCACTGATAGGTAACACCCCTCCGTGGTCCCCATCTCCAACAAACTCTCTTCATGACAAACTTCCAACACCACCTCCATCACTGAAACAGACAATTTCAGTTTCGGTTGCTCATGTTCACCCACCAACCACCTCTCAAACAACAACTTCAACAACTTCCTTATCACCACCATCACCGGTTACTTCTGTTCCTATATCCACAACCCCCTTATCAACTACCACTACCATTCCTGAACCGACAGTAGAAGTCAACGTATCTGATACGGGGAAACTACTGGAACTGAACCTCCAGTTACTTGTAAACCTCTTTCTGCCATCCACTCAACTGATTCCGGTGCCACTCTCAGTGATGCTAATGATGCGTTTGATTCTACATACTATAGTCCCTATAGGCTTCCTACCGATGAAGATGATGATGCTCCTATCACAAGCCTACACTTGCAGACCATTAATGTGAAACTAGATAAACTGCTTGATAACAACAAGTACACTAGTGGTGTTATGCTAAAAGCCTTTTTGGACACTGCTCTTGAGCAATGCACAGGGTCCATTGACAAATCCACACAGGCTGTTAATGACTCTTCTTCTGCTTGCAAGAAGGATACTACGTATTGTCCAGACATTGTACATACAAATCAGATCTTTCTCGACTCACTCAAAGGGCATGCTGATACAAATGCATCTAAGCTGCAAGCCTCTTTGGATACATTCTCCAAGTCCATTCAAGAGTATCAAACAAAGTTTGAGGATGTTTGTTCTTCCATCCAATCAGAGAACACTTCACTTCTCTGTTCTATGTCTTCTCGGCTGGAATCCCTTCACACTGATTTAGAAAACGAAAGTACTCTGAAGGAAGAACTTGCCCAACAAAGATCCACCATTGAAGTTCAGAAGGTTCAGCTTACTCAAGACGAAAAGGAGATTTCTTTGTTGAAAACCGAGAGAGCTATTTTTAGGAGTTGTGCAAGGGATGTCAAGGATATGCTGACCAACATTATTGGTGCTCATGATCATATCCTCACTTTGACCATACAGAATCATCTCACTACAAAATTTATTCATGCCCTTGTATTGTTACACGAGATGAAGGGTGTTTCGGAGAGATTCGTACCTCCAAAACAAGGGGGGAAGGTGCTCAATCGAAGGCAAAGGTTTTTGTGAAAATCGAATCTGCCCAACCGAATGTCAAAGTCACAACCGAACCCAAGGGTAATGAAGCTTCGTGTTCTAGTTCTCAAGCTAAGCAGAAGGAGATTGAGGATGATAGTGATGATGATATGGAAGAGACAATTGTTGAGGCTCTTAAAAGAAAGAAGAGGGACAGAGACTTGGATGAAACTCTAAAGGTTGCGAAGGAAGCTGAGGAGAGGGAAAGGAGGAATAACGAGGAAGAAGAAGCCTTAAACTGTAAAAAGGCCTTACTTCCCCTTGGGACAAAAGAGACACTTATCAATCAGGCTATAGAGTTTCCAAGTGTTTACTGGTTCGAACCTGTTGCTTCGTTTGACTGTGACAATTCTAAGGACTCACTGTTCGACATGCAAATAACACGAAAGGCATCCACATTTCATTGTTTCGATTCGACTGTTGATAAGGTACTCAAACCCTCGCCTGCTAAGAAGTTCGTAAATGTTAATTTCAAAATCACACGAGGATTAGCAAACTCGGTGTCGATTATTTCTCTAGCAGATCTTCCGAATTTAAATCCTCACGACTGGATTCTTTTGTTTAATATTCTGCTCACTATTTCGAAAGAATATGAGCCGATACTGGATCACTTGAAGAGATGTTGGCTTCCTACATCCATGAGGTTGCTGCTATGGATCAGGAGATAACGAAAGTAATGGACAAGAAACCAACTGCCAAGCCAACACCGAAACCAGGAGATGTGAACAAAATGAAAATGGGCCAAATAAATTCTACACATCTCACTGTGATGTTTACAAAAGGCGAAGCTCACATATTTTTGTTCTCTCTTGTTGATAAACATCTGTTTTCAACAGACTGCTTGGAGCATATTATCAACATTATTCATTAGTGTGAGATAACTCAGATGCAAACAAGAAGAACTTCACGGACATGTTGTGGTGGTACATAACATTTCGACATCATCTGTTGGCCATCATATCGAAGTTATTCAAAATAATGAAGAATTTCTCTGTAGCTCAACCGAAGTAAGCTTTCGGCTCCATTGATGCAAAGGGGGAGATTGTTGAGTTTAATTGTGTTGCGTCATGGGCTTGTATTTTGTATACGTATTGGGCCTGTCCATCTGTGATTATCTAGTAGGGTTATACTACAAATATCCATGCATGTATGCATTAGAACCAACAGAGTTTTTACGTTTATTATTTTGTAACCCTAAACACGTCTACAGTCGAAGTTCTTAATCGAGCTCTTCTAAGGTGTTGAAGCATTAATCATACGACACATTCAAAGCCATTCTCGTGTTCATAATTACGTTCTTAATTGTTTGTCTACATAGAATCTAACGATCCTGATTGAACTTTGATTCATCATCTACGATGAATTACAAGCTCAAGAGTCTATGGTGATGAAAGATTACATGGATGTAGGTGGACAACTTGCCCTGGTCACTCATTCACTATAGTCGACCAACCGATCTCCTCAGTATCATCATATCATAGGGTCATCATACCAAACTTCATATAATGACACACTGCAGTCGTATGAACCAGAAATACAACCAGATAATGAAGAAGCCTTTCAATAAGCATTAGACCTTGTCAGCACTATACTTATCCCTCCAAATATTGAAAATAATCCACCATATCAACCGCAGTGTCAAAACACACATGTGATACTCACGAACTCCACTGATACCTCAAAACAAGAAAAACCATCAGATATTGTAAATAGCACCAAAGAGAAGAAAGAAGGAACCCTTGTATCTCATAAATGCAACAAGGAGAATCACTTTGCAAGAGAATGCAAAGCCAACATTGTGAAAGAGAAATATTTATATCTTATAATGGCTCAAGAAAGAATTTGTAACACAAGTGAGGAGAGACCATCAAGTACGATCTTCGGGAGATGAAGATGAAGACAATAACAACAAGAGGAAACAAGGGAAGCTGTCTCTAGCTGCAATGAAAAAAGAGAACATCAAAAAGCTAAAGAAAAACTACAGCTTCATGGCAAACGAAGTGAGACTTAGCATCGTTGAACAAGTAAATTTTATGATTCAATCAAATAGTTATATCATGCATGACTGTGAACCACATCTAGAAAAACTTACTCAAACGTGTGTCGATGTCCTTTCAAATTATAACAAAGCCTTAGATGAAAAGAACATAGCAACTCAAGAACCGTATCACCTAAGAGGAAGACTAGAAGACATGAAGCTTAAGGTAACTATGTTAGAAGTAGAATTGAAACTAGAAAAAGATGCTAGGTTGCTTAGTGGAACTCAGTTACATGTTAATTTCAGTCAACCAGATTTATCAAGAGCTGAAACTGTATGTTTAAACGAATTAATAGAAAATATCTTTAATGAAACGAAAGCTATTGAAAATTTGTTCAACAATGGGTCTATAGACAATACTTATATTTAGGGATGGTCAAACTGATTCAACGCCGAAGAGAAATCTACACCTTGGTTTGATGTCGAACATCCCTATGTCCCACCTGACAGGACCTTTCATTTCGTAATCAATAACAAAACCTATCCAAAAGATACTCAATATCATTTTGTAAAATTTTGTATTTTGCGCAAGAAGTGTGTCATTGAAGAGATTATCCTAGAAACATCAAGACTCTCTGATAATATCCATTCCATACCTGTCATTGGAAAGGTCTATCTGGGATCAGGATCAGACGTGGATGAAGAGATAATCTTAGAAGGATCTAACTTACCTCCCATACCAAACTTTCTGGAAAAAAATGACTATTTCACCCTCTACGGTATCTCACTCAAAAAAAGTCAAACCGCAGACTTCTACTAAATCCACCACTAAGATTCAAACTCTTCCTGGACAGAAAAGTTTGAGAAATGACAACGCTCTAAATGTCAAGAACTCTACAGTTTGAATGAATCCTCTCCTAGACCTATACCAAAGTCCAAAAATTATAAAAGCAAAACACCGAAATTCAACAGATCTAATATTTTTCCATGAAAAGATGAACCAAAGGAAGCCTTAAAAGTTGAAACTAAATCTCGAATTGAGAAATGGAAAGTTGAGTCGAATATCAAGGTTACTGAAAACAGAAGCTCGCCATTTTCAAAGAAAACATTTTTAAAATACTCTACGGTTGGCAAACCCTTTCAAAACAACTCTGCGCAAAAGCATTTTTACAAATCTAACTCTTTGTAGAATTTAAACTAGGAACAAAAAACATAAATTCCTAACAGGTCACCAAGTCCCAATAGATCTCAACCCTGTGAGCCTAAACCAGTCAAGAATTACAACACTGCTATTGGTGTTCCTCAGAACAAAAAGCATGAACAAAAACTCTAGTCAGTCAAAATTAATGACACTGCATCTGCCAATCAAAGGGACAAATAAATTCTAATATGAAGCAAAATCTCAAGAAGCATATCGATTACTTTCCTAAATCTAAACAAAGGCAAAAACTTGTAGATAAATAAACAGAAACACACTTTTACATCATATCCACCTAATAAGAAAAATGCCAATAGATCTAAAAAGAAGAATTTTGTCCCAAAAGGATTTGGAAGAAAAAGGAGATAAAGAACAACACGTCATCAAAAGTCACAAAGAAACCAAACACGATGTATTTTAAAAATTCATATTATGTTGTTGTGGGCCCTAAACAAGTTTTGGTGCCCAAATTAACTAACTAGTGTTGAGGGAAATGTGTGGGGAGGATCACGAAATAGAATGGTTAATCAGTAGCGCCTGCTCCATGCACAACACCGGAAGGTTGGAATACCTTCGTGACTTTAAGGAAATCCCAAATGGTGGTCACGTAACTTTTGGAAATGATGCAAATGGAACCATTCGAGGATATGATGTTCTAACAAATGGAAACTTTTCAATTTAAAGAGTTACCTATGCTGAAGGGTTAAAACACAATCTCATTAGTGTTGGGCAACTTTGCAAAGATGATAATCGTGTTGAATTCGATGATTAATCAAAATGTCTAATCAAATCAAACGGTGCTGGAACAATGTTCCCATTAGATATATCACTAGTCCTTAGTAAACCATAACTTTTTTTTTCTATCAAAAGCAGTCTCCAAGGTCAATTGGCTATAGCACACAAAACTTGCTCACCTCAACTTTCAGTATTTCAACAACTTGGTTATCAGAGATGGTGTGAGCATTGCCCCTTCCTTAAATTTGACAATGACACTTTCTGACCTGCTTGTGAGTGTGGAAAGTAAACAATGGGAAGTCATATGTTGATAATTGATTCATCCATTGATGAACCTTTGAAGTTACTTTATGTCTATATTTACGGCCCATGAACTATGGAAAGCCTACATCACAAGAAGTACATTCTAGTCAAAGTCAAAGATTACACTCGTTTCATGTAGGTGTTTTTCTTGATACTCAATCAAATACATTGCAAAAACTGATTAACTTCATTAAGGAAATTAAGTTACAAATCAAGCTTCCCATTCGATATATTTGAAGTGACAATGGAAAAGAATGTACAAATTGATTACTCAACGACTTTCTGGTATCGAAAGGGATCAGTCATAACTTTTGACCACCCTACACAGCACAAAAAAATGCCATGGTAGAAAGAAGGAACAAAACTCTCATAGAAGCTTCTGAGTCACTACTTAACTTTGGAAACTTGCCTCTCTATTTTTGGTCAGAAGTTGTTTCTACTGCATGCTTTGTTCAAAACTACAGCATCATCAACTAATGTCTCAACAAGACTCCATACGAAGTTTTGAACAATCATAAACTGAATGTTCATTTCTTTCATATATTTGGTTGCTGGTGTTTTGTGGTTAACAATAAGGAGAACTTGAATAACTTTTCACCCAAATCAGACGAAGTTGTGTCTTTGGGATACTCTACCAACCATGTGGCATACAGAGTTCTAATCTGAAGAACAAGAGTTATAGAGAAAGCTTTGACATGAAATTTCATGATTTCTATGTTCGGAAGACTACTCCTCTAAATGAAACCAAGTTTATCGTGGAGAATTGCATTCTAATCCAGTTCTTACCTCTTAACATCACATAAGTCAACTATGAGACACTATTCAATCCTCCAGAAACTATTAGGGACGAATGTCTATAGTGAGCAGTCAAACGTACTTTGTGTCTATATTGTGTCAAATGCAATCTGGTTTTGACACTCTATATGTTAACACGGCATGTTAGTTTCAACACTGTAATATTTATTCCTTGTTATTTTTTGTGAGTCTATTGTACCCTATATTTAGGGTCGGTACGCAGAGTAGAGTATCGATCGAACTAGCGTCGTTCTCATTTGTACTCTCAGTTTCTCTTGTACTCATTCAGACTTAATAGAGCCACATAGATCTTATTTAGATATGTGGTCCACTTAATGCTTTTTCCATTAGAATCATGTACTTAATCAATCGCTACTCACATCAAAATGGTATCAAAGCGGGATTCATTCAATCGATTAAAGTTTCCTTGTATTTTTCATTTTTTTTAATCGCTCATTCCGACTCAGATTTTTCTGCAAATTGAATCATGAAACTGGCTTCAGTTGGTTGTATTGAATTGATTTTGCACTCTATTTGTTAGATTGATTAATTTATGATCAATCTCCAATTGATATGGTTCTTATATTTCCATTTGATTCAAAATTCCTCTATCTTTAAAATCCGTACAATAATGGCTAATTTAACCTTGAACACGATGACTAATTTCTCTAATTTGCTTGGATCATCAACTAAGATTCTGATATTGATTGCACAGTATTATGAGCAATGGTCTGATAGAATGGAAGACTATCTGAACGGAATCGATGAAGATTTGATGTGATCGATCAATAAATGTCAATTTCTTCCTGAAATGTTGAATATTCTTGGAACTGTTGCTATGAATGATGATATGATCACATAAGGGAACAAGATGAAGGCGAATGATAAGAACTTTCTATGTGAATTATGTGGTGCTCTTCGACCGACAATTTACAACTATGTATGTGGGACACCTTGAAGAAGAAATAGGAAGGTAGTTAGAAAACAAAGACTAGTTCAGTAAAACAGTGCTTTCTAGAGTTGGGAGAACTCAAACATAAGGAAACATAATCAATCAAATCATACAATGATCCATTAAATGAAATGATTTTCAAGTACTCTCTCGATGGAGTGACACGTTTGACTTTGGAATTCAATATCATCTTTCTAGTGGGTTTACGAATGGAGAAACATCATATTGATGATCAAGACACAAGAAAGCTTTGATGGCTACTCTCTTGCAAATCTGTATAATGTCTTGAAAGCACATGAAAGTGAGATCAATGATATTACAAAGGAATGGAAATTATGATCGGGAGGACCTTTGACGTTCATGTTGAAAGTAGATGCAAGGGAATCTGAAGTCGAATTTGATGAGGAAGCTATAAGTGGTGAAGAAGGTTTCTTAGTTAACTCATATGATGAAGCAGACGCTTACTACTTGAACAACAAAGTGAAGAAATTCTTCAAGAGTCCTTTTAATCCGAAATTCAAGAAGAGTAATGAGGTTAAAGGAAATCGTTCATCCAGAAAGAGTGTGAAGGATTATTCGAAAGTAGAGAAGAAGGATGTCAAGATTTTGTATGAGAAAAAGAAGGAGTTGAAACTGAAAAGAGACTCAAGTTTCGATTGTAACTACTACAATGGGTTGAATCATTTGGCCAAGGATTGCATGCTTAGGAAGAAAGAAGAGAATAAGGAGAGAGTTAAGGATGAGGCGTATTATGCTAAGAAGATTGAGGAGATTAGAGCTTGAACAAAGGGTGTTTCTCTGATTGCTAGAGGAGATGATGAAGAAGAGGGCATGTATCAAATTTGTTCATCTGGATCGGATGATGATGAGATGCACCATTCGACTCATGCGGCCAAGTATGTAAAAATAGAAGAGGATAGAGAGGAGAAAGAAGTTTTGGGTGATGAAGATGAGATTATTGGAAGGTGTTTCGTGTCCACAGACTCGACTAAATCACTAATGACTACTAAGGTGTGTGATCTTCTTAACTTATTTAAAATTCCTTCATCTTCTTATCGCGATGTTTTGTCTGAGTTTGATAATACATGTGCTTATCTTAATGAAATGTTAATATCCATGAGCAGTCAAGCAGAAAAGTCCAAGTCCCAATTATATGAAGCTAGAAGTAGACTCGCAGAGAAGAATGGACTAGTGGAATCTCTTGATCTTAGAATAACTAATCTTTTAATCGATAGAGATTGACATAGAATAGACAACTTGATGCTTATTAAACAAAGAAACATATATTGTAATTCTGTTAAGCATTTGTATGGAATACTAACCAAATTTTATCATTCAGCTAACATATGCGATGAACATCATTGGAAACTCTTTCCTTTTCATTCCTATAAAAGAGAACAAATAGATGAAACATCATATGAATGTGAAAGTAATATAGTTGAATATGATAAATTTCCTAATGATTCGTATGCATACAGAATTGTAAATATAAATGAATGTCTGGATGTTGATGATCTATGAAAATTATGAATGAGACCTTAACCAAAAATGAACAAATTAAGATTTTGAACATGAATGAGAAGTCAACACTTGTTTCTCAACAATTTGCTGATATGGAAGACAATTCTGACAATATCAGTGAAATTGAGGTTGGGGAATGTGTCGATTGCTCTCGATTATCTGTCATTAATTTCATTTCAATTGTTAAAGGTAAATAATCTAATGATTCAGTGTCGAAAGTAAACAGTGATCAACCTTCGACATCTAAAGTCTGTGATCCTCATGCTCATGTTATGGTTGAAGATTATGTGAGTGATGAGGATGAAGTTTCGAATAAGAAACCAATTCCAAGAGTTTTGGTAGATCAAGTTTTCAAAGATTCAAAGGAGTACATGAAAGTTTTGAAAGACAAAGGAAAACACTATCTTGAATCATATGCAGTGGTTTATCCTAGGTTCAAGGATTCAGAAGAAACTGTATTTCCAATTCAAGTCTTCGTCACCAAAGGAAATGTGCTCTTAAATTGAACAAATTGGTAAAGGAAGACAATAAGAGTGTGATGAAAGAAGGATTTTATTCGAATCAAAACACAATCGCAAATGTTTTGAACAAAAATTCAATAACAAAATAAACCAAAATGTGTTTAGGCTGTGACAATAGAAAAATTGGTTAATAAAAAGAAGGAAAAGGTGTTGATTCTTTACCTAATGATCCAAAACATCAAAAGGTGAAAGCACAAACTTACAAAGAAAGAGTTGAAAAATTGGCTTGTGATGAACGAATTTCGAAATCAATAGCACAAAATAAAGATTATTGGAAAAATGAAAAACATTTTTCACAAACAAAAGGTTTTTAAACAAAAATTCTCTGAAACAGCCAAGAAGTTTTCACAAAATGCAAAGAACTTTCAAAATAGACAGTTCTAAATACAAAATGGTTTTCAAAAGGGTTCAAAACTATGTCCAAAATCAGCTTTGACGAAATGATTTACAACGAAATGTTCAAAATCAAAGACAAAGTAGTTTTGGTCAAAGTCATGGACAAGGAAAGGTTTCGCAAAATCATGATCAAAGGAGTTTTGGTCAAATTCATACACATGGGAAATTTACTCAAAGTCTTGGACAAAGAAGTTTTGATCAAAATCACAAAGTTTTTCAACAACATGGAGTTGATTATCAAAACCGATATCAAAATTGTTTCCAAAATCATCCACAAAGATCATTTCTCAAAAGACATTTTGCAAAATTGGAAGATAAAGGAAGAAAGAGTGAGCCTTATAAACCTAAAAACCTAACTTTTCCAAATCTTGATTCAACATAGAAGATGAAAGGTTCATTCACAAAAGGTAGAAGTGATGTTAAGAGCATCAATCATTGGCTTGAAGTAAAGGGAAAACAATAGCAACCACGAAAGTATTCTCAAGAGAAAATTCAAACAACTTACGAGAAGTACTTGAATGATTCGATGAATTGAAGTACTTCATATCAAGAGTCTATTGTAACCATGTGAAAGTGGAATGAAATTCCAAAGGAGAAAATCGATGCATCTCATAAAAATGATGAAAAAGTGAAAATCAATGTTGAACCTTACTCATTGCATGATAATATTTCGATTCCTAAAGCCATTGAAATTAACTTAATTGAAAGTTTCAAATCAAAAGTTTTTAATTGGGTCTTAGGTTCTTCATTGTACAATGTGCTACAAACTGTCCAAGGATCCAAAAGGTCTTGGGGACCTAAATTTTTCGAACTAATTGCAGGTGCCATGTGGCGAGCAATATGATGAACATTGATATATCGATGGTGGATGCTCGTGTCACATGACTCGGAGGAAGGAAAATTTGAGAGATTTTCGAACGTTAGAAAATGTTAGAGTTGTTAAGTTTGGAAACAACCAAAAATGTAAAGTCAAAGGTTATGGGAAAGTGACGAATGGGAAATCCATTGTGAATCGAGTCACTTATGTAGAGGGTTTAAAGCAAAATCTGATTCGTTTTTCACAACTAATGGTTGGAACAAGTAATCAGGTTATATTTAATGAAGAAGGAAGTATTATCTCTAAAAAGGAAACAAAGCAGATCCAACTGAAGACAAAACGAAGCGGGGATATGTTTACTCTTGACATGAA
The DNA here is from genome assembly GCF_052625555.1 of Lactuca saligna. Classification (NCBI taxonomy): domain Eukaryota; kingdom Viridiplantae; phylum Streptophyta; class Magnoliopsida; order Asterales; family Asteraceae; genus Lactuca; species Lactuca saligna. The sequence goes on from NC_136422.1 coordinate 75,010,110, forward strand.
ACCAACTGTAGGCATTCCCTCAGTGTGCTTGTTGTCGAAAGCATCTTCGGATCTATGTTGGTTATGGAATAGACATCTTTCTCATCTCAACTTCAAAATCTAAACAAACTTTTTCTTAATGATATTTTGCATGCTTTACCTATTTTAAAATTTGACAATGATTCGTTGTGTGCTGCATGTAAACAGGGTAAACAACATCGTCAAGGTCATCCGATCATTATCGACTCAAAGATCATTGAACCTTTGGATCTGCTTCACATTTACCTGTGTGGACCTTACACTCTTGACTCACTCAATAAGAAGAAGTACATACTAGCCATTATTGATGATTTTTCAAGGTTTACTTGGATTTTCTTTCTTCGACGGAAGTCAGAAACGACTTAACTGTTGATTGATTTTATCAAGAACATTGAACTGAGCTTAAAAAGGAATGTTCAAAAGATAAAGAGTGATAATGGAAGGGAGTTCGAAAATCAAATTTTGGATTCATTTTTTACTGAACTGGTAATCGCTAATAATTTTTTGTCTCCATACACACCACAACAAAATGTTGTTGTCAAAATGAAGAATCAGTCCTTGTGTAAAACAACAAAAATGATGCTCACTTATGCGAATCTGCCACAATAATTTGGGCAGAGGTGGTTTCGAGTGCTTGCTTTACACAAAATCATTCTTTCATTCATCGTCGTTTAAACATAACACCTTATGAAATTATAAACAAAAGCAAACCTATTGTCAAATTTTTCCATGTCTTTGGATGCAGATGTTTCATCATGAATCTCAAAAATAATCTTTCCAAATTTCAGTCAAAAGTTGATGAGGGAATTTTCTTAGGATATTCCTAAAATTGCGTAGCCTATAGGGTGTTAAACAAGAGAACAAGGAAGTTAGAAGAAACTTTCAATCTCACATTTGATGATCATTACATCAAAAGAGTTGAACAATCATTCACTCAAAAATCAATCATTTTTAAATCAAATGTTAAATTTGAACAAAAGACATGGTTCGTATGTTGAGGGGGAGCATATGACAAATCATGATTCCAATATCGAGGGACCTAACTCATTATACCACACATCTTCTTTGTCTTCATCAATTCTTCAGATTTAATTTTGCTTGGTTGTTGATTTTGACTTGAACTTGTGTAAGGGTTGTTTTGTTGTAATTAGTCGAAGCATACTTTGTACTCTTCATATGAATTTTAATCTATTTTACTAGGGCGGTTTTATATGAAGCTTTAGAGTTAATGCCTTAGTATATTTTTTATACGCTTTATGTATCCTATAAATAGGATCATTTACTAGAGTTAGACAACTTGAATAGCCATGTCTATTTTTCTCTGTAAACACTCAAAGCGTAATTGTGCTGAAGCGAAATCTTATTTATGTCTTGTGTTCAATTACACATTCATTTTTCAATATCAACTCTGATTAATTTCATACTTGATTCGTTGATTCATCAACTTTACTTGGATTTGACTTTGAATTTCATATTTCTTCAAGTTGCCTAATTTACCATTTCTAACAAGTACATTGGCTGGGCGCGGATTTCACTTTGTTGCCCACCATATCCTCAATTTCAAAAATGATAATAATTTGTGTGGATATAACAAGAGTTACCTTTTAACCTCAAAAGGAGTAGAAACTTTAGAGTTCGGTACTTCAATCTAGGTTGTTTTTAAGGCATTTAAGGAAATCATTTGTAAAACACTATTCGGTTTTTCATCCCACACTTCCATTGTAAAAAATTCTTTGACTCTTCTATTGATTCGTATTACTAAAATTATTTAAATTAATTTCTGATTTGAAAATATAATTCTTATATTTGGGTTGAAATGAGATTGTTATTTTTGGTTCCTATCACGCTTCATCTCTACAAAGCTATCAAAATGTAAAGAATATTCTCATCTCATTGAACCTTTATTCCAATTCTTTTTTCATTTCCTTTTAGAAAATAAAAACGATAAATTAAAAATAAAATATTTTTGGTTTTTTTTCAAATTTTTATAATGCAGAAAAACATAAAATAAAAATATTTTTTGGCGTATTTATATGCAAATGCATAATATATAAAATAAAATTGAAATTTTTTAACTGAAAAATTGAAAATTTTAAAATTTTAACAAAAAAAATGCAAATTTTCACACTAACCCTCCCCAAGCTTAAAATGATGAATTGTCTCAATGCTTAGAGAGGAATGAATAGTTCAATGAGTCATATAAAAGTAAACTGTTGCACTTGCGAAAGAATGTACCTGATAAGTTTGCAAAATTTTGTTGATTATGAAGAAGATGTTGGCAAAAAGTTTTAATTTCAACAGCTTTGAAGATCCTCTGGTTTCCCCAAGCTTGCTAGGAGCTTTGACCATCTCTTTATTGAAAACGGACAAATAAACTACTCAACGGGTTGCCTCCCAGAAGGTGGCTCTTTTCTAAAGTTGTTGGCTCGACTTTGTTAAACCATATTCTCAACTGGTGTGGTTGAGACTTCTCTGTAGCTCAATTCTCTTATTCCTCACTCAAGATCTATTCTGATGTGGCATAATGGGTGAATCTGGTGGTTGTACAATAAACTGGAAAGACTATAGATTTTTTATCAGCAAGCTTATCTGATACATCTACAATGTTCATGTCCAGTATGTAAAATCAGTGGGAAAAATTAATTCATTCACTTGCACAAGAACATCCTCTAGTACACCTTTCGGGTGTACTGTTGAGTCATCAACCAACTGAATGATTGTCCCAGTCTTTTGTAAAGATTCCAATTTTAATTTTTAAAAACTGAAAGTGTGAGGACATTTACTGATGCACCTAAATCAAGCATGATATTTAACCGGCTTTGATTGTTTCATTAGTTTTCAGTTTTTTTTTCTTAGAAAAACATAAATATATTTAAAACTTGACATATCGAGGAACCTGTTTAATAACATCAAGTAATGGCATATTTACCTCCACCTTACGAAAGGTGTCAAAGATTTCCTCATCCTCTCGCTCACGCTTTATGCTTTTCGGTCGTAATCAGAATGGGGGCATCGGCTTGTACTCCTTCATAATTGTCTTGGATTGCTTAGGAGCTTCTTTTTCTTCTACTTTTGCAACTTCTTTTTCCTCCATCACTTGTTCAGATTCTTTTTTATCCTCTTTTTCTTGTTCAGATCTGATTGGGCCTTCATAACTCTTCCTATTTCTCAAGGATATCACACTCACATTATGTTTCATGTTGTTTTCAATTTGCCCTAGCAACTTCCCTTGAGATTCTGGTCGACCTACAGAAGTTGCAGGTTGAGACATTTGCTACTATAGATTTTTTATGCTTGATCTAGTTTCATTTTGAAATACATGAATGTTGGTGGCAAGGCTCTTTACTATATCTTATAAGGCCATGCAGGAGCTACTAGATTGTTGATTGGAGTTCTAATTCTGAAATTGTTGTTGCTGCTGATTCAAAAAATTATTTTGATGCTGAAAATTCAAGTGTTGCTGAAATCTTGGAGGATGTTGAAAATACTATTTTGCTTAAAATTATTGTTCCAACTTGATTATTTTGCAGATAAAACTTTATATGTTGATACCCTCCAATATATTTTATTACAATAGTGTTTTATTGCAGTAATGGACATATATCAGTTGGGTGTCCATTTTTCAAGAATATTTTGCATGCTTTAGTTGCAAACAGACTTCGTTTTCATTGGTCAGCAATATAAAGACTTTCATAAGTTCAGAAATTTAGGCTTCTAAATGATGTGAACTAACTTCTTTGACTCCTCGCGACTGATCATTGTATCACTCTTCTTGATTCCCGGAATGCTTCGACTCAATGAAAGGTTTTTCTATCAGCTCACAGATTTCGGTTGGTGTCATGTCACCTAAGGATCCGCCACTCGAAGCATTTATCATCCATATCTCCATTGGTGTCAAATGTTCACAGATGTACTAATAGAGCTGATAATCACTAATCTCATGGTGTGGGCATCGAACCAGAATCTTCTTAAAATATTTTTCTAAAAAATAATTTTGCGAGCTCGTTCCAGGTAGTTATGGAGCCTCATGGTATATCGTATAGCCATTGTTTGGCTAAGTCTTGAACTAAAAGGGGAATTGCCCTCGGTTTTATCTGATCTTCAGTGGTGGCATATGGCTTCATTCTACAACAAAACAAATGAAATTCCTTGAGGAATTTATGTGGGCATTCATTTTCTAATCCTCTAAACATTGGAAGAAGATATATCAGCCTAGATTTCATCTTGAAGTTATGGGATTCTGGAAATGTGATGTAGAGAGGTTGTTGACTAACCTCTTGTATGGCTCATTCTCTAAGAGTTTTTTCTGCTTCGACTCTTGCTTGACTCATGAGTGCTTTTTTAGATTCAGTTTTAGACGAATCTGTGGTTTCAAATTTTTCAGAGGGCGTTGGGGAATATTTTCTAAACAGGCTTTGGGAAAGTGAGGATGGGGGTACTTTCGTGAAAAATGAGAAAGTCGGGTTTGGTTCATTCCACAAGGCACTGCCTTGTGGTGTAGTAATTTCTAATGGTAGGGTGGATGAAACTAAGGAATCTGTTGATTGTTTTTGTTTTGTTTCTTCTCTCTTCAACTTTCCTGCAGTTGTCTCAATTTTTGGATACAAAAACTAGAGGTCTACCTATACGATAATTTCATGGCATACAAACTATTAGCAGCACCGTTTCCCTAACAACAACACTAATTTATTAAACTATTGTCATGCATGATTTAAGCAAATAATATTTTCACTGCTTGGTTGCACTAAAGGATTGCACATGGAAGCATGGCCGAATCCTCAAGGACACAACCTAATAGTCAAATCCCTTTGTGTAAGGCACATACTAGTTATTTAATAAAAACTACTAATAAGGGGTTTTTTGATTTAAAACTAAAACTAAACAGTACATTGAAATTAACTAAATGAAATCAGTAATAAAAACAAATTTGGTTCTACTGCGATTTTCTTAGTCATGCAAACAGCCAAGAATTGGCTATTCAAAATGCGTTCTAACTAATTTTTTACTAAGAAAAACTAAATAGATCTAGTATAATCTCTTTTACCTAGTTAAATAAAGTAAAACAAGATCTTTAGTTAACCCTAAGTTTTTACCGATCTAATTAAAAAGCTCTTAATTAAATTCATAAAAGTTGCATCAAAATCTGTGTAAAATTCCCAGCAATACCCAATACTTCTCACAAGCTCAGAAGCTTAAAGGTATGAAATTTTAGTGCATAATAAAGTCAACTCCAAACATAGAACTGATGTATTACTTGTTACTTATTACTAGATTGTCAAAACAATTACGGATATAAACAGTTGATTAACTAGAATGATTAAACCCTATATAGGTGATCAGACTAACAAGAATTAAAAATCACACATTCATTAAACTCAAAAGTGAAATAACTAGATAGAAGTACATAATGAAAACCAAATTTGATAACTGATCACATTAAAAGTGCTAATCTATTGCAGAATTAAAAACTAGGGTTTTATCCAGACATGGCTAAAATCCGTTTAAAACTAATAAAAAGAGATACTAACTGATTAATCTTGCAAAACTAAGTGTAGGAGATGATCCACAACCTTCAAATCTTCAGAAAGTGATGAAAAGTAGCAGAAATTGCCTTAAGAAGGGTTTTTCGTCATCTGGAATCGATTGGGGTTCAATCTGGTCAGAGGAGTTGTACTTATACGCATATCAGAACCTTCTAGAGAAAGAAAAGTAAAACGACGATCGTATATATCCAAAAATGCGATCGCAATTTTTCTAAAAGTTCCAGATTTGTTGTTTAATGAATCCGATAACGGCGACTTTCCGGGTAGAACGGGTTTTGGCGACGAACAAATTTCGGGTTGTTACATTATCCCCCCGTTAGAGGGAATTTCGTCCCGAAATTCAAAAAATAGGATATAGATCATGAGTTTGAAATGAAAGTCGAATGGATTCGATATTTTGGATCATCACTTTCTCAAGTGGAATCGGGTCTCTACGAAGATTTCGAAACATACGATGTGGAATTAAACTTTAGATGTTCGAATGAAATTCCCGGAAACTCTTCGGGACAGACATTTAGTAGAAAGAGCTACTAACTTCTCGTTTCTCGATGATCACAGAAACGAGGAATGTGGTAATTCGTACTAGGAAAACTCTTGAGTTTTAAAGCATGAAACAATACGAAAGTTCGATGTCGAAGATCATGAGAGTTAGGTCAAGGAAGAGATATAGACGGGCGACCCTCTCGAAACCAGGATAACAACATGAATGAGACTCCGTCATTCCATGTTAAACGTAGAATCAAAGTATTATCGCGAAAGGTTTCCCATTTAACCGAATGGAATAGAATAGTCCTCTGGACCGAGGATTCAATCTATAGGTACGAAGTTAGTGTTCTCCATCTCATTGGTTAGTCGTCTCGATGATGCACATTTCGATCGCATACGAGGAATTGAGCTTAGAAAACATTCGAATAGATAGATAACAGGTTTCCTTCCAAACACGGGAATCGAAAAAAAGTTGCAGGTATAAGAGTTATCAAAGAGAAGTATACCTGCGGCGACAGAGGGATCAGTGGTGGTAGTTGCTTTGGGGCAATTCCTTTTGAAGTGCCCTGATTCACCACAATTGTAGCAGGCAGGGCTGATTCCTGCTCCCGATGATTGGTTTGTTGATTTGGCTGGTTTTCAGCAGGTTCGAGATAGATGGCCCTTCTTGCCACAGTTGTCGCAGCTCCTTTCGCGACATGGACCAGGAATGCGGTGATGGTAGTTGCACTTACCACACCAAGGAAGACTGCCAGTGTATCCACTGGTGGGAGTTTGGGCTATAGAACCGACAGCTGAGACAGCAATAGGGGCAGTAGCAGCATGGACTGCTACCGTTTGCTGTTTCTTGGAAGACCCTTTCGTACTCGGGGCCTTTCGCTTGTTCCGAGATTTCTTTTTGCTTTCACCTCCACTTGTGTCTGACTCGGGAGTGGTAGTTTCCTCATCTGAATTGTCTTCGTGATCGATTAAGATTTTCGCAAGACATTTAGCGCTGTGGTATGTGTCTGGCTTCGCAGCCAAGACATTCCCTTTTGTTGGCTGGGTCAATCCCCAGATGAATCTCTCGATCTTTTTACTCTCCGGGGTAACCATTCCCGGACAGAGTAATGCCAAGTCATCGAATCTTGAAGTATAAGCTGTTATATCGGAACCCTTCATCTTAAGGTTCCAGAGTTCGTGTTCCAGTTTCTGAATTTCACCTCGAGGACAGTATTCTGCAAGCAGAAGCTCCTTCATAGCTTCCCAACCCATGGCATTTGCTACGGGTAAGGTTAAGGATTTGACTCGGCCGTTCCACCAAGTCAGGGCTTTATCAAGGAAAGTGCAGGCGGCAAACTTGACTTTGTCAGACTCCGAACAGGCACATATTTCGAAGATTGACTCGATTTTCTCGAACCATCGAGTCAAGGAAATGACACCTCCAGTGCCATCAAAGGTTGTGGGCTTCGCGTTCATGAAGTCTTTGTAAGAACCCCCTCTTCGGTGTTCCTGGCTGTCTTCTGGATTTTGGTGTTGGGGACCACCTCCGGAGCCACCGGGATTCATTTGAGACATAGCTGCCACCATTGCAGCAGTCAGAACTGTTTGAAGTGATGCGAGATCAAATTGAGGAGAAGATGGTGGCGGAGGAGGATTATCGTTGTTCTTCGAGCTGGGTCTCTTTCTCGGAGGCATCTTGATCTAAAAAGATCAGGAAAGAGAGGATTATAAGTCCTCTGAATTGAATCAAGAGATATTGAACAAGGGATATCTCATCAAGACAGATATAGCATCATACTAAGCGATAAAGCAGGAAGGAGTTATCAAAACAGAACATTTTATCGCTAGTGGAATGATCAGGTAACATCGCGTATACGAGGATTTTCTATGAAGTATTGGCTCGAGAAATACTCCCATAGTATTTCATGGTTGCGCTGCAGCGACGATTCGTTGTTTGGAATGTTAGGTAAGTTTTAGGCATGCTGCGTACCACAGTCACTCCCAAGCACATGTTGGCCGTGTCTCGAATGAATATAGTTGGCCAGGCTATATTGACCCTAGACACGACTACATAACTGCCCAGGTTTAACCGCAGTGTACAACACCCATTTACTTATGTTTTGTTCTACTTGTAGTTACGGATTTCGGTGGTTCAGTATACTTGTATACTTTTGAAAATACTTGTAGTTTTGAAGATACTTTTAATTCAGAGCACTGAGGCCCTTTAGTGTTTATAGTTTTATACCATGTAAGGTTTGGTATACTCTGTTCACTATAAACAAGGGCTCTGATAACAATCTGTCACACCCCGAAAACCAAAGGCGGAAACGTCCCCGGGGTTGACTCCAAGTTGTGTATCAAATCCAATGTACATAGTAATCACAGTAAACAAACATTACATTACATATATATGAAAGTTTACATTTGTTCAAAAGTAAAGTTATACAACATATACATATGCATCATATAAACAAAAGTTGAGCCGAGTCTTCCACGCACTCCGTCTTCATCAAAAGAGATCACCAGGTACCTGTCTAACTTGGACCTGAGAATACAAGCAGTTGGAAAATCAGCATAAAGCTGGTGAGTTCATAAGCGGTTTTGGTTTATGAAAATGTATCGGTTTCCTTTAGTTTCCGAAAAAGTTGTTATCCAAGAAAATCCCATATTTTCTTATGTGAAATTGGTTAAGTTATCATTTGTTACCAATTCGGTTATGTATTGTATTTTACCCCAGGAAAATCCCATATTTTCCTAATTATAAGATCGGTTGTATATCACAAAGTATAGTTTAACACACAAAACTATATAATGAAAATCTTGGGATTACTATCCTGAAAGACATATAAGATAGTTTGACACATCTGAAAGTGCAGGTTTAAGATCATGGGACTATCATCCCGGACTAAACACGAGATAAGTTGATGTATATATGTAAATGTAGATTGAAACCATGGGATCACTATCCCGAATAAGATACAGATTTGGAAAACCATGGGATCACTATCCCGTATAAGATATAGATACAAAACCTTGGGATCATTATCCCGTATAAGATATAGATTTAGAAAACCATGGGATCACTATCCCGTATAAGATGTAGTTAAAGACCATGGGGAAAGACATGGATTTAGAAAACCATGGGATCACTATCCCGTATAAGATATAGATACAAAACCTTGGGATCATTATCCCATATAAGATATAGATTTAGAAAACCATGGTATCACTATCCCGTATAAGATATAGTTAAAGACCATAGGGAAAGACATGGATTTAGAAAACCATGGGATCACTATCCCGTATAAGATATAGATACAAAACCTTGGGATCATTATCCCGTATGTCACACCCCGCTAAAGCGGAAACGCAAGGTATGACAGCGATAACGGTTTCATTGCAAAAGATAAAGATACATCACCATAGCAGTATTTAAAAGTTTACAACCCATAGCTTCAAAAGAACAAAATACAAGTTTTTCAAAATAACATTGTTCAAAATATAGCTTCATAATAGCTTCAACACGATGCAGCATGCTCTATGATGATGAATCTTTACATCCACTTACTAATTATTTCCTGAAAAAGCATGTAAAACGAGCGTCAACTATGAAAATAGTTGGTGAGTATCACAAGTTTATAAAATCGAGCGTACAATAAGGCTTTTCGTAAATACAAGTACATTGCTTCAATGATAAACAAGTTGATTGCTATTAATGAATACAAGTTTATTGCTATAACGAGAAACGAGTTTGTATGTGTATGAGCAAACAATGAGTCTCAACCAAACCTATGACTGAAGCCCTATCGAGATCTATGCTTATCGTTCCATAGATGAATATGGTATCATGCACTCCAGCGATTCGGGCGAGTGAGGAGTTGTCAATTCCTAATAGCGCTATCCATAACGACCATTGGCTCAAAGAGTTAATGGTTAGAGATAAGGGAAGGGCCTTTGTACGATAAGTTCTCATGTTCCGTGTTGCATAGACATACATAAAGAAACATAGCAATACAATAGCAATCATGTTTGATACAATTCAATTTAAGTACAACATGCAAACAATAGTTTTTCTGGACATGCTTTTCCACCCCAAAACATAAAAAACGAAAATAAGGGAGTGCGTGAATACTCACGATGTTTTGTGTAGACACAAGCGGTACTTCGGGATGCACCAATGTCTTACTACCGGGATCCTACGACACCAAACACACGCACTAGTGAGTTTCCATGTCGATATCTAATGCTAATATACTAAACTCTACATATAGGGAAATGCCAATTTATGTTTTAGTATTGGATTTATATCATTTTGTTACACTTTTTCTGATGTATTGAAATTTTACAAGTCGTGCGATTAATTACAACCTTGGAAGGTTAATTTTCCAAATTTTAAGTCTCAATAACAACATAAATTCACGAAAAATAGTATTCGAGGGATAAAAATTCTCAAACTTTTTATTTAACTGTTAATACACAATACTAAGCTGGGAAAATTATAAAAATGGATTTCCAAGCTGTTTAATTATATTTTATAATTTTTGAGCATTTATTTCAATAAAAATTGAAATAAATAGTAAACAGTTTCCAAAATTACCCAAACTTTTTATTTAATTGTTATTATACATAAATAGGCTGGGAAAAATATAAAATATATTTTTCAGTGGTTATTTGTATTTTTCCTTGTTTTATTCCTTTAAATAGTCATTAATTAAAGAAATATTATTAAACAGTTAAAATAAATTACCTTAAATTTTTGTAACATCATTTACAGTATAAATATCTTGGGAAAAATATCAAAAGTGGTTTTCATAATGTATAAACTGGTTTTGGGTATTTATGTATATTTAAGTGAATTTTAGTGCAATTAACTTTAGAAAATAAGGGAAAAATAGTTTACAGTGGAGAAAAATATTCACAATTTTTATGTAACCTCCTACTATATAATATGATATCCTGGCAAATTTTCATGAATTTTGGATAATCAGAACTATTTTTCAAATTTTTAAGCCATTATAATTACCAAAAATTGGGAAAAATAGCTAGACATGATGAAAAATCTTGAAATTATTTTCTTGAGTCACCCATCACAAGTAAGGTATGCGAAAATTGTTAGATACAATTTTCACATCCTAAAAAGTGGTTTTGTAATTTATCATGTCCTAAATAAAAGAAAATTAGAAATCATATGAAACAGTAACAAAAATTGCTGAAATTTGGTGAGGGGTCATTATTCCCCATAAGTATCATCCATGAATTTATTTAGGATTTATTGACCTCTGGAAGTATTTTATATGATTTATGCCCTTGGTTTTAGCAATAATTCTAATAAATCAAATAAATAACAAAAGCTCTTGAAATTTTCCAGATTATCTCATGCATGCAAGGGCTTTCAAAAGTAAAAATGTTAAGAATGTATTCAGAAGAGAAATGAGGGTAATGATTCCAAACAATTTAAGAAAAGTTGCATGCAATAATGCATGAAGTGTAGATGTGGCTGAGGTTCATGAATTTTTGTAGCCCATTCAGTGAGGTTTTAAGCCACGAAATTTCAACCATAATTCACTAGATATGTTAAGTTTCTAAGGTATTTTTCCTCAGATTTATGGTTGGGTTTAAGGCCATTGTTTAAGCAAGATAAAAATAGTGATCACAGAAAAAGAGCTGTATGCGCAACCTTTTTGTAAAATCTGCTAAAAATCGGATATTTAATATTTTACAGTGAGACCAATTGGGTTAGAAAGTTAACTCGTGGAACTAACCAATACAAAAAGAATATCATGATTTGGTTAAGAAATGACTGAGTTATGACTGTTCAAAGTCGAACAAAGTAATCTGGCAGATTGCATGTTTGCTTGTGTGCATTATTAGGGTATTTCAACAAGAACATCATGCATGTCTTTGGTAAGATCCGATTTCTAACACATGCATGGAATTAATGAGGATTCAATATGTACTAGAAATGGTTTAAATGCTTTTGGTCATGCATGAACATAAAAGAGATGGAGAAGAACATGAAATATTAGATTTTGATGTCACATGATCATATGTGCATCTTTTTCACTCCTTGCATGGGTTTGATCCCGGATTTTCACCATTTCAAACACATGCATTGTGTTATGGTGAGAATCTACAAACCACAAGGGGAGAATAAAGATTTCTATCCATGGAAAGGCATAGAATCCTAAAAGAAGAGAAAACTAAGAAGGAAAAGAAGTAGAATCATCAAACTATGGAAGAAGATGATGTTGTTTACCTTGGTTATGATCTTGAGAGAAGTAAGAACACTTCAAGGTCTTCAAAGTCTTGAAATTTGGCAGAGAAATGAGAGAAATTTCGTGAGTTTAGAGAGAGAGAGGAAGAGGGTGAAGTGTGTGAAGAGAGTGAAGTGAGAAGAGTGAAGAGAGAAGAGGTGGAGTGTGGGTTTGAGTTTAATCATGAGTTTTGGGAAGAGAGTGCATGGGGAGAGGGGAGATGGCCAGATTTTTGAGGCATTAAAGCCTCCTCTCTCCTAAATTCAAATTTTTATAAAAAATCCCTCCTTAATTTTTATAAAAATCTAATTTTTATAAAAATCTAATTTTTATAAAAGTGATTCTTTAAGCAATTTTTGATTTATTTAAAAATCTTGTTTTTAACTAATAAATTATGATTAATACTTGTAATTTATATTTCTATTTCATTGGTATAATCCATAATTTGATTAATAAAATTTGATATTAGAAAGTTTATAGCCAAATTTTATAAAGTTTTTAAGCTTTAAGATTTATAAATTTGGATTTTTGGCTGTTTAGAGTTTTTGGAACATTGATTGATATTCAACAACATGTTGAAGTATAATTAGAGTGTTTTAATTTATTTTTAGAGTTTTATACCCTATTTCAATTATAACAAAGTTTGAAGCTTATTCTAATTATAGTATTGGCATTTCCTATTGTAGATAAGCAACTTACTAGAATTGTAAGTATCAAGTATATTAGTCCTAGACCTTAGTTGGATCCTAGTTTATGCAAGATTTTTGACCTAATTTATACTACTAGGTCATGGCATGTTGTGCATGAATGGTTATTATAAATATGCATGAGTCCAAGAATGACCTGAATTGACAGTTGTCACAGTATCCCCCACTTAAAAAGAATTTCGTCCCGAAATTCATTCTATATCATCGCTTGTCATCGCATGGGAATAGTTGCGGATACTTTTCCTTTATGTAATCCTCGCGCTCCCAGGTGTACTCCGGCCCGCGTTTTGAGTTCCATCGAACTTTCACAATCGGGATCTTACTCCGCTTAAGTTGTTTTACCTCCCTGTCAAGGATTTCTATCGGTTCCTCAACGAAGCTCAGCTTATCATTGATCTTAATTTCCTCCAGGGGTACTATTAATGTTTCGTCGGCTAGACATTTCTTAAGGTTGGAGACGTGGAATGTGTCGTGAATGGCGCTTAACTCTTGGGGCAATTGGAGTTTATACGCTACCGGACCAATCCTTTCAAGGATTTCAAAGGGTCCAACATATCTCGGGCTTAGTTTTCCTTTCTTACCAAAACGCACAAGCCCTTTCCAAGGCGACACTTTTAAAAGTACCTTGTCTCCTACTTGGAATTCTAATGGTTTTCGACGATTATCCGCATAACTTTTCTGACGATCTCTAGCAGCTTTAAGCTTATCTTTGATGATAGTAATCTTGTCAGATGTTTCCTGGATAAGTTCGACTCTAGTCAACTGTCTGTCACCGATTTCTGTCCAGCATAAGGGCGAACGACACTTGCGTCCATACAATGCTTCATATGGAGCACATTGGATACTCGTGTGGTAACTGTTATTGTAGGAAAACTCAATTAGGGGCAAATGAGTATCCCAATTTCCTTTGAACTCAATGACACACGCTCGTAGCATATCTTCCAATGTTTGTATTGTTCTCTCTGTTTGCCCATCTGTCTGAGGGTGGTAAGCTGTGCTCAAATCTATCTTGGTTCCTAGTGCCCTCTGTAACATCCACCAAAATCGAGATGTAAAACGACTATCTCTATCAGAAATGATAGATAGGGGTACACCATGCAGAGAAACAATTTTGTCGATGTAGATTTGGGCCAATTTTTCCATCTTGAAATCTTCTCGAATAGGGAGAAAGTGAGCGGATTTCGTCAGTCGATCCACTATGACCCAAATTGAGTCATGACCTTTAGCAGTTCTAGGAAGTTTGGTAACAAAGTCCATAGATATTTGCTCCCATTTCCATTGGGGAATTTCAGGTTGTTGCAACAACCCGGAAGGTTTCTGATGTTCAGCTTTGACTATTGAGCATGTCAAACACTTCCCGACGTACAAGGCAATATCCTTTTTCATTCCAGGCCACCAATAGTACTCTTTAAGATCCTTGTACATCTTATCTGCTCCAGGGTGGATGGAGTATTTAGATCGATGAGACTCTTCTAATACCATGTCTCTCAGGTTGTTAACCCTTGGAATCCAGACCCTGTCTTTAAAATAACGAACTCCATCAGGTTTGGTTTCAAATCTTTCTTCCAAACCATGTAAAGTTTCGCCTGGAAGATTTTCCTTGCATAACGCTTTCTCCTAGGCATTAATGATTTGAGATTTCAAGCTTGTCTGAATTACCATTCCCAAAGCTCTCACACGGGAAGGTTTCACTCTTACTTTCCTACTAAGAGCGTCGGCTACTACGTTAGCCTTTCCTGGGTGGTATCGTATCTCACAATCATAATCACTAAACAACTCTACCCATCTTCTCTGCCGCATGTTTAACATTTTCTGATCCAGGATATGCTGAAGGCTTTTGTGATCGGTATAAATGGTGCATTTGGTTCCGTACAAATAATGCCTCCATATCTTAAGGGCGAAAACTATTGCTCCTAGTTCTAGATCATGGGTGGTATAATTCTTCTCGTGCGGTTTGAGTTGTCTGGAAGCATATGCAATGACCCTATCTTTTTGCATTAGCACACATCCTAATCCTTGATGAGACGCATCACAATACACCACAAAGTTCTCTGATCCTTCTGGTAAAGCCAGAATTGGTGCATTGCACAGCTTGTTTTTCAGGATTTGAAACGCCTCTTCGTGTTTCTCTTCCCAGAGAAATTTTCTATCCTTTTGGGTCAAAGATGTTAATGGTTGAGCAATCCTAGAGAAATTCTCAATGAAGCGTCTGTAGTACCCAGCTAATCCTAGGAATTGTCGTATTTCTGTCGGGGTTTTGGGGGCCTCCCATTTCTTGATTGCCTCTATCTTAGCTGGATCTACATGGATTCCTCTTTCACCGATCACATGACCAAGAAAATGTACTTCCCGAATCCAAAATTCACACTTAGTGAACTTGGCATACAATTTTTGTTCCTTCAACAGCTCCAACACTAGCTTTAGATGTCTATTGTGATCTTCTTTGGTCCGCGAGTAAACAAGTATGTCATCGATAAAGACAATTATAAACCTGTCTAGGTATGGTCTACAGACCCTATTCATCAAATCCATGAATACAGCGGGTGCGTTCGTTAGTCCAAAAGGCATGACTAAGAATTCATAATGTCCATAACGGGTTCTAAACGTTGTCTTGTGAATGTCCTCTTCGTGAATTCTTAGCTGATGATACCCTGACCGAAGGTCGATTTTTGAGAAGTAGGAAGCGCCCTGCAACTGATCGAACAAGTCATCTATTCTAGGGAGGGGATATCGATTCTTGATTGTCAACTTGTTCAATTCTCTGTAATCAATGCACATTCGGAACGAACCATCTTTCTTTTTGACGAATAACACTGGGGCTTCCCAAGGTGAAGAACTTGGTCGAATAAACCCTTTGTCTAAAAGTTCTTGAAGTTGTCCGGATAGTTCTTGCATCTCGGATGGTGCAAGGCGATATGGTGCTTTTGCTACCGGTGCCGCTCCGGGAACTAAGTCTATCCGAAATTCGACCTGTCTATAAGGGGGTAGACCGGGCAATTCCTCCGGAAATACTTCGGGATAGTTTTGAACCACCGGAATCTCCTTGAGTTGCTTAGCTTCTAGTTCTCTTTCTAGCACGTGGGCCATGAATGCAATACAATTCTTCTTCAGGTACTTGTGAACCTTCACGCTTGATACTATGTTTAAACTTCTTCCTGGCTTCTCACCGTGTATGATAAGGGTTTCTCCATTAGGGAGAGGCACTCTGATGACTTTCTCATAACAACCAATGTCTGCTCTATTTTTGGATAACCAATCCATCCCTACTATCACATCAAAACTACCTAGCTCTATAGGAATTAGGTCAATGCTAAAGAGTTTATCAGCTAAATTCAGAGTACAACCAGGAATTATATCACTAGCCCTAATTTCATACCCATCAGCAAGTTCAATAGCATATGCAATCCTCATCTTTACCGATTTCAAGCCAATTAACGGTCTAAATGCTAAAGAAACAAAACTCCTATCTGCTCCCGCATCGAATATTACTGATGCAAAGTGGTTGTTCAGGAGGAACGTACCTGTTATCACTTCAGGGTTCTGACGAGCTTCTTCTGCACCAATCACAAAGGCTACACCTCTTGGTTGTCTAACTTGATTTCCTTGAAAGTTTTGCCTGGCTTGGCCTTGTCCATGGTTACCAGGTCCATTGTTCAGTTTAGGACATGCTCTACGGAGATGATCAATACTCCCGCACTCGTAACATGTCCTTTTTCCCTCCTTATTCACCTTACAATACTTCGAGTAATGGCCTGTTTGCTTACAGTTTTGGCACACCGGGCAAGCTCCCTTGTGATGGAAGTTACACTTATTGCACTTCGGAAGCGACCCTGAGTACTGCTTTCGCTCCTGCACTTCTTGTCCTTGAGTTTTCACTGGTTCTTGCTCCTGGGCTCTTACCATAAAGTTTCTTGAGACTTTCTGCTTCCTCCCTGACTTGCCTCCATACTTCTTCTCTCCCTGATCTGCTGGCTTCCTCTTGCTACTAGAGCTTTCCATTGTCGATGCTCCCATCCTTATCACATCACAATCAATAATAGCCAACCAAACATATAATATGCTGTCATCGCATGACCTGCCTCTCGTCTAGCAGCACTAGCAGTGTCAGCAGTCTCCATCGAATGCTGATACAGGATTTCCATTCCTGCCAAGACTTCATCCAAAACTTCTCGATGCCCAGCTATCGCAGCGAGACTGTGACGTAGGCCTGCTGCTATCGACTGCAATCTCCGGGACTCCTCCGGGGTCATACCTGGCTGTCGGACAGGTATCCCTATGACTTGCTGAGGTGAGGATGCTCTTGGTCCTGCATCGCTGGGTCCTACCCCGCTAGGTCCTGCCGTGCCATGTCCTGCTGTGCTGGCGGGTATCCTTCCTGGAATGGGGACACTCTTCCTCGCTGTCCTCCGAATGCGAAGTCCATAGAGCGGTGGCTGTGGCAACACCGATGTCGGTGATGCCTCGCGTCGTTGACTCGGGGCGTTGTCATTGCTGATCTCCACCGAGTTCCCAGTATCTTCCGTATCCTCTGATGGGTCTTCTTCTATCGAGGCGGGGGGATTACGTCGAGGGATAACAGTGACGTAGCCGGATTCATCGGCTGAGGCGGTAGCGCGGGAAGATGACGATCTTGACATAGTGGACTGTGACATAGTTTCAATGAGATATGAAATAAATGACAATGCATGCCTATAATATGCAATGCTTACACACACCAAAATTAACCTTTTGAAATTTTTAAATAAGGTTTTCTCAAATATTTTTGTTGAACATATTCCCATTATAATTAGCTCAAGCTTTGTATAAATCTTTTCTTAATTAAACATAGGTGATCAGGCTATGTTTAATCAAGGTCCAATAATACAACTCCCGACCTAATTAGACTAGTAATATGTTTGATGTAAAAAGAATTTCTTTGTAAGTTTTAGTTATAGGTTGTGTTTTCTTAAAGAAAAACCGATGTTCTCTATAACTTTAGCTCTGATACCACTTCTGTCACACCCCGCTAAAGCGGAAACGCAAGGTATGACAGCGATAACGGTTTCATTGCAAAAGATAAAGATACATCACCATAGCAGTATTTAAAAGTTTACAACCCATAGCTTCAAAAGAACAAAATACAAGTTTTTCAAAATAACATTGTTCAAAATATAGCTTCATAATAGCTTCAACACGATGCAGCATGCTCTATGATGATGAATCTTTACATTCACTTACTAATTATTTCCTGAAAAAGCATGTAAAACGAGCGTCAACTATGAAAATAGTTGGTGAGTATCACAAGTTTATAAAATCGAGCGTACAATAAGGCTTTTCGTAAATACAAGTACATTGCTTCAATGATAAACAAGTTGATTGCTATTAATGAATACAAGTTTATTGCTATAACGAGAAACGAGTTTGTATGTGTATGAGCAAACAATGAGTCTCAACCAAACCTATGACTGAAGCCCTATCGAGATCTATGCTTATCGTTCCATAGATGAATATGGTATCATGCACTCCAGCGATTCGGGCGAGTGAGGAGTTGTCAATTCCTAATAGCGCTATCCATAACGACCATTGGCTCAAAGAGTTAATGGTTAGAGATAAGGGAAGGGCCTTTGTACGATAAGTTCTCATGTTCCGTGTTGCATAGACATACATAAAGAAACATAGCAATACAATAGCAATCATGTTTGATACAATTCAATCTAAGTACAACATGCAAACAATAGTTTTTCTGGACATGCTTTTCCACCCCAAAACATAAAAAACGAAAATAAGGGAGTGCGTGAATACTCACGATGTTTTGTGTAGACACAAGCGGTACTTCGGGATGCACCAACGTCTTACTACCGGGATCCTACGACACCAAACACACGCACTAGTGAGTTTCCATGTCGATATCTAATGCTAATATACTAAACTCTACATATAGGGAAATGCCAATTTATGTTTTAGTATTGGATTTATATCATTTTGTTACACTTTTTCTGATGTATTGAAATTTTACAAGTCGTGCGATTAATTACAACCTTGGAAGGTTAATTTTCCAAATTTTAAGTCTCAATAACAACATAAATTCACGAAAAATAGTATTCGAGGGATAAAAATTCTCAAACTTTTTATTTAACTGTTAATATACAATACTAAGCTGGGAAAATTATAAAAATGGATTTCCAAGCTGTTTAATTATATTTTATAATTTTTGAGCATTTATTTCAATAAAAATTGAAATAAATAGTAAACAGTTTCCAAAATTACCCAAACTTTTTATTTAATTGTTATTATACATAAATAGGCTGGGAAAAATATAAAATATATTTTTCAGTGGTTATTTGTATTTTTCCTTGTTTTATTCCTTTAAATAGTCATTAATTAAAGAAATATTATTAAACAGTTAAAATAAATTACCTTAAATTTTTGTAACATCATTTACAGTATAAATATCTTGGGAAAAATATCAAAAGTGGTTTTCATAATGTATAAACTGGTTTTGGGTATTTATGTATATTTAAGTGAATTTTAGTGCAATTAACTTTAGAAAATAAGGGAAAAATAGTTTACAGTGGAGAAAAATATTCACAATTTTTATGTAACCTCCTACTATATAATATGATATCCTGGCAAATTTTCATGAATTTTGGATAATCAGAACTATTTTTCCCATTTTTAAGCCATTATAATTACCAAAAATTGGGAAAAATAGCTAGACATGATGAAAAATCTTGAAATTATTTTCTTGAGTCACCCATCACAAGTAAGGTATGCGAAAATTGTTAGATACAATTTTCACATCCTAAAAAGTGGTTTTGTAATTTATCATGTCCTAAATAAAAGAAAATTAGAAATCATATGAAACAGTAACAAAAATTGCTGAAATTTGGTGAGGGGTCATTATTCCCCATAAGTATCATCCATGAATTTATTTAGGATTTATTGACCTCTGGAAGTATTTTATATGATTTATGCCCTTGGTTTTAGCAATAATTCTAATAAATCAAATAAATAACAAAAGCTCTTGAAATTTTCCAGATTATCTCATGCATGCAAGGGCTTTCAAAAGTAAAAATGTTAAGAATGTATTCAGAAGAGAAATGAGGGTAATGATTCCAAACAATTTAAGAAAAGTTGCATGCAATAATGCATGAAGTGTAGATGTGGCTGAGGTTCATGAATTTTTGTAGCCCATTCAGTGAGGTTTTAAGCCACGAAATTTCAACCATAATTCACTAGATATGTTAAGTTTCTAAGGTATTTTTCCTCAGATTTATGGTTGGGTTTAAGGCCATTGTTTAAGCAAGATAAAAATAGTGATCACAGAAAAAGAGCTGTATGCGCAACCTTTTTGTAAAATCTGCTAAAAATCGGATATTTAATATTTTACAGTGAGACCAATTGGGTTAGAAAGTTAACTCGTGGAACTAACCAATACAAAAAGAATATCATGATTTGGTTAAGAAATGACTGAGTTATGACTGTTCAAAGTCGAACAAAGTAATCTGGCAGATTGCATGTTTGCTTGTGTGCATTATTAGGGTATTTCAACAAGAACATCATGCATGTCTTTGGTAAGATCCGATTTCTAACACATGCATGGAATGAATGAGGATTCAATATGTACTAGAAATGGTTTAAATGCTTTTGGTCATGCATGAACATAAAAGAGATGGAGAAGAACATGAAATATTAGATTTTGATGTCACATGATCATATGTGCATCTTTTTCACTCCTTGCATGGGTTTGATCCCGGATTTTCACCATTTCAAACACATGCATTGTGTTATGGTGAGAATCTACAAACCACAAGGGGAGAATAAAGATTTCTAGCCATGGAAAGGCATAGAATCCTAAAAGAAGAGAAAACTAAGAAGGAAAAGAAGTAGAATCATCAAACTATGGAAGAAGATGATGTTGTTTACCTTGGTTATGATCTTGAGAGAAGTAAGAACACTTCAAGGTCTTCAAAGTCTTGAAATTTGGCAGAGAAATGAGAGAAATTTCGTGAGTTTAGAGAGAGAGAGGAAGAGGGTGAAGTGTGTGAAGAGAGTGAAGTGAGAAGAGTGAAGAGAGAAGAGGTGGAGTGTGGGTTTGAGTTTAATCATGAGTTTTGGGAAGAGAGTGCATGGGGAGAGGGGAGATGGCCAGATTTTTGAGGCATTAAAGCCTCCTCTCTGCTAAATTCAAATTTTTATAAAAAATCCCTCCTTAATTTTTATAAAAATCTAATTTTTATAAAAATCTAATTTTTATAAAAGTGATTCTTTAAGCAATTTTTGATTTATTTAAAAATCTTGTTTTTAACTAATAAATTATGATTAATACTTGTAATTTATATTTCTATTTCATTGGTATAATCCATAATTTGATTAATAAAATTTGATATTAGAAAGTTTATAGCCAAATTTTATAAAGTTTTTAAGCTTTAAGATTTATAAATTTGGATTTTTGGCTGTTTAGAGTTTTTGGAACATTGATTGATATTCAACAACATGTTGAAGTATAATTAGAGTGTTTTAATTTATTTTTAGAGTTTTATACCCTATTTCAATTATAACAAAGTTTGAAGCTTATTCTAATTATAGTATTGGCATTTCCTATTGTAGATAAGCAACTTACTAGAATTGTAAGTATCAAGTATATTAGTCCTAGACCTTAGTTGGATCCTAGTTTATGCAAGATTTTTGACCTAATTTATACTACTAGGTCATGGCATGTTGTGCATGAATGGTTATTATAAATATGCATGAGTCCAAGAATGACCTGAATTGACAGTTGTCACACCGTATAAGATATAGATTTAGAAAACCATGGGATCACTATCCCGTATAAGATATAGTTAAAGACCATGGGGAAAGACATGGATTTAGAAAACCATGGGATCACTATCCCGTATAAGATATAGATACAAAACCTTGTGATCATTATCCCGTATAAGATATAGATTTAGAAAACCATGGGATCACGATCCCGTATAAGATATAGTTAAAGACCATGGGGAAAGACATGGATTTAGAAAACCATGGGATCACTATCTCGTATAAGATATAGATACAAAACCTTGGGATCATTATCCCGTATAAGATATAGATTTAGAAAACCATGGGATCACTATCCCGTATAAGATATAGTTAAAGACCATGGGGAAAGACATCCCGTACAAGTTATAAGCATAAAACCATGGGATCACTATCCCGAAAGAGATCTAGAAACAATATCATGGGATCACAATCCCGAAAGAGATATAAAATATAGATGCAAAACCATGGGATCACTATCCCGAACGAGATATAGTTTCTGAACCCAAACTGTGAATAAGCTGGTATTAATACATATTGTGAGTCGGGTAACCATACTAATACGACAACATGACCTCCTTGATGTTTGTCAGACGTCGAACGATATCCAGAAATTTGTCACCCTAGGCGTGCCCGCCTAACTGTAGCTAGCAGTTAAGGTGTGGGATTGTCAGTCCCGAATAGATCTATTCACAAATTCCGCGCTCTCCCTCCAGGAGACTCTGGTTACACTTCCGGGGAGGATTTACTGATCATCCATAAAGGGTAGTGACTATCTCACAAACTAGTACTAAACTATTCACAGGGTTCTTGTAAGATATCGATATACAGAAGAGTATGAAACATAGTACAGTAAAGTATAGATACATACATGAAATTATCTGACGATACATTAAAATGATACGGAGATAAACTGAATCAGACATAGTTTATCTAATAACTTGATATAGACATCAGTATACGATAGAAACAATAGTAAAGACCCCCAAATTATTCCCATAATAATTTGATTAGTTTGATTGTTTCCTTAACTAAAATCCATTTAGTTGAAATCGAATAGTCATTCCTTATGCTCAGCATAATACATAAGGAGTAAAAGAGTTTATAGGTTTGTCAGATATTGTTTGAAACACATCAATGTTGTGATTGGAAAACAGTTATAGTTTGCTTGTATTCCCCCCCCCCCCCCCCTGAAAACATTGAAAACAGTGAAAAAGTCGTAGGGGTATGAACTCACCGGACGAGATACGAGACGGTTTGGTTGCTAAGAGTTGATCCAGAACTTGTAAACACACGAGGTTCCTAATTATCATGTAAAGATACACATTTGTATCTAATTAGGACTTAGATTGATTGTTGGATAGGGACAAATGCTTCAAGTCACGATAACACTCCGATACAAGTGTTTGGAAGGACCCGGGTGGCGTTTAGGGACATGAATGACACAAGGGACTTGGGAAATGAGTTAGGACATCAAAGGAACACCCCCCTTTAGGGAGTTTACAGCCAAAACACCCATCCCCATGAGTTTACGGCCGTAAACTCATGATGGGTGGTTTATGGTGCAATTTGGACTTCCAACACTTAGGGGATAATTTCTAAACTTGGTTTAAGGACTTGGAATGATTACAAAACATCAAATAGACCCCCTTTATGGGAGTTTATGGCCTAGCATGGCTCCAAGGCCGTAAACCCCTATTTACCCAAGAAAATGATGTTAAATGGTGCTAGAACAAATCACATGTGATTGGTAGAATTTATCCAAGGCCTATCATGAGTTTGCAAGGGACTTTTGGGGTGTTTATGGAGTTTACGGCCCATGAGACCCCCTCATGGCCGTAAACTCTTCTATAGGGTGCTTCAAGGAGTTTCAAGGTCTAAAACTTGCATGAAAGGACTTCTAAAATTCATCTAAGGGCCTTAGGGGTGTTTATTTTGCATTCTAACACCAAGAATTTTGGAGTTTACGGCCCAAGAACAAGTCTTGGCCGTAAACCCTTAGAAATCCCCCAAAATTCATGTTTCAAGTGTCCAAATGCTAGAATCAAGGTCCTATAATTCATATCTAGGCCATAGAAGTGATTTGGAAGGGTTTAAGGGCATGAAAACCCTAATTATATGAGTTTACGGCCCAAGAATGATCCTTGGCCGTAAACTCCTTCAAACATCACAAAATTCAATTTTTACATGTTTAGAGTCCATATCTTGAAGTACCATAGCCATATCTAAAGTCCAAACTAGTCAAGGAGGGGTTTAAGGGCTCAAAACCCATCATTTTTGGTGTTTATGGCCTAGGCATCTTCCTGGGCCGTAAACTCATACATTGTGTCCCATTTCATGATTAAGTGTCTAATTTGGAAGCTAAACATGCTATAGATTGAAGCTAGGAAGGTACCTTAAGGATTTGAAGCCTTAAAATTGAGTTTTGGACCCTTAATCTTTGGATTTTTGGAGAGAGGTTAGAGAGAGAGTAGTGAGAGAAGGAAAAGCTTCAAATGAAAGCTGAAACACGTTTATATAGTTCCTAAAATTTGCACGCGGTGGAATTCTACCCGATACCGACGCTAAATGCGGCTTTTGGTCGCACCCGATTGAGTTTTCATCACCCGACGGGAACATTATAAAAACTCATGAAATAAATGTTTTTGGGCTAATAACATAAGTTCCTGAGTGATTTAGAAACTCATTAGAATAAAATAAACATATAAGTTTATACGATTAACTCCAAAGAGAAAACGGAACGAATCCGATAACGGCGACTTTCCGGGTAGAACGGGTTTTAGCGACGAACAAATTTCGGGTTGTTACAGCCTTGGCTACCGATGTCGCACCAGGAACTAGGTTGATCCTAATATCTACTTGTCGCTTTGGAAATACACATGTAGGTCATCAGGAAACACATCAGGTAGTTCAAAAACTATCGGTGTTTCTGTGATAGCTTCCTTCTTCTCTTCCTGGGTGTCCATTACGTAGGACAAGAATCCTCCACAACCATGTTGTAGGTACTTTCTGGACCTTGCGGCAGAACAAAATGTTGAGCAAA
The DNA here is from genome assembly GCF_052625555.1 of Lactuca saligna. Classification (NCBI taxonomy): domain Eukaryota; kingdom Viridiplantae; phylum Streptophyta; class Magnoliopsida; order Asterales; family Asteraceae; genus Lactuca; species Lactuca saligna. The sequence continues at coordinate 75,034,924 of NC_136422.1, forward strand.
ATATTACGTTCATCTCTTGCATAGGAATTTGAATGAGATTTATTGGGAAACTATTGTCGCCAATTTTTAATGTGCAACTATGGTACACCTTTGATGCTTAACTGTTCGAGCATTGACTATTTTCACTCCTAGAGGATGTTCTAAATCTCCTATGGTATTATTAAGGTTCTTTGTAAAATTAAGTGATATGAATAACTTACTTACTCCAAAATTGAATAGTACTAAGGCAGGTATGAAGTTAACTAAAAACATACCAGCTACAACATTCGATGACTCTTTGGCTTATTCTGTTGTGAGCTGAAAGGCACGCCCCTTGGCCCTTGGAGCCTCAGCTCTGCCTTGGTGCCCATCAGTTATCCTCAATGTCACGGGTGATGGACCCTGTATTGCACTTGTTATCTTCGAAAGAGGACATTCAGCCTTGAAGTGACCTAGTTGGTTGTAATTGAAACAAACGTGCATGTGTTTTTTGCAGTCCCTAGCATAGTGCCTTTCTTTACCACACTTGTGGAACTCAATTCCTACTCTAAAAGTACCATCATGAAACTTTCCGTACTTATTGCAAGTAGATCGCTTCTAATTTCCAAACCTTCAACCACTGGATTTGAATTTCTTAGATGGTAGCTGAGATGGTGTCGGAATCTACCTTTTCTCTTTCATCTGGGTCTCCAAATCTCTTCTCCTAGCATTCTCATGCATCTCATCTAAAGTCATGCATCAATTGTTTGTGTAACAACCCATTATTTTCAAGTTAATAAAAGTCAATGAAAGTCAAATCAAAAATTGAAACAAGTCATCTAAGTTAAGCAAGGGTCAAATAATTAGAAACCATTTGATTTAATCAAAAAATCCTAGTTGATTATGTGTTTTTCGCAATGGAATTAAATGTTTTTAAAAATCAAAAATCGGATTTCGGTCAAGATCAAAATCATGCGAGGTCGTGGCCCACTTCGGACCGCAAACATATCTCGGACAAAACCGCAATCACATTATGAGGACCCACCTTGTTGCACCGAAATCTCCTTTTTCGGTCACTTTATGGCCGAAAACACCCTCAAATATCTAGATATCTTATTTTAATTCAGCTTCCCAAGGTGATACACCCATTTACCAACGTAAACCCCACATCACCTTTTAATATTTTCCATCTTATCTAAGCAATAAAATGGGATCACTTTAACACATTCAGTAAACTATTTCAGTCCGAATTCTCTCTCAATTGCGAGCCATTTCCCTTCTAACACTTCACATCTTATAGTTTTACCAGGAAGAACAAACATTTCAATTAATTCTCAGGAATTAATTTTGTAAATTTCCATACATATTAAGTGTTATCGAACACATTAAACTTAATATTTGAATTATTACTTTGTTGATTTAAATACGATATCATGTATAAATATTATTAGGATACGGTTATAATCACGTGTTCTAACCCGAGGATCTTCACAGTCACATCGTAACCAACCGGGAACTCACACACAAGGTGAGTTCATACCCCCTACATTTTCATGATTTTTCACTATCTTAGGGGGGAATACAAGTGTAACACAAGAAATGTTGTGTTAATATCTAAATGATTTCAATATTTTTCAATTGTTTGTCGTTATTAAACACACACACACACACACACACACACACACACATATATATATATATATAAATTCAGATTCAATAGGCTTAGAATTGATAATTTTACTCTATTTCATGTTCCTTGTTTGGTTGTGGGCTTAGGGTGGAATTATTTATTCGACGGTCTTTTTAATCATAATTATATAAATATTATATTTATATAAGTATAAAACAATTTAAAAAAATATTATTTTTGAAATCTATTTTTGTACAAGTTGTACATAAATGTTAAATTTCTTGGAACAACTTTATCACGGATTTTACGATTTAAACTTGCCAAATCATTAACAATACAAAGGATTTCATTTTAATAGAACACAAACATATAAACTATAATTTGTATAGTTTATGGAACTTACATATCATTTAATACAGCTGAGATACAATACGTAAAACAAACATATAAATTATAATAGGTATAGTTTATGGATCATATGCACTATATTATCAAGTTCAGAATACATTAAAAAAACAAAGATTAATAACTATAATAGATATAGTTTATGGAACATACATACAGTTATTTATCACAAAAAGGACTTTTCATTATTCTACATGTAACTGTCAATATAGCATTTGTGAGACACTCTTCACGTACTTATCTAAGTACCAACCAAGCCCTGAAATTATAACCAGAGTCTCCTGGAGGGAGAGCGTGACACTTGTGTATAGATCTATACGGGACTAACAATCCCACACCTTAACTGTTATCTACAGTTTGGCCGGCAGGCTTGGGGTTACAAATGTCGTACCAATTGTGACGCCTGAAGAACGTCGTGTTCAGGCCATCTTAGGTCATCAAGCATGGTTATAATAACTCACAATTTGGCATTGAACAATACAACTAGTGTATGAATAAGTAAACAATTTCACATAGTTTTATTAAATAATAAAACTACTATACATTATTTTTCAATACAACTGGTAAATCCATGCACTTACAATTATAGATTTTTCATACAAATACAAATACAGAATACTATTCCAGTATAGAGAAAACATACATGTTATGGTTTTATGAAAATTAAAACAACATTATACTATTTCAGAGTACAATAACAATTACACATTTTGGTCTTGGGGTATTAAGACTACCACACATCTACATCAGAAAATATAGGATTTTCTAGGAAAACGTACTTACATTTAAAGGAACAAATGACAGATTCCAAATACAAACATGCTTATGAACTCACCAACTTAACTGTTGACACTCTTTTCAAAACTACTTGTATTCTCAGGAAATCAGTAAACAGGTATCCACAAATTTCAAGAAGAAGGAGCTTCATTGACTCATGTCTTTTATCTTTTGCTATAGTTTTAATGTTAAACAAAAAATGTTTTGAACACGAATGTAACACTATACTTTATCAATGTAATGGTTATTGTACTTTGATTACTATTATGCAATGTTGTGATATTGTACATGAAGTCATCCGCCCCCAAACGTTTCCGCCGCTCCTGTTTGGGGGTGTGACAGTTTGATACTAACTCGATGAGGTCGGTCTTGAGCATGCTCAAATACTAAGACATTTTCACTTGTTCTGAGGATGCATATTCGGGGCAGAACTGACGGGTTTTAGCCATAAGAACTTTCCTATGTGCGCATGCAAAACCCTTTTGCTCGGATCTAGGCTTTCTAATAAACATGCTTTGAATCCAAGACTTCTAATAGCTAATTAGGTTAAATAACAATGATAAAACAGATCTAGAATCATACCTTTGAGTTCCTTGTTGATCTTGTTGTCTTGGAGATTCTAGAGTCACAAATGTCACTCCTCTAATGGCTTACAAACACCAATAGCAAGCAAGATGATTTAGGAGAGAGGAAAGGGGAGGAATTCGGCCAGAGGTTCCTTGCTTTAGGATGTGTGTCGAATTCCCTCACCCATAGGGTCTATTTATACTTGTAGACTCCTTAAGGGTTTCACCCTAAACCCTAATTGGATAATCTTCTCTTAAGGCTATCCAAATCCATTCCATAGATAACCCTATGGACGATTTGAGCTGTCCTAAAGCTCTTAGAATCCGTCCAAGGTATATCCTAATGGACTTACAGTCTAAAGTCTAACTATCAAACAATTGACAGTTTATACCCTCTTATTTAATTAATCTCTTTAAGTCACCAAATTAATACCAATTAATTTATGACTTATATTAATCAAATAGCCAAATATTATTCCTTATAATATTTACTCTCTCTTAATAAATCATCCTTCAAGTTGCTATGGTGAAGGCAACCCAAAAGGACCATGCACAACCGAATATAGTTATAGCCTTAGACACTATTCCAACAGTCTCCCACTTGGATAAGTCTAGTAACTATACAAGTACAATACGGTTTGCAATCGTAGCTCTCAAAGACGCTGTCAACTCTGATCTAATCAATCTTGTCCTTTAGATAAGGGATCGTACAGTCCTCTGTTAGATATCATGCTGACAATCCTATGGAATGGTTAGTCATGCATTTAAATTTCTCGATCTCCGATTTATTCGACATAGAACTTAATCGAACACATCAATTTAGTTCTGACCGGGCCCGGCACATAAGTCAAATCAAATCATCGAGTGGCCAAGATATCTCCTCTACCCTCTTAGGATAAAATTTACAGATAAACTTCGACTTATATGCATTTACTTATTCATTAACCAACAATACACAACAATGCGTTTTATAACATCAAGTTACTGATGCGTTTTCGCATTATCAATGCACAATCAATTAACAAATAATAAACCATATATCTAGGTTTTAAGACTATATGATATTATCGTCTTGCGATCACCTTTTATATCGTATTCCATAAGGTGATTCCAGCAAGCGCGGGTTTATTCCAATGCTCAAAACCAGTTCATAAGCACTCATGAACGTTGCAGCAACCCTTGTTATGTGTAATACCATTTAGACATTCTACACACCAATTCATGACAATCTTCATTCATATCTACTCCCAACATATGAACGATTGTGGACCATTTGAATAATTCGATTATTCCTAATAAACTTAATTATTCTGGAAGTCAAAACATGCAAAGTGAAACAATAGTTAAACAACTAACATGTGACAGTAACTTTACTCATAAATAAAACTCCTTTATTTAATCATCAAATGTTAATTACATTTATCTATTATACGTTTCTAATACTATCTAATCTATACTAATATCATCATTCAGCCCAATACTCCTAGCATGCTGCAAGTGCTTAACCCTACTCAGTCCCTTCGTAAGCGGATCTGCTGGGTTATCTTCTGATGATATCCTCTTCACTACGAGTTGTCCTTCTTCTACACGATGTCTAATGAAGTGATATTTTCTGTCGATATGTCGAGATCTACCATGATCCCTCGGTTCCTTGGTCAAGGCAACCGCACCTTCGTTATCACAGAAAATCTCCATGGGCTCCTTTATGGCCGGTACAACTCCAAGATCACCAATGAAGTTCTTTAGCCATATTGCCTCTTTCGACGCTTCACTCGCTGTGATCTACTCTGATTCGCACGTTGAATCAGCTACGGTTTCTTGCTTGGAACTCTTCCAAGTCACTGCTCCTCCATTTAGGGTAAAGACCCAGCCCGACTGCGAATGGTAGTTGTTCCTGTCGGTCTGAAAGCTGGCGTCACTATACCCTCGCACCTTCAAGTCCTTACTCCCTCCAAGGACGAAGAACCATTCTTTCGTCCTCCGAAGGTACTTAAGGATGTTCTTCACCGCAATCCAATGTGCTTCGCCAGGGTTCCCTTGATATCTGCTAACCATGCTCAAAGCGAAGGCTACATCAGGGCGAGTACAAGTCATAGAGTACATGATTGACCCAACTGCAGAAACGTATGGTACTCGGCTCATTTCTGCTATCTCGGCTTCGGTACTCGGACTTTGAGTCTTACTCAACTTGGCATTTCCTTGTATCGGTAGTTCTCCCTTCTTTGAGTTTTCCATACTAAAACTTTTAGTACCTTCTCTAAGTAAGTATTCTGACTAAGTCCAATTAGTCTCTTACTTCTTTCTCTTACTATCCTTATTCCCAAAATGTAAGAAGCCTCTCCGAGGTCCTTCATAGCGAAGCACTTCCCGAGCTAGGACTTAACCTCCTGCAGAGTCGGGATGTCGTTTCCTATGAGTAATATGTCATCGACATATAGAACGAGGAAGCTTACTATACTCCCACTGGCTTTGACATATACACAAGATTCGTCTTCGCTTCGTACAAATCCAAACTATTTGACTTTCTCATCGAAGCAAAGATTCCATCTGCGAGACGCTTGCTTAAGTCCATAAATGGACTTCTCAAGCTTACACACTCTATTCGGATGCTTCGGATCCACAAACCCCTCTGGCTGAGCCATGTAAACATCCTCAGCCAACTTTCCGTTAAGGAAAGCGGTTTTGACATCCATTTGCCAAATCTCATAATCATGAAATGCGGCAATTGCTAGCATTACTCTAATAGATTTAATCTTCGCAACGGGTGAGAAGGTCTCATCATACTCAACTCCGGGAGTTTGATTAAAGCCCTTCGCGACCAATCGCGCTTCATATGTGTGTACGTTCCCATACACGTCGGTCTTCTTCTTGAAGATCCACTTGCACCCAATGGTCTTACGTTCGGGCACATAATCAACCAAATTCCAAACTTGATTATCGTACATGGATTGGATCTCGCTATCCATCGCCTCTTTCCATTTCGCAGACTCCGGGCCTGCCATGGCTTCCTTATAGCTATTAGGTTCATCAAGGTTTACTAGTGTACCATCACTAATATACGTGTCCCCTTCGGTAGTAATATGAAAACCATAAAACTGGGGATGAACTCTAACTCTATCGGAACGTCTAAGAGGTAAGGATTCGTCAAATGGTTCAACCGGAGTTTCCTCCTCAGGTTGAATGCCAGCGGTAGAGGTTCCTTCATCTATCGACTCTTGAATCTCTTCAAGTTCGATTTGCCTCCCACTATCTCCTTGGCTTATGAGTTCTCGCTCTCGGAAAACTCCTCTCCTCGCAACAAAAACAACATTGTCTTTCGGTCTATAGAAGAGATATCCAAAGGAAGTTTGCGGGTAGCCGATGAAAATACATCGCTCACTTCGAGGTTCAAGCTTGTCATGAGTATCTCGTCTTACGAAAGCCTCGCAACCCCAAACCTTGATATGTGCCAACGAGGGAGCTTTCCCCGTCCACATCTCGTGAGGTGTTTTGGCAACCTTCTTAGTAGGGACTCGGTTAAGGATATGGGCGGCAGTTTCTAAGGCATACCCCCAAAAGAAGATAGGTAGTGAAGCACGACTCATCATAGAGCGAACCATGTCCAATAAGGTTCGATTACGCCTTTCTACCACACCATTCAACTGCGGTGTCCTAGGAGGCGTCAATTGCGAAACTATTCCACACTCCTTGAGATAATCGTGGAATTCAAGACTTAGGTACTCTCCTCCTCGATCGGATCGAAGCATCTTGATTTTCCTGCCCAATTGATTCTCCACTTCATTCTTGAACTCTTTGAACTTTTCAAAAGTTTCTGACTTTTGCTTGATCAAGTAGATATACCCATATCTACTATAGTCATCGGTAAAAGTCACATAGAAGCGGTTCCCATCCTTCGTGGTTGATCTAAAGGGTCCACATACATCGGTATGTATTAGGTCCAATAGCCCCTCACCCCTTTCACAAGTACTCGTGAAGGGTGACTTAGTCATCTTTCCAAGTAAACAAGACTCGCATGTGTCATCTTCCCTAAGGTCGAATGACTCCAACACTCCATCCTTTTAGAGTTGGGCTATGCATTTCTTGTTGACATGTACAAGACGACAATGCCACAAGGATGCTTTATCCATACTAGTGGAAGAATCAATATTCAAAACATCATTTCCTAAGTTATCAACAATCATAACAATTTCATATATTCCATTACATGGTATAGCTTCAAAGTAAAAGACACCATTTAGATAGAACCATTCTCATTATTAAACGAAAATCTAAATCCTTGTCTATCTAAACCATGAAATGAAATGATGTTTCTAGCCATTTCTGGCGAATAGCAACAATTGTTCAAATCCAAAACTAAACTATTCTTAAGCACTAAAGAATACACTCCAATCTTGGTCACAGGCGACGATCTTCTGTTCCCCATGATTAGATTGATCCTTCCTTACTCCACATCCCTACTTCTTCTTAGTCCCTGCACATTAGAACAAATGTGATAACCACAACCGGTATCAAGAACCCAAGAAATAGCATGATTAGAATCGTTAGAATTGATTGCATATATACCTGCGAAAGATGGCTTGATCTTTCCTTCCTTGATGGTTTGCAGGTAATCCGGGCAGCTTCTCTTCCAATGTCCTATCTTGTGACAGTGGTGGCACTCTGCCTCCTTCGGGTTAGAGCAGGGCTTAGAGGGATCAACTTTGGTCCCACTAGAAGAGGAACCATCTCGGGCTTTCACCTTGCGATAGTTGTTCGAAGAAGCTTTCCTCTTCTTTCCCTTCCCTTGACCAATAGCCAAGACAGGAGCAGCGGATGGATTGGGAGTTGGTGCAACAGACTTGTCCTTGAAATTGCTCTCAGCAACCCTCAAGAGACCTTGGAGTTTACTTAGAGTGACCTCGTCTTTGTTCATGTGGTAGGTCATCCTAAATTGATTGTACATCGGAGGCAAAGAGTGAAGCACCATGTCGATCGCCAAGTCTTCGCCGAAGTCAACATTTAACTTGCGAAGGCGGTCGACATACCTTTGCATCTTTTGCAAGTGCACGGTAAGAGATTCTCCATGACCCATCTTAGCGGAAATCATGTTAGTGAAAATCTCGTAACGCTCTTGTCTCGCGTTTTGGTGGTACCTCTCCAACAAGTCTTGATGCATCTCGTATGGATACATGTCCTCGTACGACTTTTGGAATTCGGAGTTCATGGTGGCGATCATGATGCAATGTACTTTCGTTGCATCTCGATCATGATTTTCAAAGGCAGTGATTTCGGCGGGAGTAGCAACTTCGGGGTTGATTTTCTCGAGCTTCTCATCGAGGACATACTCTTTATCCTCATAGCGAGCAATGGTGCGAATGTATCTTATCCATTCGCTAAAGTTCGTTCCATCGAAGGTGACCTTTTGGCAAAGGCTCATCAACGTGAAAGAACTAGCAGCAGCGTTGTTTGCGTTTGATATCTATAGAAAGGACAAAGATAGATTAGAACAAGAATCCCTAATTATCACCCAATAAGAAAAATTAGGGCTAGGATCCAACAATAACATTTACATACTAGAAAAGGGATGCCGTAATCTAATATGCAAATAAATTGAAGGTAAGTCAATGACGATTCACTAATTCTCCATTACAAAACTTAAACTATTAGTCCTAAGTGTTTTTGAGAATTCCTAGGTTCGGATGAGATTCATTGAACTATTCAATGGCATGTTTAAATCTCGATATGCCCCTCTTGTTTGTGACTGGGATGCCGAGGATCACAAAGCGGGTGTGAATTACCATGCAAATTCACATGGTGCCTTCATTGTAACGATCACCTATTCGATGTGCCGGTAAACCACACACGCTCCATCGAACTATGATAAACAATGAATCACCCTTTGCCACCTTCGTTTAGAACCAATTATTGTGCCGGTAAACCACACACGCTCCACTAACTTCTTAGCATGGTGCAAAGTGTAATTTCATGGGATTGCATCAATTCACTTTTCCTAAAGTAACTAAGATTGGGAAATTTTTTTTTTTTTTAAAACGTGTAGTTACTTCGTGTTTCTTATTATACTTTTAATTAGAGGATGAGGTTGCCCTATCCTACCCGTTCGGCTAACGACCCTCCACCAATCAAGCAAGCGGTGGGTGTGAGTGTACACCCATTAAGCGCCATTTTATAGGCCGCAACCTTATACCCACCTTATAGATCGGCTTCGTGAATGAGGCCTACTAGCGGTAAGACTAGCATTTAGTTATACATATATATATTATTCTAGTAATATCATATAAGTATAGGGTTGTATTTTAAAACCTTTTTAAAATCTAGGGTTTGAAATTTAAGTTGTCTAAATTAAGACTTTTAAACACAAATATAAATTTCAAAACTTTAGGGTAGGTTTTAAACATTTGAAAAAATGGAGGATCAAATAACAAATAATTCCAATTAACAATTAATATCCTAATTATCTTTATTTGATTTATCTAAGATTTCATTCAAGATAATTATCAAAATAATTAAACATTATCATATAAGGAAATTAAATATTTTATTAGATGATAAATATCTTTAATTAGATCAAGATAATAGTCATATTTATCAAAAAATCGGATTTAGATTGATCTAATATGATTAAGGTAAGTTTCCATAAGATAATTATGAAGAAATCCCGAATCTGGCCATTCCTGACGCCTGGACTCGCCGAGTACACAAGGGGACTCGCCGAGTCCGGCCTACTCGCCGAGTCCACCTTGGAACTCGCTGAGTCAGTGACTCAAAAACCAGAAAATCGAATTTTGCAGGTTTGTTTCAGTTAATCAAGCAACAATTTAAAGAAAACCAAGCTAGGCTCTGATACCACTGATGGGTTTTAGCCATAAGAACTTTCCTATGTGCGCATGCAAAACCCTATTGCTTGGATCTAGGCTTTCTAATAAACATGCTTTGAATCCAAGACTTCTAATAGCTAATTAGGTTAAATAACAATGATAAAACAGATCTAGAATCATACCTTTGAGTTCCTTGTTGATCTTGTTGTCTTGGAGCTTCTAGAGTCACAAATGTCACTCCTCTAATGGCTTACAAACACCAATAGCAAGCAAGATGATTTAGGAGAGAGGAGAGGGGAGGAATTCGGCCAGAGGTTCCTTGCTTTAGGATGTGTGTCGAATTCCCTCACCCATAGGGTCTATTTATACTTGTAGACTCCTTAAGGGTTTCACCCTAAACCCTAATTGGATAATCTTCTCTTAAGGCTATCCAAATCCATTCCATAGATAACCCTATGGATGATTTGAGCTATCCTAAAGCTCTTAGAATCCGTCCAAGGTATATCCTAATGGATTTACAGTCTAAAGTCTAACTATCAAACAATTGACAGTTTATACCCTCTTATTTAATTAATCTCTTTAAGTCACCAAATTAATACCAATTAATTTATGACTTATATTAATCAAATAGCCAAATATTCTTCCTTATAATATTTACTCTCTCTTAATAAATCATCCTTCAAGTTGCTATGGTGAAGGCAACCCAAAAGGACCATGCACAACCGAATATAGTTATAGCCTTAGACACTATTCCAACAAGAACAAGGTTGTCACACCCCCAAACTGGAACGGCGGAAACGTTCGGGAGTGGATGACTTCATGTGGTAATGTAACAAATGAATACATAGTAAAGAAAGCAATACAACCATCATATATATAATTGAAAGTTTACTTTGTTAAAAGGTACATGTTCAAAAACAATTACAATATGATGCCAAAATATGAATTTAAAATGGCGTCGCATCGTCACTTCTTCAAAACCTGTTTGTTACCTGTAATTACTGAATCCCTGGGACATACAAGTAGTTTTGAAAGAGTAGATCAGCATTTAAGTTGGTGAGTTTCATAAGTATTAAATGACAATGTTTGTATGAAATGAAATGTTTTGTTCTTTTTTGTTTGTTCCTAGAAAATCCTATATTTTCTGTTAGCATAAATGTAGCCTTCTTTCAAGACCAATGTTTGTTTCTAGAAAATGTATGTACGTATAAAATTTCCAATACGTCTTTAAAACCCCGTAAATCAATGCGTTTTTAATACTCCATATGAGTTTTATAACCATGCTATTGACTAGAAATGTCTATACGCAACATTCTTCAGGCGTTGGAATGTTCTGACATTTGTCACCCCAAATGGTGGACTGTAGCTAACAGTCAGGGTGCGGGTTGTCAAGCCCGTATAGATCTATACACAAACACCATGCTCCCCCTCCAAGGGATTCTGGTATATAATACAGGACTTGAAATGCATACTCGAACGTACGTGAAGTTGATGTCTCATAAAACTTAGTATAAAACAGATTTACGTGTGAAAATATTCGTTTAAATGATCATCCCCTAAGATTGGGATAGCTATGAAACACGACGTGAAATCTTTAGATATGCATTTGACAATATTTTACCCTTTGCACAACAGGATACAAATGGAGTAGAGTTTCGTAAACTATATATGTATATTTTTGACGTAGAAGACAAGTTTGTAAACAAAACATATATATGTATATTTTCGATGTAGAAGACAAGTTTGTAAACAAAATATATGTATATATATATATATATATGTGTGTGTTTGTGTGTGTGTGTATCAATTTTAAAAGATGATTTGGTATGTTTCGTAATTGTTGTTCATATTCTTACGTTTTTATTAGAAACATTGCATGAAATAATCCTTAAGTTTGATACTAAAGATCTTTTTGTACTTATCACTTTTGTAAAAATGGTAATTAAACATATTTAAATGATTGTGTTTTAACTTCCTCAATGTATAAACATTTCTCAAAAATGTTAGAAGGTGTTAATAAATCTATAAACCACTTTTGACAGTTTTACCCTTTACTGTCCCTGTTTTTAGAAAACTCATAGAAAAATCATCGTAATTCAAAAACTAAATTCGTCACCTCTGAGAGTTTATAAAATGAGTCTACTTTGTTCCTAATTTTTATTATGATTTTTAGTGGTCTCAAATTAGTGTGAAAATGAACATCTTCACAGACTGGTCCGAAATCACTTCTGAAATGACAGGCAGTTTTATAAAAATCGCCATATATTGTAGAAAAATCGTATGAATGCGTGCGAGTATTCCTTAGAAAGGTATAAACTTGAACTATTTTCATATTGTACCGTTTTGAAATATATTAAGTTTAAGATGGTCAAAACAGTCCGTGAACAGGACTCAACTTTTCTGTAGAAAGCTATCATTTAAATTTAAGTTATGTTTAGTGTTCTATCTTGTATTCCCCCCCCCCCCCCCCCCTTTTAAAACTTGAAGAAAATATGAAAATGTAGGGGTATGAACTCACCTTATGTGAATACTTGAAGAATGGAAGGTTGAATATGAACTTTTGGTTGTTGGTTTGATGCTCCAAAACAGCCACTCTTTTGGCTATGTTGCTGTCACGAAAATTTCACAGCAAAAGAGCAAGAAAAATGGTAGTTTACTCACTGTTTTGAATCAATAATTTTGAGTATCATAACAAGTAACTTCTAGGGGTATTTGGTGGTAAAAATATCAAACAAAGGGAAGGTGTAGATGGGTGAAATGGTGGCTGAAACACAAAAGGGACAGCAGCCCTTTAGTTCATGGTTTTGATGGCTTTGGAAGGAAGTTCTTGTGCTTGAAAATGAGATGAAGGTTGAGAGAAATTCCCTGGAGTATTGGCTGGTGAAATGAGGGTAAAATGAAGAGGAAATTTCGTGGATATGAATGAGGAAAGAGTGGAAGAGGATAAGGGGACAAAACCTAGACTAGCTTGTGATGGGATGTGAGTTTAAGTGATATGATCTTGTCTAGCCACTTGCATGGGTGGTTGCTTAGAGATAGAGTTAGTTAACTAACTAACTACTAGTTATTTAGTTAGTTAGGAGTTTTAGTTAAGGAGAGGGAAGGTCTTAATCTCGAAAATTAGAAGAGGGATTAATAAGCATTCTTAGTAAAATGTCTTAAGTGATTAAGCACTTATTAGTTAAGTTGGCACATATCTCCACCAATTCTCTTATCTTAATTGATTTAGAAATCATATTCCTTACATGAAATCACTTAAATCATGACCCATAACTAGTCATTCACTAGATAATAATACATATGTACAAATACATACATGTATACTTAGTATAAAATAACAATATAGTTTTTGTGTATTTGAACTTTAATGTTTATGTTTTATTCTTTTTATTCAAAAACACTTAAATACATTCTAATTATACCTTATAATAATTCATTTTATATTTTTATTTATTTAAATAGAAAATTTATTGACCAATGTATAATTTCATGACATTTTACAGGTTAACCATATCGTTAAACACGTTTTGTCACTTTGGTTGGTATATTTGTCAAATTTAGATCCTCCACATCTATTAAGCAAACCTTTTACATAGAACCTAATTTACTTATCAACTAGAGACATGTTGATACAAAAATTAAGTTTTTTGCGTTTAAATGATGTTTTTGATGGGTTTTAGCCATAAGAACTTTCCTATGTGCGCATGCAAAACCCTATTGCTCGGATCTAGGCTTTCTAATAAACATGCTTTGAATCCAAGACTTCTAATAGCTAATTAGGTTAAATAACAATGATAAAACAGATCTAGAATCATACCTTTGAGTTCCTTGTTGATCTTGTTGTCTTGGAGCTTCTAGAGTCACAAATGTCACTCCTCTAATGGCTTACAAACACCAATAGCAAGCAAGATGATTTAGGAGAGAGGAGAGGGGAGGAATTCGGCCAGAGGTTCCTTGCTTTAGGATGTGTGTCGAATTCCCTCACCCATAGAGTCTATTTATACTTGTAGACTCCTTAAGGGTTTCACCCTAAACCCTAATTGGATAATCTTCTCTTAAGGTTATCCAAATCCATTCCATAGATAACCCTATGGACGATTTGAGCTATCCTAAAGCTCTTAGAATTCGTCTAAGGTATATCCTAATGGATTTACAATCTAAAGTCTAACTATCAAACAATTGACAGTTTATACCCTCTTATTTAATTAATCTCTTTAAGTCACCAAATTAATACCAATTAATTTATGACTTATATTAATCAAATAGCCAAATATTATTCCTTATAATATTTACTCTCTCTTAATAAATCATCCTTCAAGTTGCTATGGTGAAGGCAACCCAAAAGGACCATGCACAACCGAATATAGTTATAGCCTTAGACACTATTCCAACAGTCTCCCACTTGGATAAGTCTAGTAACTATACAAGTACAATACGGTTTGCAATCGTAGCTCTCAAAGACGCTGTCAACTCTGATCTAATCAATCTTGTCCTTTAGATAAGGGATCGTACAGTCCTCTGTTAGATATCATGCTGACAATCCTATGGAATGGTTAGTCATGCATTTAAATTTCTCGATCTCCGATTTATTCGACATAGAACTTAATCGAACACATCAATTTAGTTCTGACCGGGCCCGGCACATAAGTCAAATCAAATCATCGAGTGGCCAAGATATCTCCTCTACCCTCTTAGGATAAAATTTACAGATAAACTTCGACTTATATGCATTTACTTATTCATTAACCAACAATACACAACAATGCGTTTTATAACATCAAGTTACTGATGCGTTTTCGCATTATCAATGCACAATCAATTAACAAATAATAAACCATATATCTAGGTTTTAAGACTATATGATATTATCGTCTTGCGATCACCTTTTATATCGTATTCCATAAGGTGATTCCAGCAAGCGCGGGTTTATTCCAATGCTCAAAACCAGTTCATAAGCACTCATGAACGTTGTAGCAACCCTTGTTATGTGTAATACCATTTAGACATTCTACACACCAATTCATGACAATCTTCATTCATATCTACTCCCAACATATGAACGATTGTGGACCATTTGAAGAATTCGATTATTCCTAATAAACTTAATTATTCTGGAAGTCACAACATGCAAAGTGAAACAATAGTTAAACAACTAACATGTGACAGTAACTTTACTCATAAATAAAACTCCTTTATTTAATCATCAAATGTTAATTACATTTATCTATTATACGTTTCTAATACTATCTAATCTATACTAATATCATCATTCAGCCCAATACTCCTAGCATGCTGCAAGTGCTTAACCCTACTCAGTCCCTTCGTAAGCGGATCTGCTGGGTTATCTTCTGATGATATCCTCTTCACTACGAGTTGTCCTTCTTCTACACGATGTCTAATGAAGTGATATTTTCTGTCGATATGTCGAGATCTACCATGATCCCTCGGTTCCTTGGTCAAGGCAACCGCACCTTCGTTATCACAGAAAATCTCCATGGGCTCCTTTATGGCCGGTACAACTCCAAGATCACCAATGAAGTTCTTTAGCCATATTGCCTCTTTCGACGCTTCACTCGCTGTGATCTACTCTGATTCGCACGTTGAATCAGCTACGGTTTCTTGCTTGGAACTCTTCCAAGTCACTGCTCCTCCATTTAGGGTAAAGACCCAGCCCGACTGCGAACGGTAGTTGTTCCTGTCGGTCTGAAAGTTGGCGTCACTATACCCTCGCACCTTCAAGTCCTCACTCCCTCCAAGGACGAAGAACCATTCTTTCGTCCTCCGAAGGTACTTAAGGATGTTCTTCACCGCAATCCAATGTGCTTCGCCAGGGTTCCCTTGATATCTGCTAACCATGCTCAAAGCGAAGGCTACATCAGGGCGAGTACAAGTCATAGAGTACATGATTGACCCAACTGCAGAAACGTATGGTACTCGGCTCATTTCTGCTATCTCGGCTTCGGTACTCGGACTTTGAGTCTTAATCAACTTGGCATTTCCTTGTATCGGTAGTTCTCCCTTCTTTGAGTTTTCCATACTAAAACTTTTAGTACCTTCTCTAAGTAAGTATTCTGACTAAGTCCAATTAGTCTCTTACTTCTTTCTCTTACTATCCTTATTCCCAAAATGTAAGAAGCCTCTCCGAGGTCCTTCATAGCGAAGCACTTCCCGAGCTAGGACTTAACCTCCTGCAGAGTCGGGATGTCGTTTCCTATGAGTAATATGTCATCGACATATAGAACGAGGAAGCTTACTATACTCCCACTGGCTTTGACATATACACAAGATTCGTCTTCGCTTCGTACAAATCCAAACTATTTGACTTTCTCATCGAAGCAAAGATTCCATCTGTGAGACGCTTGCTTAAGTCCATAAATGGACTTCTCAAGCTTACACACTCTATTCGGATGCTTCGGATCCACAAACCCCTCTGGCTGAGCCATGTAAACATCCTCAGCCAACTTTCCGTTAAGGAAAGCGGTTTTGACATCCATTTGCCAAATCTCATAATCATGAAATGCGGCAATTGCTAGCATTACTCTAATAGATTTAATCTTCGCAACGGGTGAGAAGGTCTCATCATACTCAACTCCGGGAGTTTGATTAAAGCCCTTCGCGACCAATCGCGCTTCATATGTGTGTACGTTCCCATACACGTCGGTCTTCTTCTTGAAGATCCACTTGCACCCAATGGTCTTACGTTCGGGCACATAATCAACCAAATTCCAAACTTGATTATCGTACATGGATTGGATCTCGCTATCCATCGCCTCTTTCCATTTCGCAGACTCCGGGCCTGCCATGGCTTCCTTATAGCTATTAGGTTCATCAAGGTTTACTAGTGTACCATCACTAATATACGTGTCCCCTTCGGTAGTAATATGAAAACCATAAAACTGGGGATGAACTCTAACTCTATCGGAACGTCTAAGAGGTAAGGATTCGTCAAATGGTTCAACCGGAGTTTCCTCCTCAGGTTGAATGCCAGCGGTAGAGGTTCCTTCATCTATCGACTCTTGAATCTCTTCAAGTTCGATTTGCCTCCCACTATCTCCTTGGCTTATGAGTTCTCGCTCTCGGAAAACTCCTCTCCTCGCAACAAAAACAACATTGTCTTTCGGTCTATAGAAGAGATATCCAAAGGAAGTTTGCGGGTAGCCGATGAAAATACATCGCTCACTTCGAGGTTCAAGCTTGTCATGAGTATCTCGTCTTACGAAAGCCTCGCAACCCCAAACCTTGATATGTGCCAACGAGGGAGCTTTCCCCGTCCACATCTCGTGAGGTGTTTTGGCAACCTTCTTAGTAGGGACTCGGTTAAGGATATGGGCGGCAGTTTCTAAGGCATACCCCCAAAAGAAGATAGGTAGTGAAGCACGACTCATCATAGAGCGAACCATGTCCAATAAGGTTCGATTACGCCTTTCTACCACACCATTCAACTGCGGTGTCCTAGGAGGCGTCAATTGCGAAACTATTCCACACTCCTTGAGATAATCGTGGAATTCAAGACTTAGGTACTCTCCTCCTCGATCGGATCGAAGCATCTTGATTTTCCTGCCCAATTGATTCTCCACTTCATTCTTGAACTCTTTGAACTTTTCAAAAGTTTCTGACTTTTGCTTGATCAAGTAGATATACCCATATCTACTATAGTCATCGGTAAAAGTCACATAGAAGCGGTTCCCATCCTTCGTGGTTGATCTAAAGGGTCCACATACATCGGTATGTATTAGGTCCAATAGCCCCTCACCCCTTTCACAAGTACTCGTGAAGGGTGACTTAGTCATCTTTCCAAGTAAACAAGACTCGCATGTGTCATCTTCCCTAAGGTCGAATGACTCCAACACTCCATCCTTTTAGAGTTGGGCTATGCATTTCTTGTTGACATGTACAAGACGACAATGCCACAAGGATGCTTTATCCATACTAGTGGAAGAATCAATATTCAAAACATCATTTCCTAAGTTATCAACAATCATAACAGTTTCATATATTCCATTACATGGTATAGCTTCAAAGTAAAAGACACCATTTAGATAGAACCATTCTCATTATTAAACGAAAATCTAAATCCTTGTCTATCTAAACCATGAAATGAAATGATGTTTCTAGCCATTTCTGGCGAATAGCAACAATTGTTCAAATCCAAAACTAAACTATTCTTAAGCACTAAAGAATACACTCCAATCTTGGTCACAGGCGACGATCTTCTGTTCCCCATGATTAGATTGATCCTTCCTTACTCCACATCCCTACTTCTTCTTAGTCCCTGCACATTAGAACAAATGTGATAACCACAACCGGTATCAAGAACCCAAGAAATAGCATGATTAGAATCGTTAGAATTGATTGCATATATACCTGCGAAAGATGGCTTGATCTTTCCTTCCTTGATGGTTTGCAGGTAATCCGGGCAGCTTCTCTTCCAATGTCCTATCTTGTGACAGTGGTGGCACTCTGCCTCCTTCGGGTTAGAGCAGGGCTTAGAGGGATCAACTTTGGTCCCACTAGAAGAGGAACCATCTCGGGCTTTCACCTTGCGATAGTTGTTCGAAGAAGCTTTCCTCTTCTTTCCCTTCCCTTGACCAATAGCCAAGACAGGAGCAGCGGATGGATTGGGAGTTGGTGCAACAGACTTGTCCTTGAAATTGCTCTCAGCAACCCTCAAGAGACCTTGGAGTTTACTTAGAGTGACCTCGTCTTTGTTCATGTGGTAGGTCATCCTAAATTGATTGTACATCGGAGGCAAAGAGTGAAGCACCATGTCGATCGCCAAGTCTTCGCCGAAGTCAACATTTAACTTGCGAAGGCGGTCGACATACCTTTGCATCTTTTGCAAGTGCACGGTAAGAGATTCTCCATGACCCATCTTAGCGGAAATCATGTTAGTGAAAATCTCGTAACGCTCTTGTCTCGCGTTTTGGTGGTACCTCTCCAACAAGTCTTGATGCATCTCGTATGGATACATGTCCTCGTACGACTTTTGGAATTCGGAGTTCATGGTGGCGATCATGATGCAATGTACTTTCGTTGCATCTCGATCATGATTTTCAAAGGCAGTGATTTCGGCGGGAGTAGCAACTTCGGGGTTGATTTTCTCGAGCTTCTCATCGAGGACATACTCTTTATCCTCATAGCGAGCAATGGTGCGAATGTATCTTATCCATTCGCTAAAGTTCGTTCCATCGAAGGTGACCTTTTGGCAAAGGCTCATCAACGTGAAAGAACTAGCAGCAGCGTTGTTTGCGTTTGATATCTATAGAAAGGACAAAGATAGATTAGAACAAGAATCCCTAATTATCACCCAATAAGAAAAATTAGGGCTAGGATCCAACAATAACATTTACATACTAGAAAAGGGATGCCGTAATCTAATATGCAAATAAATTGAAGGTAAGTCAATGACGATTCACTAATTCTCCATTACAAAACTTAAACTATTAGTCCTAAGTGTTTTTGAGAATTCCTAGGTTCGGATGAGATTCATTGAACTATTCAATGGCATGTTTAAATCTCGATATGCCCCTCTTGTTTGTGACTGGGATGCCGAGGATCACAAAGCGGGTGTGAATTACCATGCAAATTCACATGGTGCCTTCATTGTAACGATCACCTATTCGATGTGCCGGTAAACCACACACGCTCCATCGAACTATGATAAACAATGAATCACCCTTTGCCACCTTCGTTTAGAACCAATTATTGTGCCGGTAAACCACACACGCTCCACTAACTTCTTAGCATGGTGCAAAGTGTAATTTCATGGGATTGCATCAATTCACTTTTCCTAAAGTAACTAAGATTGGGAAATTTTTTTTTTTTTTTTAAAACGTGTAGTTACTTCGTGTTTCTTATTATACTTTTAATTAGAGGATGAGGTTGCCCTATCCTACCCGTTCGGCTAACGACCCTCCACCAATCAAGCAAGCGGTGGTTGTGAGTGTACACCCATTAAGCGCCATTTTATAGGCCGCAACCTTATACCCACCTTATAGATCGGCTTCGTGAATGAGGCCTACTAGCGGTAAGACTAGCATTTAGTTATACATATATATATTATTCTAGTAATATCATATAAGTATAGGGTTGTATTTTAAAACCTTTTTAAAATCTAGGGTTTGAAATTTAAGTTGTCTAAATTAAGACTTTTAATCACAAATATAAATTTCAAAACTTTAGGGTAGGTTTTAAACATTTAAAAAAATGGAGGATCAAATAACAAATAATTCCAATTAACAATTAATATCCTAATTATCTTTATTTGATTTATCTAAGATTTCATTCAAGATAATTATCAAAATAATTAAACATTATCATATAAGGAAATTAAATATTTTATTAGATGATAAATATCTTTAATTAGATCAAGATAATAGTCATATTTATCAAAAAATCGGATTTAGATTGATCTAATATGATTAAGGTAAGTTTCCATAAGATAATTATGAAGAAATCCCGAATCTGGCCATTCCTGACGCCTGGACTCGCCGAGTACACAAGGGGACTCGCCGAGTCAGGCCTACTCGCCGAGTCCACCTTGGAACTCGCTGAGTCAGTGACTCAAAAACCAGAAAATCGAATTTTGCAGGTTTGTTTCAGTTAATCAAGCAACAATTTAAAGAAAACCAAGCTAGGCTCTGATACCACTGATGGGTTTTAGCCATAAGAACTTTCCTATGTGCGCATGCAAAACCCTATTGCTCGGATCTAGGCTTTCTAATAAACATGCTTTGAATCCAAGACTTCTAATAGCTAATTAGGTTAAATAACAATGATAAAACAGATCTAGAATCATACCTTTGAGTTCCTTGTTGATCTTGTTGTCTTGGAGCTTCTAGAGTCACAAATGTCACTCCTCTAATGGCTTACAAACACCAATAGCAAGCAAGATGATTTAGGAGAGAGGAGAGGGGAGGAATTCGGCCAGAGGTTCCTTGCTTTAGGATGTGTGTCGAATTCCCTCACCCATAGGGTCTATTTATACTTGTAGACTCCTTAAGGGTTTCACCCTAAACCCTAATTGGATAATCTTCTCTTAAGGCTATCCAAATCCATTCCATAGATAACCCTATGGATGATTTGAGCTATCCTAAAGCTCTTAGAATCCGTCCAAGGTATATCCTAATGGATTTACAGTCTAAAGTCTAACTATCAAACAATTGACAGTTTATACCCTCTTATTTAATTAATCTCTTTAAGTCACCAAATTAATACCAATTAATTTATGACTTATATTAATCAAATAGCCAAATATTCTTCCTTATAATATTTACTCTCTCTTAATAAATCATCCTTCAAGTTGCTATGGTGAAGGCAACCCAAAAGGACCATGCACAACCGAATATAGTTATAGCCTTAGACACTATTCCAACAAGAACAAGGTTGTCACACCCCCAAACTGGAACGGCGGAAACGTTCGGGAGTGGATGACTTCATGTGGTAATGTAACAAATGAATACATAGTAAAGAAAGCAATACAACCATCATATATATAATTGAAAGTTTACTTTGTTAAAAGGTACATGTTCAAAAACAATTACAATATGATGCCAAAATATGAATTTAAAATGGCGTCGCATCGTCACTTCTTCAAAACCTGTTTGTTACCTGTAATTACTGAATCCCTGGGACATACAAGTAGTTTTGAAAGAGTAGATCAGCATTTAAGTTGGTGAGTTTCATAAGTATTAAATGACAATGTTTGTATGAAATGAAATGTTTTGTTCTTTTTTGTTTGTTCCTAGAAAATCCTATATTTTCTGTTAGCATAAATGTAGCCTTCTTTCAAGACCAATGTTTGTTTCTAGAAAATGTATGTACGTATAAAATTTCCAATACGTCTTTAAAACCCCGTAAATCAATGCGTTTTTAATACTCCATATGAGTTTTATAACCATGCTATTGACTAGAAATGTCTATACGCAACATTCTTCAGGCGTTGGAATGTTCTGACATTTGTCACCCCAAATGGTGGACTGTAGCTAACAGTCAGGGTGCGGGTTGTCAAGCCCGTATAGATCTATACACAAACACCATGCTCCCCCTCCAAGGGATTCTGGTATATAATACAGGACTTGAAATGCATACTCGAACGTACGTGAAGTTGATGTCTCATAAAACTTAGTATAAAACAGATTTATGTGTGAAAATATTCGTTTAAATGATCATCCCCTAAGATTGGGATAGCTATGAAACACGACGTGAAATCTTTAGATATGCATTTGACAATATTTTACCCTTTGCACAACAGGATACAAATGGAGTAGAGTTTCGTAAACTATATATGTATATTTTTGACGTAGAAGACAAGTTTGTAAACAAAACATATATATGTATATTTTCGATGTAGAAGACAAGTTTGTAAACAAAATATATGTATATATATATATATATATGTGTGTGTGTTTGTGTGTGTGTGTATCAATTTTAAAAGATGATTTGGTATGTTTCGTAATTGTTGTTCATATTCTTACGTTTTTATTAGAAACATTGCATGAAATAATCCTTAAGTTTGATACTAAAGATCTTTTTGTACTTATCACTTTTGTAAAAATGGTAATTAAACATATTTAAATGATTGTGTTTTAACTTCCTCAATGTATAAACATTTCTCAAAAATGTTAGAAGGTGTTAATAAATCTATAAACCACTTTTGACAGTTTTACCCTTTACTGTCCCTGTTTTTAGAAAACTCATAGAAAAATCATCGTAATTCAAAAACTGAATTCGTCACCTCTGAGAGTTTATAAAATGAGTCTACTTTGTTCCTAATTTTTATTATGATTTTTAGTGGTCTCAAATTAGTGTGAAAATGAACATCTTCACAGACTGGTCCGAAATCACTTCTGAAATGACAGGCAGTTTTATAAAAATCGCCATATATTGTAGAAAAATCGTATGAATGCGTGCGAGTAGTCCTTAGAAAGGTATAAACTTGAACTATTTTCATATTGTTCCGTTTTGAAATATATTAAGTTTAAGATGGTCAAAACAGTCCGTGAACAGGACTCAACTTTTCTGTAGAAAGCTATCATTTAAATTTAAGTTATGTTTAGTGTTCTATCTTGTATTCGCCCCCCCCCCCCCCCCCCCCCCTTTTAAAACTTGAAGAAAATATGAAAATGTAGGGGTATGAACTCACCTTATGTGAATACTTGAAGAATGGAAGGTTGAATATGAACTTTTGGTTGTTGGTTTGATGCTCCAAAACAGCCACTCTTTTGGCTATGTTGCTGTCACGAAAATTTCACAGCAAAAGAGCAAGAAAAATGGTAGTTTACTCACTGTTTTGAATCAATAATTTTGAGTATCATAACAAGTAACTTCTAGGGGTATTTGGTGGTAAAAATATCAAACAAAGGGAAGGTGTAGATGGGTGAAATGGTGGCTGAAACACAAAAGGGACAGCAGCCCTTTAGTTCATGGTTTTGATGGCTTTGGAAGGAAGTTCTTGTGCTTGAAAATGAGATGAAGGTTGAGAGAAATTCCCTGGAGTATTGGCTGGTGAAATGAGGGTAAAATGAAGAGGAAATTTCGTGGATATGAATGAGGAAAGAGTGGAAGAGGATAAGGGGACAAAACCTAGACTAGCTTGTGATGGGATGTGAGTTTAAGTGATATGATCTTGTCTAGCCACTTGCATGGGTGGTTGCTTAGAGATAGAGTTAGTTAACTAACTAACTACTAGTTATTTAGTTAGTTAGGAGTTTTAGTTAAGGAGAGGGAAGGTCTTAATCTCGAAAATTAGAAGAGGGATTAATAAGCATTCTTAGTAAAATGTCTTAAATGATTAAGCACTTATTAGTTAAGTTGGCACATATCTCCACCAATTCTCTTATCTTAATTGATTTAGAAATCATATTCCTTACATGAAATCACTTAAATCATGACCCATAACTAGTCATTCACTAGATAATAATACATATGTACAAATACATACATGTATACTTAGTATAAAATAACAATGTAGTTTTTGTGTATTTGAACTTTAATGTTTATGTTTTATTCTTTTTATTCAAAAACACTTAAATACATTCTAATTATACCTTATAATAATTCATTTTATATTTTTATTTATTTAAATATAAAATTTATTGACCAATGTATAATTTCATGACATTTTACAGGTTAACCATATCGTTAAACACGTTTTGTCACTTTGGTTGGTATATTTGTCAAATTTAGATCCTCCACATCTATTAAGCAAACCTTTTACATAGAACCTAATTTACTTATCAACTAGAGACATGTTGATACAAAAATTAAGTTTTTTGCGTTTAAATGATGTTTTTGATGGGTTTTAGCCATAAGAACTTTCCTATGTGCGCATGCAAAACCCTATTGCTCGGATCTAGGCTTTCTAATAAACATGCTTTGAATCCAAGACTTCTAATAGCTAATTAGGTTAAATAACAATGATAAAACAGATCTAGAATCATACCTTTGAGTTCCTTGTTGATCTTGTTGTCTTGGAGCTTCTAGAGTCACAAATGTCACTCCTCTAATGGCTTACAAACACCAATAGCAAGCAAGATGATTTAGGAGAGAGGAGAGGGGAGGAATTCGGCCAGAGGTTCCTTGCTTTAGGATGTGTGTCGAATTCCCTCACCCATAGAGTCTATTTATACTTGTAGACTCCTTAAGGGTTTCACCCTAAACCCTAATTGGATAATCTTCTCTTAAGGCTATCCAAATCCATTCCATAGATAACCCTATGGACGATTTGAGCTATCCTAAAGCTCTTAGAATTCGTCTAAGGTATATCCTAATGGATTTACAATCTAAAGTCTAACTATCAAACAATTGACAGTTTATACCCTCTTATTTAATTAATCTCTTTAAGTCACCAAATTAATACCAATTAATTTATGACTTATATTAATCAAATAGCCAAATATTATTCCTTATAATATTTACTCTCTCTTAATAAATCATCCTTCAAGTTGCTATGGTGAAGGCAACCCAAAAGGACCATGCACAACCGAATATAGTTATAGCCTTAGACACTATTCCAACAGTCTCCCACTTGGATAAGTCTAGTAACTATACAAGTACAATACGGTTTGCAATCGTAGCTCTCAAAGACGCTGTCAACTCTGATCTAATCAATCTTGTCCTTTAGATAAGGGATCGTACAGTCCTCTGTTAGATATCATGCTGACAATCCTATGGAATGGTTAGTCATGCATTTAAATTTCTCGATCTCCGATTTATTCGACATAGAACTTAATCGAACACATCAATTTAGTTCTGACCGGGCCCGGCACATAAGTCAAATCAAATCATCGAGTGGCCAAGATATCTCCTCTACCCTCTTAGGATAAAATTTACAGATAAACTTCGACTTATATGCATTTACTTATTCATTAACCAACAATACACAACAATGCGTTTTATAACATCAAGTTACTGATGCGTTTTCGCATTATCAATGCACAATCAATTAACAAATAATAAACCATATATCTAGGTTTTAAGACTATATGATATTATCGTCTTGCGATCACCTTTTATATCGTATTCCATAAGGTGATTCCAGCAAGCGCGGGTTTATTCCAATGCTCAAAACCAGTTCATAAGCACTCATGAACGTTGCAGCAACCCTTGCTATGTGTAATACCATTTAGACATTCTACACACCAATTCATGACAATCTTCATTCATATCTACTCCCAACATATGAACGATTGTGGACCATTTGAATAATTCGATTATTCCTAATAAACTTAATTATTCTGGAAGTCAAAACATGCAAAGTGAAACAATAGTTAAACAACTAACATGTGACAGTAACTTTACTCATAAATAAAACTCCTTTATTTAATCATCAAATGTTAATTACATTTATCTATTATACGTTTCTAATACTATCTAATCTATACTAATATCATCCTTCAGCCCAATACTCCTAGCATGCTGTAAGTGCTTAACCCTACTCAGTCCCTTCGTAAGCGGATCTGCTGGGTTATCTTCTGATGATATCCTCTTCACTACGAGTTGTCCTTCTTCTACACGATGTCTAATGAAGTGATATTTTCTGTCGATATGTCGAGATCTACCATGATCCCTCGGTTCCTTGGTCAAGGCAACCGCACCTTCGTTATCACAGAAAATCTCCATGGGCTCCTTTATGGCCGGTACAACTCCAAGATCACCAATGAAGTTCTTTAGCCATATTGCCTCCTTCGACGCTTCGCTCGCTGCGATGTACTCTGATTCGCACGTTGAATCAGCTACGGTTTCTTGCTTGGAACTCTTCCAAGTCACTGCTCCTCCATTTAGGGTAAAGACCCAGCCCGACTGCGAACGGTAGTTGTCCCTGTCGGTCTGAAAGCTGGCGTCACTATACCCTCAAACCTTCAAGTCATCACTCCCTCCAAGGACTAAGAACCATTCTTTCGTCCTCCGAAGGTACTTAAGGATGTTCTTCACCGCAATCCAATGTGCTTTTCCAGGGTTCCCTTGATATCTGCTAACCATGCTCAAAGCGAAGGCTACATCAGGGCGAGTACAAGTCATAGCGTACATGATTGACCCAACTGCAGAAGCGTATGGTACTCGGCTCATTTCTGCTATCTCGGCTTCGGTACTCGGACTTTGAGTCTTACTCAACTTGGCATTTCCTTGTATCGGTAGTTCTCCCTTCTTTGAGTTTTCCATACTAAAACTTTTAGTACCTTCTCTAAGTAAGTATTCTGACTAAGTCCAATTAGTCTCTTACTTCTTTCTCTTACTATCCTTATTCCCAAAATGTAAGAAGCCTCTCCGAGGTCCTTCATAGCGAAGCACTTCCCGAGCTAGGACTTAACCTCCTGCAGAGTCGGGATGTCGTTTCCTATGAGTAATATGTCATCGACATATAGAACGAGGAAGCTTACTATACTCCCACTGGCTTTGACATATACACAAGATTCATCTTCGCTTCGTACAAATCCAAACTATTTGACTTTCTCATCGAAGCAAAGATTCCATCTGCGAGACGCTTGCTTAAGTCCATAAATGGACTTCTCAAGCTTACACACTCTATTCGGATGCTTCGGATCCACAAACCCCTCTGGCTGAGCCATGTAAACATCCTCAGCCAACTTTCCGTTAAGGAAAGCGGTTTTGACATCCATTTGCCAAATCTCTTAATCATGAAATGCGGCAATTGCTAGCATTACTCTAATAGATTTAATCTTCGCAACGGGTGAGAAGGTCTCATCATACTCAACTCCGGGAGTTTGATTAAAGCCCTTCGCGACCAATCGCGCTTCATATGTGTGTACGTTCCCATACACGTCGGTCTTCTTCTTGAAGATCCACTTGCACCCAATGGTCTTACGTTCGGGCACATAATCAACCAAATTCCAAACTTGATTATCGTACATGGATTGGATCTCGCTATCCATCGCCTCTTTCCATTTCGCAGACTCCGGGCCTGCCATGGCTTCCTTATAGCTATTAGGTTCATCAAGGTTTACTAGTGTACCATCACTAATATACGTGTCCCCTTCGGTAGTAATATGAAAACCATAAAACTGGGGATGAACTCTAACTCTATCGGAACGTCTAAGAGGTAAGGATTCGTCAAATGGTTCAACCGGAGTTTCCTCCTCAGGTTGAATGCCAGCGGTAGAGGTTCCTTCATCTATCGACTCTTGAATCTCTTCAAGTTCGATTTGCCTCCCACTGTCTCCTTGGCTTATGAGTTCTCGCTCTCGGAAAACTCCTCTCCTCGCAACAAAAACAACATTGTCTTTCGGTCTATAGAAGAGATATCCAAAGGAAGTTTGCGGGTAGCCGATGAAAATACATCGCTCACTTCGAGGTTCAAGCTTGTCATGAGTATCTCGTCTTACGAAAGCCTCGCAACCCCAAACCTTGATATGTGCCAACGAGGGAGCTTTCCCCGTCCACATCTCGTGAGGTGTTTTGGCAACCTTCTTAGTAGGGACTCGGTTAAGGATATGGGCGGCAGTTTCTAAGGCATACCCCCAAAAGAAGATAGGTAGTGAAGCACGACTCATCATAGAGCGAACCATGTCCAATAAGGTTCGATTACGCCTTTCTACCACACCATTCAACTGCGGTGTCCTAGGAGACGTCAATTGCGAAACTATTCCACACTCCTTGAGATAATCGTGGAATTCAAGACTTAGGTACTCTCCTCCTCGATCGGATCGAAGCATCTTGATTTTCCTGCCCAATTGATTCTCCACTTCATTCTTGAACTCTTTGAACTTTTCAAAAGTTTCTGACTTTTGCTTGATCAAGTAGATATACCCATATCTACTATAGTCATCGGTAAAAGTCACATAGAAGCGGTTCCCATCCTTCGTGGTTGATCTAAAGGGTCCACATACATCGGTATGTATTAGGTCCAATAGCCCCTCACCCCTTTCACAAGTACTCGTGAAGGGTGACTTAGTCATCTTTCCAAGTAAACAAGACTCGCATGTGTCATCTTCCCTAAGGTCGAATGACTCCAACACTCCATCCTTTTAGAGTTGGGCTATGCATTTCTTGTTGACATGTACAAGACGACAATGCCACAAGGATGCTTTATCCATACTAGTGGAAGAATCAATATTCAAAACATCATTTCCTAAGTTATCAACAATCATAACAGTTTCATATATTCCATTACATGGTATAGCTTCAAAGTAAAAGACACCATTTAGATAGAACCATTCTCATTATTAAACGAAAATCTAAATCCTTGTCTATCTAAACCATGAAATGAAATGATGTTTCTAGCCATTTCTGGCGAATAGCAACAATTGTTCAAATCCAAAACTAAACTATTCTTAAGCACTAAAGAATACACTCCAATCTTGGTCACAGGCGACGATCTTCTGTTCCCCATGATTAGATTGATCCTTCCTTACTCCACATCCCTACTTCTTCTTAGTCCCTGCACATTAGAACAAATGTGATAACCACAACCGGTATCAAGAACCCAAGAAATAGCATGATTAGAATCGTTAGAATTGATTGCATATATACCTGCGAAAGATGGCTTGATCTTTCCTTCCTTGATGGTTTGCAGGTAATCCGGGCAGCTTCTCTTCCAATGTCCTATCTTGTGACAGTGGTGGCACTCTGCCTCCTTCGGGTTAGAGCAGGGCTTAGAGGGATCAACTTTGGTCCCACTAGAAGAGGAACCATCTCGGGCTTTCACCTTGCGATAGTTGTTCGAAGAAGCTTTCCTCTTCTTTCCCTTCCCTTGACCAATAGCCAAGACAGGAGCAGCGGATGGATTGGGAGTTGGTGCAACAGACTTGTCCTTGAAATTGCTCTCAGCAACCCTCAAGAGACCTTGGAGTTTACTTAGAGTGACCTCGTCTTTGTTCATGTGGTAGGTCATCCTAAATTGATTGTACATCGGAGGCAAAGAGTGAAGCACCATGTCGATCACCAAGTCTTCGCCGAAGTCAACATTTAACTTGCGAAGGCGGTCGACATACCTTTGCATCTTTTGCAAGTGCACGGTAAGAGATTCTCCATGACCCATCTTAGCGGAAATCATGTTAGTGAAAATCTCGTAACGCTCTTGTCTCGCGTTTTGGTGGTACCTCTCCAACAAGTCTTGATGCATCTCGTATGGATACATGTCCTCGTACGACTTTTGGAATTCGTAGTTCATGGTGGCGATCATGATGCAATGTACTTTCGTTGCATCTCGATCATGATTTTCAAAGGCAGTGATTTCGGCGGGAGTAGCAACTTCGGGGTTGATTTTCTCGAGCTTCTCATCGAGGACATACTCTTTATCCTCATAGCGAGCAATGGTGCGAATGTATCTTATCCATTCGCTAAAGTTCGTTCCATCGAAGGTGACCTTTTGGCAAAGGCTCATCAACGTGAAAGAACTAGCAGCAGCGTTGTTTGCGTTTGATATCTATAGAAAGGACAAAGATAGATTAGAACAAGAATCCCTAATTATCACCCAATAAGAAAAATTAGGGCTAGGATCCAACAATAACATTTACATACTAGAAAAGGGATGCCGTAATCTAATATGCAAATAAATTGAAGGTAAGTCAATGACGATTCACTAATTCTCCATTACAAAACTTAAACTATTAGTCCTAAGTGTTTTTGAGAATTCCTAGGTTCGGATGAGATTCATTGAACTATTCAATGGCATGTTTAAATCTCGATATGCCCCTCTTGTTTGTGACAGGGATGCCGAGGATCACAAAGCGGGTGTGAATTACCATGCAAATTCACATGGTGCCTTCATTGTAACGATCACCTATTCGATGTGCCGGTAAACCACACACGCTCCATCGAACTATGATAAACAATGAATCACCCTTTGCCACCTTCGTTTAGAACCAATTATTGTGCCGGTAAACCACACACGCTCCACTAACTTCTTAGCATGGTGCAAAGTGTAATTTCATGGGATTGCATCAATTCACTTTTCCTAAAGTAACTAAGATTGGGAAATTTTTTTTTTTTTTAAAACGTGTAGTTACTTCGTGTTTCTTATTATACTTTTAATGAGAGGATGAGGTTGCCCTATCCTACCCGTTCGGCTAACGACCCTCCACCAATCAAGCAAGCGGTGGGTGTGAGTGTACACCCATTAAGCGCCATTTTATAGGCCGCAACCTTATACCCACCTTATAGATCGACTTCGTGAATGAGGCCTACTAGCGGTAAGACTAGCATTTAGTTATACATATATATATTATTCTAGTAATATCATATAAGTATAGGGTTGTATTTTAAAACTTTTTTAAAATCTAGGGTTTGAAATTTAAGTTGTCTAAATTAAGACTTTTAATCACAAATATAAATTTCAAAACTTTAGGGTAGGTTTTAAACATTTAAAAACATGGAGGATCAAATAACAAATAATTCCAATTAACAATTAATATCCTAATTATCTTTATTTGATTTATCTAAGATTTCATTCAAGATAATTATCAAAATAATTAAACATTATCATATAAGGAAATTAAATATTTTATTAGATGATAAATATCTTTAATTAGATCAAGATAATAGTCATATTTATCAAAAAATCGGATTTAGATTGATCTAATATGATTAACGTAAGTTTCCATAAGATAATTATGAAAAAAATCCCGAATCTGGCCATTCCTGACGCCTGGACTCGCCGAGTACACAAGGGGACTCGCCGAGTCAGGCCTACTCGCCGAGTCCACCTTGGAACTCGCCGAGTCAGTGACTCAAAAACCAAAAAATCGAATTTTGCAGGTTTGTTTCAGTTAATCAAGCAACAATTTAAAGAAAACCAAGCTAGGCTCTGATACCACTGATGGGTTTTAGCCATAAGAACTTTCCTATGTGCGCATGCAAAACCCCATTGCTCGGATCTAGGCTTTCTAATAAACATGCTTTGAATCCAAGACTTCTAATAGCTAATTAGGTTAAATAACAATGATAAAACAGATCTAGAATCATACCTTTGAGTTCCTTGTTGATCTTGTTGTCTTGGAGCTTCTAGAGTCACAAATGTCACTCCTCTAATGGCTTACAAACACCAATAGCAAGCAAGATGATTTAGGAGAGAGGAGAGGGGAGGAATTCGGCCAGAGGTTCCTTGCTTTAGGATGTGTGTCGAATTCCCTCAACCATAGGGTCTATTTATACTTGTAGACTCCTTAAGGGTTTCACCCTAAACCCTAATTGGATAATCTTCTCTTAAGGCTATCCAAATCCATTCCGTAGATAACCCTATGGATGATTTGAGCTATCCTAAAGCTCTTAGAATCCGTCCAAGGTATATCCTAATGGATTTACAGTCTAAAGTCTAACTATCAAACAATTGATAGTTTATACCCTCTTATTTAATTAATCTCTTTAAGTCACCAAATTAATACCAATTAATTTATGACTTATATTAATCAAATAGCCAAATATTATTCCTTATAATATTTACTCTCTCTTAATAAATCATCTTTCAAGTTGCTATGGTGAAGGCAACCCAAAAGGACCATGCACAACCGAATATAGTTATAGCCTTAGACACTATTCCAACAGTTTTATGCTAATTTCACAAACCGGTGATGGTTCGTAGTCATACATCATAACGAAATTTGTCAATAGTTACTTGTTTTATATTTCACAATAACTTATTTAAATAAAATAGGTTAAATTCCTTCAACCATTCTTGATAAAATACTCATATTGCTTAATAATCAAAACATAGCATCGTACGATCGTTCCTAATTTTACCAATTGTTACATTCTCCCCCCGTTAAAAGAATTTCGCCCCGAAATTCAACTTGTAGATGGGATATCACTAAACAATTGGGGGTGTTTTTTTTATTTGATCCTCGCATTCGTTAGTGAATTTTGGTCCTCGCTTGGCGTTCCAACGAGCCTTCACTATGGGCATGCAACTTTGTTTTGTCATTTTGACCTCCGGATCCATGATTTCCACCGGTTCTTCGATGAAGTTTAGACTCCCGTTGATTTCAATTTCATCCAGTGGAATAACAAGAGTCTCATCAGACAAGCTCTTCTTCCGATCCTGGGATGCCTTCAATCGTTCACGGGTTTGAACAATCTTCTTTTTAGTTTCTCGTATGATTTGGGGGTTGGTGAGAGTGTTGTTAGGAACTTTCAAGTTAGCTATTTGCGTGTCACCTACCTCATCCCATCAAAGAGGTGATCTACACTTGCTTCTGCAGAGAGCTTCGAATGATGCGACTTTGATGTTAATGTAATAGTTGATGTTGTATAAGGATTCGATGAATGGTTCTTCCTCTTTGTCTTTCAGTTTGAGGGTGATAAAAAGGACTTCTTTAACGACTATTGAAAACACGAGGCGAATCGCCTGTCCCTTATCCAAAATGATAGATAGTGGTATACTATACATTCTCACAATTTTCTTGTGATATGCTCCTGTCAACTTTTCTATTTTTCTTTGTATCCTTGGTCGGTAGAAAGTGTGTGGGTTTGGTTGATTTGTCTACGATCGCTCAAGTGGTAGCATGTCCATCCACTATCATGGGTAACTTGTCATGGAGTTCATGGTATGACTCATAACTGATTCATCTATCATCTCATTGTGTTTATAAGTCGTATATAATTAAGATTGAAAAGACAGTCGAATCGGTGATTCTATTCTAAGCCCGCATCCAAACAAGGAGAAGGATTTAAAAAGGAATTACCAACCCTAAGTCTGTAGAATCTTAATTATATAGGGCTCCAATATATACACTTAGTAATCATAGATTCACTAGTATGGGTCCATAGTCTCTAGTTGAATGGGGTGATTAATTTGGGTGAGATGGCATTTACAACAACCCTTTTCCACAACTACTGCACTTAGGTTTATTTTTGAACTCGGGTTGCCGTACGGATGGTATTCCCAGGAGATCTTCTGGGAATATATCGAGAAGCTTACGGGCTTTTTCAACATCCATGATGTTTTTCTCTTCTTGTTTCTTATCCACAGCATGGGCTAGGACGGTGTGGTACCTCCTGTGTAGGTACTTCTGAGTCTTGTTGTAAAAGGTGAGTCGGGGGTTTGTATCCGGTTTGTCGCCATAGACAACGTGGGTTCTATTACTTGATGGGTTTAGGCGAATGGCCTTTTCGTAATATATGATATCGGTATGGTGAGGAAACTAACTAATACGTTGTTAAAATGAAAATGTCGTAAATTTTTATTGTGACCGGTTTTAGGATGATTTGAACGAATTGGTTGATTTAGTGTTAGAGTGCACCCTATGTACACGTCTCTAGTGCTTTTGATTATTCCAATTCTACTGTAAATATTTCGTTTAAGTTTTTGAGGTTTTTGGTTGAGAAATTGATTAAATCTACGACTCACAATACTCCTCTCCGCGTTCCTATTAAATAGTATCCATGCATATGTGCTATCGGGAATGAATGTACCGGAATCTCAGCGGGGTCTATTATTGCTTTTCCACGCTCTGTTGCTCAAACACTTCCGACGCTCCTGACATCTTTGTTTTTAGTCTTCGGGAACTCCTTTATGAAATGCCCTACTTCTCCAATCTGTAGCAAGTCCGACTCATCCTAGCTTTTGTGTTCTGGGCGGTCTGTTGAGCCGGCAACCTACAGAAATTTGTAGTATGCCCCTTTTCATTACAGTTCTTGCAGTGCATTTCCCTGCACTTTCCTTTGTGATGAAAGCTACACTTGG
Organism: Lactuca saligna; assembly: GCF_052625555.1. NCBI lineage: Eukaryota > Viridiplantae > Streptophyta > Magnoliopsida > Asterales > Asteraceae > Lactuca > Lactuca saligna. The sequence continues at coordinate 75,069,214 of NC_136422.1, forward strand.
TGCATTTTGGCAGGTTTCCAACATATGGTCTTGTCGGCACTGAGGTAGTAGGGATGGTGGTGGTATAGAATGTCACTGTTTGTTGTCTTTTGGTAGGTTCTTGATTTGGGGCGTCCTTGCAGGAACATACTCGGGGTGTCCCTGGTTGTTATTACGATTGGAACTTTCGGCGCTCTTCCCGTTTTTATTTGTGTTGTTAGCACCAAAGTGTGCCATGAATGTTGTCACGACGGCTGTTACAGCAATTTGAAATGTTGTAGGGTCTATTTATAGAACTAGTGTTGCACCAGTATGTTGATTACCTTCATGTGTCGGCGTTATTCTATTTCACGAGTGGCCTCCTCTGTTCTCAGTTCTGTGATGACTGTCCAGGTTATAGCTGTAAGGGTTCTTTGTCCTAATACAATTATCTCCTTTTCTAAGGAGTGTAGGTGATCCGTATTGTTCTCTTGATTTGCTTGCCGGTCTATGGGTGCCATGGCCCGAAGTACGGTGCAGTGAGTTTATGTCGGTTATGGATCATCGGTTGTCCTCTCCAGTCTATATGTGTGGCTAGGTAGTTAATTTCGGGTTGCTTCCTGAAATGAGAGGTGGAGGTTTTCACACTCCTCTTGATAGGGTAAGGTTTATTGATGGTATCTCCTGAACTTCTTTCTGTTGGATAAGGTGTCTAAGTCCATAACTATTTCTGGTATGTACTTGACCCGACCCGGCATGGTCCATTTGGGTTGCATGGCACCATGCAATTGGATAGACTAAATGAGAGAAATAACACTTGGAGATTATTAATATATTATAAGTTCTAATATATTAATAATATTATTTGATTAGTTTGATCAAGAATTAATTTAGAATTAATTAAGTGATCAAAAGATAACTAATTAAATATATGGGTTGATTATGTAAATCATCCATATCTTGTATAGTGGGCTAAAAGGCTTCATGGACTATCAAGTTGGGTTCCACCCATAGGATGCTCCATGGATGCTCCATGGGAGTTACAAACCCATGGGTCATGGAAATGAAGAGTCATGACACATTAGGGTTTAACCCTAGATGTGTCAACACTATATAAGTAACATGTTCTCCACCCAAAATTGGCTACACTAAGAAATAAGAGGGCTTGGCCGATTTTGAAGAAGTGAGTATTCTCTCATAAGTTCTTCCAAGAGCATTTGGTGTTGTGTGAAGCATTTGAGGCATCACACTTGGGGTGCTAGGCTCACAAGGTTTCAAGGAACACAAACAACAACAAGGTAAGTTATTCTATCTATACTTTATGTTAAAATTGTTCCCCATGTATGCTAGATAGGAATATAACCTTGGAATTCAACTTTGCATGACAAATTAGACAAACATAGATCCAAGGTTATTAGGGTTGCATGTACACTTAGGAAGTGTTAGAATGCTCAAAACCCATCAGTGGTATCAGAGCCAGGTTTGTTTGTTCTTATTTGTGCTTAAAAGTTGAAAACAGAATCGGAAATTTTGCTGTCTGCGAATGGACTCGTCGAGTCTATAGGGGGGACTCGTCGAGTCCATGAGTATCTTCAACCAACTCGGCGAGTCAGTTCGTGCCCTCGGCGAGTAGGGTCGACTGAGTGCAGATTTTCGATTCAGTTGCTGGAAATGACTTAGAAACATTACCATAAACTGTTTTGGTAATTGAAAACTTGTTTTTTGGTGGTGTAATGTCTTTGCTAATTCATTTACAACAACTAGTTATCAAAATTACAAAGTTTTATGTAATTTTTGATTGTGTTCATACTCATGTTCTTGTTCTTATGATGTTTTAGATGATCATAGGAATTATTTGTAACCTATGTGGTAGATTAATTCTTGGTCATAATGTGTTTTAATGGAGTCCATAACTTATCCTTAAGTTATGGAAAACCAAGAGTCACACTTGAGTTAAAACCATTAAGAAAACACAAGAGTTAGAAAAATGAAGAGTCTTCATTTTATTACTCTATTAAACTCATAAGTTACAAGAAATGAAAAGTTTTGAAAGTTACAAAACTTGCCCTCAAGTTTTGGAACAAGTAAAGTTAAGTTAAAACTTTAAGTTCCAACCCCTAGAATTTTAAAAGTTAAAATTCAACCCTTATACTTATATTATGATAATTTAATAATTATATATATATGTATAAGAATAAAGTCGTCTTACCGCTAGTACGCCTCATTCACGAAGCCGGTCTATAAGGTGGGTATAAGGTTGTTGCCTATAAAATGGTGACTTAATGGGTGAATATTCTCACCCACCGCTTGCTTGACTGGTGGAGGGTCGTTAGCCGAACGGGTAAGACAAGGACTTATAAATTCTCATTCAAAGTATGATGAATATAATAAAGTAACTAAATGATTATTAAATTCCCAATCTTAGTTACTTTAGGAAAAATGTGAATAAGGTGCTAATCCATGAAATTACACTTTACACTTTGTCTAAGTCGTTGGTGGAGCGTGTGTGGTTAACCGGCACACTAACTTGGACTTAACAAGGTAGATAAAGGGTGACTTAAGGTTTATTATAGTATCGGTGGAGCGTGTGTGGTTTACCGGCACATCGATTGAGTGATAAACTTTAAGGGTACCAACTGATTTGCATGGTTACTTCACACCTCGTTTTGTGATCCCCGGCATCCCAGTCACAAAACCTGGAGGGCACTTCCGAGATTGAAACATGCCTTTGAAAAGTTCATTGGATCTCAAAGAATCTAGGAATTTCTGAAACCAATAAAAACTAAATATCTAATATTTCGGTTTTCGTGGTGGAAATTGGTGAATCGTCATTCACCTACCTTTCAAATATGGTATAGCTTAGATTACGGCATACCTCTTCTAAGTTATATTATATTGTGATTGGATCCTAGCCTTAATATTACATTTGGGTGTTTTATTAAGGACTCTCTTAAATCTAAACTAAACTTGTTCTTCTCTTTTAGATGTCTTCAAACAATGCTTCTGGCTCGAATCCTAATGGCTCCTTTACTCTTATGAGTTTGTGTGGGAAAGTCACCTTTGATGGATCCAACTTCAATAAATGGATCAGAAACATCAGGATGATTACCCGCTACGAGGACAAAGAATATGTCCTTGACAAGGAGCTTAAGGAAATTGATGAGTCCACTGCAACTCCTTAGGAGATCGCTGACTTTCAGGCACATGAAAGGGATGCTACGAAAGTAGCATGCATCATGTTGGCCACCATGACAGCTGAACTCCAAAAGTCTTATGAGGATTTCTACCCTTATGAAATGCACCAAGATTTGATTGAAAGATACCATCAAAGTGCACGACAAGAGAGGTACGAAGTCATCTGCTCCATGATAACAACCATGATGAAGGACGGAGAGTCCGTCACGAGCCACATGCAGAAAATGCAAAGCTATGTGGATCGTTTGCTGAAGCTCAATGTGAACTTCCCTGAGGAGCTTGCAATAGATATCATTTTGCACTCCTTACCATCGTGCTATGATCAATTCCGCATGACATATCACATGAACAAGGAAGAGGTCACCCTCAGCAAACTTCAGGGACTTCTCAAGACCGCAGAAACATGTCTTAAGGGGAAGTCGGTTGCTATCACTCCTACTCCAGACTCAACTCCGGTCTTGGCAATCGGGCAAAGTCGAGGGAGGAAGAGAAAGAGATCATCGAAGGGTACCAAGGCTCGGACCCTTGATGGCTCTTCTTCAAGTGGAACCAAGAAAGGTTTCATTACTCCTTCTTCTGACCCAAAAGAGGCTGAATGCTTCTATTGCCATGAAAAAGCTCATTGGAAGCGGAACTGCCCAAAGTACCAGCAGGATGTGAAGGATGGGAAAGTCAAACCCAACCATGCAGGTATTTACACTATCATTTCTAATAACTCACCCCATTCGAAATCTTGGGTCCTTGATACCGGTTTCAGTATTCATATTTGTTGTGACTTGCAGGGACTAGGAAGAAGTGAGAATGTGGAGCAAGGAAGAATAAACTTAATCATGGGGAATAGGAAAGTTACACCTGTCACCAAGATTGGAGTTTATACTTTATCGCTAAGTAGTGGGTTTAGTTTAGATTTGAATAAGTGTTGTTACTTGCCAGGAATGGCAAGAAATATTATTTCCTTTCATGCATTATACAAACAAGGTTTCACCTTTTCGTTTGATAATGAAGTTGGTTCGATTAATTCTTTCTTTAATAATGTACTTTATTTTAAAGCATTACCTTGTAATGGTGTGTATGAAGCTGTATCTATTGTAGATAACTTAGGAAATAATGTTTTGTGTATTGATTCTACTAATAATAATAACTTGGATAAAGCATCATTATGGCATTGTCGTCTTGGACATATAAGCAAGAAACGCATAGGCCAACTCCAAAAGGATGGAGTCTTGGAGTCGTTTGACCTAAAGTCAAATGATAGTTGCGAATCATGCTTACTTGGAAAAATAACAAAGTCACCCTTCACAGGCTCGTGTGAAAGGGGTGAAGGTTTGTTGGACCTTATACACACGAATGTGTGTGGACCATTCAAACATGCCACAAGGGATGCTAATCGTTATTATTTGACTTTTACTGATGATTACAGTAGATATGGATATGTCTACTTAATCAAGCATAAGTCAGAGACTTTCGAGAAGTTTAAGGAATTTAAACAGGAAGTCGAGAATCAATTGGGCAGGAACATTAAGATGCTTCGATCCGATCGAGGTGGTGAGTATCTTAGTTCAGAGTTCCTCGACTATCTAAAGGAATGTGGGATTGTCTCACAATTGACACCTCCCAGGACACCGCAGTTGAATGGTGTGGCTGAGAGGCGTAATCAAACCTTGTTGGACATGGTTCGTTCCATGATGAGTCGAGCTTCGCTACCAATCTCATTCTGGGGGTATGCCTTAGAGACTGCCGCCCATATCCTTAATCTAGTCCCTACAAAGAAAGTTGCCAAAACTCCTCACAAGATGTGGACTGGTAAAGTACCTAAACTTGACCACATCAAGATTTGGGGTTGCGAGGCTTTCGTGAGACGCGAGACTCATGATAAGCTCGAACCCCGAAGCGAGAGGTGTATTTTCATCGGCTACCCACAGCAATCCTTTGGTTACCTCTTCTACAGACCTAGTGACAATGTGGTCTTTGTAGCAAGAAGAGGAGTCTTTCGAGAAAGAGAGTTTATAAGCCAAGGAGACAGTGGGAGGCAAGTTGATCTTGAAGAAATTCAAGAGTCAAGTGGTGAAGGAACTTCAAACTCTAGCCCTCAACTTGAGGAGGAAACTCCTGTTGAGCCAATTGACGAATCTGTACCTCTGAGGCGTTCCACGAGAGTTAGGAGTGCACCTGAGCATTACTATGGATTCCATATTACTGCAGAAGGTGAGACACTTATTAGTGATGAAACACTAGTAAGTCAAGATGACCCTAACAGCTACGAGGAAGCCATGGCAGGCCCCGAGTCTGCTAAATGGAAAGAGGCTATGGATAGCGAGATACAATCCATGTATGACAATCAAGTTTGGAACTTGGTTGAGAATGTACCAGGTCGAAAGACTGTAGGGTGCAAATGGGTCTTCAAGAAGAAGACCGACATGGATGGTAAAGTACACACTTATAAGGCTAGACTGGTTGCAAAGGGCTTCTCTCAAATTTCTAGAGTGGATTATGATGAGACCTTTTCTCCGGTAGCCAAGATTAAGTCTATTCGGGTTCTGTTAGCCATAGCCGCATTTCATGACTATGAAATTTGGCAAATGGATGTCAAAACCGCTTTCCTTAATGGGAAGTTGGTTGAAGATGTTTACATGAGTCAGCCGGAGGGTTTTGTCAGCAACGAGTACCCTAATAGAGTGTGTAAGCTTGAGAAGTCCATTTATGGATTAAAGCAAGCACCTCGCAGATGGAATCTTTGCTTTGATGAAAAGGTCAAGGAATTTGGCTTTTCTAGGAGTGAAGATGAATCTTGTGTGTATGTCAAGGCTAGTGGGAGTATAGTTAGCTTTTTGGTATTGTATGTGGATGACATACTACTCATAGGAAACGACATTCCAACCTTGCAGGAAGTAAAGTCCTGGCTTGGAAAGTGTTTCGCTATGAAGGACCTTGGTGAAGCTGCCTATATTTTGGGGATAAGGATCTTGAGAGATCGGAGTAAAAGACTAATTGGACTTAGTCAAAGTACCTACTTGGAGAAGGTTCGGAAGAGATTCAGAATGCAAGACTCCAAGAAAGGAGAGTTGCCCATCCAGAGTAGCGCCAAGTTGAGTAAGACACAAAGCCCTAGCACTGAGGCTGAGATAGCAGAAATGAGTCGAGTACCTTATGCTTCGGCTGTAGGTTCGATCATGTATGCTATGACGTGTACTCGACCTGATGTAGCTTTTGCCCTGAGCATGGTTAGCAGGTTTCAGGGGAACCCTGGCAAGGCACACTGGACTGCGGTAAAGAACATTCTCAAGTACCTACGAAGGACTAAGGACTGGGTCCTTACCCTCGGTGGGAGTGATGACTTGAGAGTTGTAGGGTATAGTGATGCTAGCTTCCAGACTGATAGGGATAACTTCCGCTCTCAGTCGGGCTGGGTCTTTACCCTAAATGGAGGAGCAATTTCTTGGAAGAGTTCCAAGCAAGAGACAGTGGCAGATTCTACTTGTGAATCAGAGTATATTGCAGCTAGCGAGGCGGCAAAGGAGGCTTTATGGCTGAGGAACTTCATTGGAGACTTTGGAGTTGTACCAGCTATTAAAGAGCCAATGGAAATTTTCTGTGATAGTGAAAGTGTTGTTGCCTTAACCAAGGAACCAAGGGATCACGGGAGATCCAGACACATCGACAGAAAATACCATTTCATCAGACATCGGATCGAAGAAGGACTCCTCGTGGCAAAGAGGGTATCATCAGATGAGAATCCGGCAGATCCCCTCACGAAGGGACTGACTCGGGTTAAGCATCTCCAGCATGCTCGGAGCATAGGGCTGAAGGATGATATTAGATTTAGTAGTTAGATAACCTCGAAATTTGTAAAGTGTAATTGACATTTGATGATGAATAAAAGTGTTTTATTTATGAGTAAAGTGTTACTATCTCTTGTCGATCGTTTACTATATTTCTTTTGCATGTTTTGACTTCCAGAATAATTTTGTTTGGTATAACATATTATTCAAACCTCCACAGTCGATCATATGTCGGAAGTAGGTATGAATCAAGACTGTCATGTTTGGTTGTAGAGGTCTGGGACAAGGCTACAACAATCATGAGTGCTCATAAGTTCTGAGCATTGGACTCAACCCACGCTCACTGGAATCACTTCATGGAATTCTATCTCGAGTGATTGTGAGACGGTAATATCATATAAGTCTTTAAACCTAGAGATATGATTTGTTACTTACAAGTTGGTTATGCATTGATTGTACGAAAAATGCATTGGTAACTCGATGTTATAAAATCGCGCTCTTATGTGTAATTCAATGAGTAGTAGAACAAACATATGAGTCGAAGTTTATCTGTTCCTTCTTGGATTAGAAGCTGATATCTGGGCCCCTCGATGATTTTGTTTTGACCTATGTACCGGGCCCGGTCAGAACTAAAATTGATGTGTTCAATGAAGTTCTTTGTCAAACAAATCGGAAATCGGGAAACAAACTGTTGGACAATAAGTAAGACATTGTTCCATGTATTTGTCCGACTGATATCTAGAACAGAGGATTATATGATCACTTATCTTAAATGGCGTACCATCATCTTCTCAGTTTCGAAAAACCTTGAAAAGAGCTACGATTGCCGATCGGTTCCTGAAGTCATACTTGCAATAATAGTTATTAGACTTATCCAAGTGGGAGACTGTTGGATAAGGTGTCTAAGTCCATAACTATTTCTGGTAAATACTTGACCCGACCCGGCATGGTCCATTTGGGTTGCATGGCACCATGCAATTGGATAGACTAAATGAGAGAAATAACACTTGGAGATTATTAATATATTATAAGTTCTAATATATTAATAATATTATTTGATTAGTTTGATCAAGAATTAATTTAGAATAATTAAGTGATCAAAAGATAACTAATTAAATATATGGGTTGATTATGTAAATCATCCATATCTTGTATAGTGGGCTAAAAGGCTTCATGGACTATCAAGTTGGGTTCCACCCATAGGATGCTCCATGGATGCTCCATGGGAGTTACAAACCCATGGGTCATGGAAATGAAGAGTCATGACACATTAGGGTTTAACCCTAGATGTGTCAACACTATATAAGTAACATGTTCTCCACCCAAAATTGGCTACACTAAGAAATAAGAGGGCTTGGCCGATTTTGAAGAAGTGAGTATTCTCTCATAAGTTCTTCCAAGAGCATTTGGTGTTGTGTGAAGCATTTGAGGCATCACACTTGGGGTGCTAGGCTCACAAGGTTTCAAGGAACACAAACAACAACAAGGTAAGTTATTCTATCTATACTTTATGTTAAAATTGTTCCCCATGTATGCTAGATAGGAATATAACCTTGGAATTCAACTTTGCATGACAAATTAGACAAACATAGATCCAAGGTTATTAGGGTTGCATGTACACTTAGGAAGTGTTAGAATGCTCAAAACCCATCACTTTCTCCATCTGGTCCCTTCTCGGAAATCTTCTTCCTCATATTTCATCTATTGGTACTCTTCAAAATCTTCTTCTGGATCCTTCTCGATCCATCTGTTGGCTTCGGTGGCAGGATAGTAGGGGTCTATATGGAGATGAAGTCTAGCTGATATGCCCATGCGAGAATAGGGGTAAGAAGCATATGAAGAATCTAAGTGTGTGGTTCTATTGTAACGCAAAATACTCCTATAGTATTTTAAATTATTATGTTAAAGTTTTCATTGTATGGTTTGTTGGTAAGTTTTAGACTCGTCATCCACTACGACCATTCCTCGGCATACGTTGGTCACCTCTTGGATAAATATAGTTAATCAGGCTATATTCATCCCAGACATGATTACATACCTCGAGGCTTACTCGCAGTGTTTAACTTATCTTAATACTTTTTGTTTTGTTGCCAATATGACTCCTTACTAGTATGTTTGTATGCACTTACATTTTCGTGAAATCTCGGTCCATTCCTGATCCTTCTATGGTTGCCTTGTGTATACAGGTCATATACAGTCAAGATTAAATAGTCAGTCGAATAAGTGATCTTACCTTATATCCACATCCAAACAAGGAAAAGGAAGTAAAGTGAAAATCACAAATTCTAAGTCAATAAAACTTTTAGTATATACCACCTTAACGTATACACCTAGCAAACATAGACTTAACAGCAAAGGACCCCTAATGTTCCTGTTTTGAAATTGTTAAGTCAGAGAGTTTTAGTCCCTACGTATTTATAGTTTGTATATCTTATGTGCTTTGATATACTTAGCTCACTATAAACAATGCTCTGATACCAATTTGTCACACCCCCAAACCGAAACGGCGGAAACGTTCGGGGGCGGATGACTTCATGTGGTAACGTAACAAATGAATACATAGTAAAGAAAGCAATACAACCATCATATATATAATTGAAAGATTACATTGTTAAAAGGTACATGTTCAAAAACAATTACAATATGATGCCAAAATATGAATTTAAACTGGCGCCGCATCGTCCCTTCTTCAAAACCTGTTTGTTACCTGTAATTACTGAATCCCTGGGACATACAAGTAGTTTTGAAAGAGTAGATCAGCATTTAAGCTGGTGAGTTTCATAAGTATTAAATGACAATGTTTGTATGAAATGAAATTTTTTGTTCTTGTTTGTTTGTTCCTAGAAAATCTTATATTTTTTATTAGCATAAATGTAGCCTTCTTTCAAGACCAATGTTTGTTTCTAGAAAATGTATGTACGTATAAAATTTCCAATACGTCTGAAAAACCTCGTAAATCAATGTGTTTTTAATACTCCATATGAGTTTTATAACCATGCTATTGACTAGAAATGCCTATACGCAACGTTCTTCAGGTGTTGGAATGTTCTGACGTTTGTCACCCCAAATGGTGGACTATAGCTAATAGTCAGGGCGCGGGTTGTCAAGCCCCGTATAGATCTATACACAAACACCATGCTCCCCATCCAAGGGATTCTGTTATATAATACAGGACTTGAAATGCGTACTCGAACGTACGTGAAGTTGATGTCTCACAAAACTTAGTATAAAACAAATTTACGTGTGAAAATGTTCGTTTAAATGATCATCCCCTAACACTGGGATAGCTATGAAAAACGAAGTGAAATCTTTAGATATGCATTTGACAATATTTTACCCTTTTCTCAACAGGATACAAATGGAGTAGAGTTTCGTAAACTATATATGCATATTTTTGATGTAGAAGACAAGTTTGTAAACAAAACATATATATGTATATTTTCGATGTAGAAGACAAGTTTGTAAACAAAACATATATATATATATATATATGTATATATATACATATATATATATATATATATACACATATATATATAAATATATATATATATATATATATATATATATATATATATATATATATATATGTATCAACTTTAAAAGATGATTTGGTATGTTTCGTAATTGTTGTTCATATTCTAACGCTTTTATTAGAAACTTTGCATGAAATAATCCTTAAATTTGGTACTAAAGACCTTTTTGTACTTATCACTTTTGTAAAAATGGTAATTAAACATATTTAAATGATTGTGTTTTAACTTCCTCAATGTATAAACATTACTCCAAAATTTTAGAAGGTGTTAATAAATCTATAAACCACTTTTGACAGTTTTACCCTTTACTGTCCCTGTTTCAAGAAAACTCATAAAAAAATCATTTTAAGTCAAAAACTGAATCCGTCACCTCTGAGAGTTTATAAAATGAGTCTAATTTGTTCCTAATTTTTATTATGATTTTTAGTGGTTTCAAACTAGTGTGAAAATGAACATCTTCACAGACTGGTCCGAAATCACTTCTGAAATGACAGGCAGTTTTATAAAAATCACCATAAATTGTAGAAACATCGTATGAATGCGTGCTAGTAGTCCTTAGAAAGGTATAAACCTGAACTATTTGCATATCGTACACTTTTGAAAGATATTAAGTTTAATATGGTCAAAACAGTCCGTGAACAGGACTCAAATTTTCTGTAGAAAGCTGTCATTTAAATTTAAGTTATGTTTAGTGTTCTAACTTGTATTCCGCCCCCCCCCCCCCCCCCCCCCTTCAAACTTGAAGAAAACATGAAAATGTAGGGGTATGAACTCACCTTATGTGAATACTTGAAGAATGGAAGGTTGAAGATGAACTTTTGGTTGTTGGTTTGATGCTCCAAAACAGCCACTCTTTTGGCTATGTTGCTGTCACGAAAATTTCACAGCAAAAGAGCAAGAAAAATGGTAGTTTACTCACTGTTTTGAATCAATAATTTTGATTATCATAACAAGTAACTTCTAGGGGTATTTGGTGGTAAAAATATCAAACAAAGGGAAGGTGTAGATGGGTGAAATGGTGGCTGAAACACAAAAGGGACAGCAGCCCTTTAGTTCATGGTTTTTATGGCTTTGGAAGGAAGTTCTTGTGCTTGAAAATGAGATGAAGGTTGAGAGAAATTCCCTGGAGTATTGGCTGGTGAAATGAGGGTAAAATTAAGAGGAAATTTCGTGGATATGAATGAGGAAAGAGTGGAAGAGGATAAGGGGACAAAACCTAGACTAGCTTGTGATGGGATGTGAGTTTAAGTGATATGAGATTGTCTAGCCACTTGCTTGGGTGGTTGCTTAGAGATAGAGTTAGTTAACTAACTAACTACTAGTTATTTAGTTAGTTAGGAGTTTTAGTTAAGGAGAGGGAAGGTCTTAATCTCGAAAATTAGAAGAGGGATTAATAAGCATTCTTAGTAAAATGTATTAAGTGATTAAGCACTTATTAGTTAAGTTGGCACATATCTCCACCAATTCTCTTATCTTAATTGATTTAGAAATCATATTCTTCACATGAAATCACTTAAATCATGACCCATAACTAGTTATTTACTAGATAATAATACATATGTACAAATACATACATGTATACTTAGTATAAAATAACAATGTAGTTTTTGTGTATTTGAACTTTAATGTTTATGTTTTATTCTTTTTATTCAAAAACACTTAAATACAATATAATTATACCTTATAATAATTCATTTTATACTTTTATTTATTTAAATATAAAATTTATTGACCAATGTATAATTTCGTGACATTTAACCGGTTAACCATATCGTTAAACACGTTTTGTCACTTTGGTTCGTATATTTGTCAAATTTAGATCCTCCACATCTATTAAGCAAACCTTTTACATAGAACCTAATTTACTTATCAACTAGAGACATGTTGATACAAAAATTGAGTTTGTTGCGTTTAAATGATGTTATATGCTAATTTCACAAACCGGTGATGGTTTGTAGTCATACATCATAACGAAATTTATCAATAGTTACTTGTTTTATATTTCACAATAACTTATTTAAATAAAAGAGGTTAAATTCCTTCAACCATTCTTGATAAAATACTCATATTGCTTAATAATCAAAACATAGCATCGAACGATCGTTCCTATTTTTACCAATTGTTACAAAGGCCCTCTCAATGACCATTTCGGTGATCTCTATCACCGATTCACTAGTCTGCTTGAGAGACAAGACTTCCTGAGCTAGTTGCACCCTTGCTACCAGTAGGAAATACTCTTCTCTAAATTTTTCAACAAATTGCTCTCAGGTCACTGCACTTTTCTCCGCAGGCGAGTAGTTCTTCATGACAAAGTTCCACCGGTCTTTCACTCCATGACGGAGGAGATTCTACGCATACCTAAACTGCAGGTTAGTTGGATAAGCACACACACTCCATCGATACTACGATAAACATTAAGTTACCCTTTGCCTACCTTGTTAAATACGAGTTAGTGTGTTGGTTAGTCACACACGCTCCACTAACCATCTTCTAAACAAAGTGCAAAGTGTAATTTCATGGATTAGCACCAAATTCACATTTTCCTAAGTAACTAAGATTGGGTATTAATAAGAGTTTAGTTACTTAGTATTTATCATTAATACTTTTAATAAAGGGAGAATTATAGTCCTTGTCCTACCCGTTCGGCTAAAGACCCTCCACCAGTCAAGAAAGCGGTGGGTGAGGGTGGATACCCATTAAACTGCCATTTTATAAGTCGCAACCTTATACCCCCCCCCCTTCTTATAGACCGGCTTCGTGAATGACGCCTACTAATGGTAAGATGACTTGCTCTTATACATATATATAAATATTATTAA